>NC_088363.1:54677759-54795259 GCF_034508935.2 Berghia stephanieae | reverse complement strand
TGAAACCCGCCAAAAACCATAGTCTCAGGTTCACTCCCCACTGGTGTACACTTTCCTGAGTTTCAGGTTCACTCCCCACTGGTGTACACTTCCCTGAGTCTCAGGTTCACTCCCCACTGTTGCCTACTTCCCACAACTTTGTCGGATATTGCCGGGTTTTGTAAAGAAGTAATTGCTTTTATGCGAAACTCGCTGAAACCCGCCGAAAACCATAGTCTCAGCTTCACTCCCCACTGGTGTACACTTCCATGAATCTCAGGTTCACTCCCCACTGTTGTCTACTTCCCATAACTTTCTCAGATATTGCCAGGTTTGGGTCGGGTTTCGTAAAAGAGTAATTGCTTTTATATGAAACTCGCTGAAACCCGCTGAAAACCAGAGTCTCAGGTTCACTCCCCACTGGTGTACACTTCCCTGAGTCTCAGGTTCACCCCCCACTGTTTGCCTACTTTCAATAACTGTCGGATATTGCCGGGTTTCGTAAATAAGTAATTGCTTTTATGTGAAACTCGCTGAAACCCTCCGAAAACCAGATTCTCGGGTTCACTCCCCACTGGAGTACACTTCCATGAATCTCAGGTTCACTCCCCACTGTTGCCTACTTCCCATAACTCTCTCGGATATTGCCAGGTTTCGTCGGGTTTCGTAAAAAGTAATTGCTTTTATATGAAACTCGCTGAAACCCGCTGAAAACCAGAGTCTCAGGTTCACTCCCCACTGGTGTACACTTCCCTTAGTCTCAGGTTCACTCCCCATTATTTGTCTACTTTCCATAACTTTGCCCCATTTTGTTGGGATTTGGCGCATTTTGTAAACAAAAAGTAATTGCTTTTTTTTTTACAAAACCCGCCAAAACCCAGTCCCAGGTTCACTCCTCACTGGTGTTTACTTCCACGAATCTCAGGTTCACTCCCCACTGTTGCCTACTACCCATAACTTTCTCGGATATTGCCAGGATTAATCGGGTTTCGTAAAAAAGTAATTGCTTTTATATGAAACTAGCTGAAGCCCGCCGAAAACCATAGTCTCAGGTTCACTCCCCACTGGTGTATACTTCACTGAGTCTCAGGTTCACTCCCCACGCTTTGCCGCATATTGCCGGGTATCGTAAAAAAGTAATCCCCCCCCCCACATTTTTATTGCTTTTTTACACAACCCAGAGTCCCAGGTTCACTCCCCACCGGTGTAAACTTCCCTGAATCTCAGGTTCATCCCCTCCCCCCCCCCCTACACACACACACACACACACGCTGCTGCCTACCTCCCATAACTTTGTCGGATATTGCCGGGTGTCGTCGCGTTTCGTAAAAAGTAATTGCTTTCTATTACGAAACCCGCCGAAACCCAGTCCCAGGTTCACTCCCCACTGGTGTACACTTTTCTGAGTCCCAGATTCACTCCCACAGCTGTCCTCTTCCCATAACTTTGTCAGGTTTCGGAAAAAAAAAAACACCGTACAAAAACCACTATTCAGTGTCAGATACTGAATAGTGCAAAACCACTATTCAGTATCAGATACTGAATAGTGCAAAACCACTATTCAGTATCAGATACTGAATAGTGCAAATCCACTATTCAGTATCAGATACTGAATAGTGCTAGCCTTTTTTTTAAAATCGGACTGTCAGTTACTGCACGTGTTCAATCTGGAAGTATGTCAGCAACTGAGATTGTCTCACTGTTTACTCTCTCTCTATTAAAAAGAGTTCCTAGTGGATACTGAATAGAGCAGTAAAGGTAGCTGCCCCAAACGTAAACAAAGGTCGAGAAGCACGTGGCAAACCACATGTTCCTGTCTTGACAGCTCACGTTCCAATGTAAATAATAGAAAAAAATAACCTTTAAAATTTGGCTGTTAGGTGGCAAAAGAAACACATATTCATAAATACTCGATCATGCATCAAATAATGTCTAGATATGGATATTTTATGGAACAAAAGGTAAAATTTTCTAAAATTTATCAAAAGTTACAGTCTATCTATTTTTAGACCAGAGCAAATTATTGCGCTGGTGTGAACAAAACGAGAATTATTCGGAGCCTGATTTTCATAATAATTTAGCCTTATATTATTATTTCTGCAACTGTTAGATTTTATGTAAACATATTTTCAATACTGAAAGTGTATTGCCTACAACTCAAACTACAAAATTGGGAGACCTATATTGTGCGTAAATTATTCCGGTCCCTAACGGAAATCACTAGCAACTTGTTATTGTTTACGTTTGGGGCACCTAACTTTACTGCTCTATAGTGCCGTGCAAATATGAATACGCACTATAAATAGACACAAATATTCAATAGCGTAGGTGTTAAATTTTGCGTATCCCTTTCCCACGCAGACGCACACACAAACATACACACACACACACACACACACACACACACAGAGAGAGAGAGAGAGAGAGAGAGAGAGAGAGAGAGAGAGAGAGAGAGAGAGAGAGAGAGAGAGAGTCTTTCACTTCTGGACAAAGTTGCCAAAATTACAACTTAAACTCGAATGATAACAGCGAGTGGGGTGTCAGATTAAACTTCAGTTTTATTCAATTCACACCGTAATAAATCGCAATAATGATCATTCTTGATTTATTACAGCATTAAAATATTTAATTCGCATAACTATAAAGACATTTTAAATATATGTATTTTGTAATTATTTTAGCGACGATACGAACCAATTTTAATCGTCTTTTTCTTCCGAGCCGAACGAAAAGATGCTAGACGACGATAACACTGTGATATAATAGACAGACGAGGGTGGAGCTACAGATTGTTCATTGCAGTCTGAGGCGATGTCCACAATCTTAACCCTACCCTTCCCATATCGTTCCAAAGAAATACATGAGAACTGATATGGATGATAAGCATCGTCTACTGATAGTACTGGTCTGCTCACAGCCAAAATTACGGTACTCGTATTGTCCAGAAATGGAACAATTTGAAATTTGAAACAAAGAATGTAAAATTTATGCATTATTTCAAGGTGTTAGTAGACAGGGAGTTATATGATGGGAGATTTATATATGACGAATAATACGTTTTTGCACTGCTGTTGACATGGCTTTCAAACTTGTATGTATATAATATGCATTATCATATTATTATGGTTATCCTCTATAAGTTATGTTATATAATATATACTAAATAGCTGGTGTCTGGAAACTGAACGTCACTACTGGCATTTTTCAGAACTAAGTTTTTGTTCTCTACCTATCTTTCTGACGCAGTCTATGTTGGTCAATATGATATCTATTTATTCTCTCTCTTCCTCTCTCTCTCTCTCTCTCGCTCTCTCTCTCTCTCTCTCTCTCTCTCTCGCTGTCTCTCTCTCTCTCTCTCTCTGTGTGTGTGTGTGTCTGTCTGTCTCTCCCATTTTAATGTGAGAAAAATAGACGGGAAAAGGCATGGAGGGAGGTTGAGAGTGAGAGTGTGTGTGTGTGTATGTGTGTGTGTGTGTGTGAGAGAGAGAGAGAGAGAGAGAGAGAGAACTATAAAGAAACTGTTGTGGATGAAAACAATAAACAGAGGAATTAGAAAACAAATTATGAAGATAGATCGATTGATTTTGTCGGTAGGTAGATGGATGGATGTATGTATGAAGGAATAGATGGATGAAATGATGAAAAGATGGAAGATAAAGAGAAATACGGCTTCATAGACAGATAGATAGATAGATAAATAGAAAATAGATAGATAGATAGATAGATAGATAGATAGATAGATAGATAGATAGATAATAATAAAATAATAATAATAATAATAATAATAATAATAATAAATAATAATAATAATAATAATAATGATAATAAATGGCATTTATATAGCGCTTTACCCCGTTGTCACAGGCTCTAAGCGCTTTACAGTGATATAAAACAAAACATATTACAGTGTGACAAGTATGAAGGAAACGTGATACGAATTCAATTTAACAACAACAAAATATGAAAATAATATTGCAACATTATGACGTAAAAAGATAAAACTTTAAGCGAGATTTGAACGTTGTCAACGAATCCGAGCATCTCACGTGTGACGGGAGAGAGTTCCAAAAATGGGGGGCCGAAAATTGAAAAGATATAGAGATATAGATAGATAGATGGATAGATAGATAGATAGATAGATAGATAGATAGACAGACAGACAGACAGATAGGTAGATAGATAGATAGATAGAGACATATAGACATACAAATTGATAGATAAATTGATAAATACAACCAAAGATAACATACTGTTTGCACTGTATACATTTGTCCCGATGGTTGTACGGTCCCGTGGACCGGCCCCGTAAAACGTAAAACTTCGTCGGCGTTTCGTCCCATAGAAGAAGTCGCTGATGATAAGTGATGTAATGGGATTGAAGACACTAACCTCTATTCGTTTATATTTAATAGCTCTGAGATAGAAGGATGTTGAAAGAATAAAGGGTATATAAAATTTATTACATAAAATTTTAAATATACATGTATGTCTTTAGTGTCCATTTCACAGCAGTGCAGCGCCACAAAGTGAACTAGAGCGCGGCGATTCGCTCAAGGCTCAGAGTGCAGTCGAAATCGGGTAGCCTTGTTCTAATCGCTGTACAATTACCTCCCCCAGCGTATAGTACATATGATTTTTAAATTTTGTCCCAGACTACGATGTTTACACCTGTTAAATCGCGGGTGTAAATTTCACCCGGTTTGTCCCTCGTTTAGTCTTAGACTTCGAGTAGTCCGGCTTCATGAATAGCTTACAACGCCTTTTAGTCAGAGACTACCGATATAGTCTTAGACTATCGTCGTAGTCTAGCTTCATGAATTAGAGCCAGAATTCTAAAATTTCATTTCTATATATGCTGCCGTTTTTTTAATACATAGAACAGTGTGTGCTATTTTGTTAGCATTGCATATATTGTGTTTTTAAAATCAACGGCAGTATAGGTCCCACATATTTATTTTCGTTTTCACAGGCAGATTTGATCGAAGTTTAAAAGTTTCTTTCATAAATCGTCTTCAATGATAGTGAAAGATCTGTTCTGTTAAATTCCTATTTTTCAAAACCAAAATAAAGCAGAGGAAACTGGGCATAGGGCACCAAAGAGACGCCTGATGTGTGTCTCATTGGAGGTTTAAACGGACCTCTAAAAGCTGTGAAAATGGATCCACTTTGATTGCAGTTTCATATCAGACCCATTTTAAACGTGTCTCATTTCTCTACCTAGATGTTATGATGTTGGACGTGTCAGAAAATCATTACTCTTTGTACTATTCCGGATTTCTTTGCCAACTACCAGTCTTATCAAGTATATTGATGATTTGATCAGTTAATTTAGATTTGCTTTCATAGGGTAGATCATTACAGCGTAGTGTAGATGTGTCTACTACTACTATTGTTTATATCAAATGCTCCTGAATCCCATCTTTATAATGTTTGAAATGCTCTATGTTGGTTCATTCGGGGCAGCGGTATGGTCTTTGCTTTTTACCCAAAAGGTACCGAGTTCAACTACCCGCCTCGCTGTGTGGTCTTAACTCACTTTGAGGCCCAGCACCGCGGCTGACATTTGGGTTATACCAGTCTTCCCTTGGAATAGACACTAAAGACAAATTTCCCTCTGGGGATGAAAAAAGGGAAAATAATCTATTATTTATATCTTTGTGATGTAACGATATCTACTTTTGGGTGAAAAATTAAGCAATTTGAAATGCTTTTTATGATTTTCATCAACAATATAAAGATACAGTCCGTGATAACTATTAAAGTGGAAGAATTTTAATTCGTAATCAATGATAAATTGCTTGCTTCCAATATCAGCTTCAGTATCCTCTCGCCGAGGTATCTTGACAACCGAGGTCTATATCTTATCTAGATTTGTACCATGTCAAAGTGAAAAATCATGAAATGTTTTTCATTTAGCGATCTCAATTTATAATTTTTCATTGCCATTGTTATCAATATATATTCTCAGAAATATCCCTGACATTATAACAATATATTTAATCCAAAAATGGCAGTTTCCATTACTAACAATTCATTTAAACATGTGCATCTGTCTCGGTGTGTAATCAAAGCCTACCTATCTTTTGTCTACCCAAACAGCATTTGACACCTGCTGTAGCAACAACTACATGGTTTTGGTCTTATGGTATTAACTTGTATTGGTAAATTCATTATCTTTCATCTGCGGTGTTTTTCAATGTAATATCTAATAAATCTACAATATTACCTCAGTTGAATCTGTTTTTTTTGTTGTTGCTCCATCTGTCTTTTTGCAAATTGTCTATAGTAAAGTGACCCGATGGTACAGCAAGGTCACTAGCATCTAAACACCCTAATTGTGCAATGTTTTTGATAGGATTAAGGTGTTTATTGACCAAAGACACTAGCATCTAAACACCCTAATTGTGCAATGTTTTTGATAGGATTAAGGCGTTTATTGACCAAAGACACTAGCATCTAAACACCCTAATTGTGCAATGTTTTTGAGAGGGTTAAGGCGTTTATTGACCAAAGACACTAGCATCTAAACACCCTAATTGTGCAATGTTTTTGATAGAATTAAGGCGTTTATTGACCAAAGACACTAGCATCTAAACACCCTAATTGTGCAATGTTTTTGATAGAATTAAGGCGTTTATTGACCAAAGACACTAGCATCTAAACACCCTAATTGTGCAATTTTTTTGATAGGATTAAGGCGTTTATTGACCAAAGACACTAGCATCTAAACACCCTAATTGTGCAATGTTTTTGATAGGATTAAGGCGTTTATTGACCAAAGACACTAGCATCTAAACACCATAATTGTGCAATGTTTTTATAGGGTTAAGGCGTTTATTGACCAAAGACACTAGCATCTAAACACCCTAATTGTGCAATGTTTTTGATAGAATTAAGGCTTTCATTGACCAAAGACACTAGCATCTAAACACCCTAATTGTGCAATGTTTTTGATAGGATTAAGGTGTTTATTGACCAAAGACACTAGCATCTAAACACCCTAATTGTGCAATGTTTTTGATAGAATTAAGGCGTTTATTGACCAAAGACACTAGCATCTAAACACCCTAATTGTGCAATGTTTTTGATAGGGTTAAGGCGTTTATTGACCAAAGACACTAGCATCTAAACACCCTAATTGTGCAATGTTTTTGATAGAATTAAGGCGTTTATTGACCAAAGACACTAGCATCTAAACACCATAATTGTGCAATGTTTTTGATAGGATTAAGGCGTTTATTGACCAAAGACACTAGCATCTAAACACCCTAATTGTGCAATGTTTTTGATAGGGTTAAGGCGTTTATTGACCAAAGACACTAGCATCTAAACACCATAATTGTGCAATGTTTTTGATAGAATTAAGGCGTTTATTGACCAAAGACACTAGCATCTAAACACCCTAATTGTGCAATGTTTTTGATAGGATTAAGGCGTTTATTGACCAAAGACACTAGCATCTAAACACCCTAATTGTGCAATGTTTTTGATAGGGTTAAGGCGTTTATTGACCAAAGACACTAGCATCTAAACACCATAATTGTGCAATGTTTTTGATAGAATTAAGGCGTTTATTGACCAAAGACACTAGCATCTAAACACCCTAATTGTGCAATGTTTTTGATAGGATTAAGGCGTTTATTGACCAAAGACACTGGCATCTAAACACCCTAATTGTGCAATGTTTTTGATAGGATTAAGGCGTTTATTGACCAAAGACACTAGCATCTAAACACCATAATTGTGCAATGTTTTTGATAGAATTAAGGCGTTTATTGACTTTTAAGTAGAACAAAATTTTGATTAGGGGATGTATCCTGCTTTTTGATGACCAACTGTCTTTTTCATGAAAATGATAATAAACATGTCTAATTCTTTTCCATTAATATTAAAGAATCATCACAATAGTCAGTATTCAACTTTCCACATTCATACAGAAATGCGTAAAATGTTTATCTAGATATTGAACAAAGTCATTGCTCTACAATGTATATTTTTTCAAATTTAAATATTTTAAAAAACAACCGGTAGACATAGCATTATTCCTCATGCTCGTGTGATGATTCAACATTGATTTCCTTTTCCAGCAATCCAAATCAATTGCTCATTTTTCATAATCATTGTTGAATTAACGTGGTCTCTTCCTTATCCATAATATTTTGGTTCACACTAAATTGATACTTATCCTTTGTCCCGTTTGGATACGGTTATCACATGAGAGATGCCCTCAATCATCGGTCTGATAAAATGGATTTTGTCTGTCATTGTTTTCAAACAATGTCTCCATTTCTTCTGTTTTTCATGTTTAATTATATTGGACCAGCACTCACTGATGTGTACTGTTTTAGTTCGTTGTAAGTGTCACATCTATGGGTTACAAACAGGAGTAGACAGATAGAAGTCAAATAGTTTCCCCATTGCCTAGTATCTGGTGCCACTTTTATTTTTCTCTTTTATAATCGGGTACAAAGCTCCTGACACTTGACTGATAGTAAGAGAATGTTTTAGGTTTAAAGAAATATGTAACAGAAGTAATGGTATATTATTGGCACGTTACATAGGGATAGGTAGGTTCCGAAGGTATTAATCCCCGTTAAAGAAGAAGTATTTTAATTTAAATCAACATAATTGCCTCATACAATGACAAGTTAATACACAATTAGCCAAAGAATAATAGTGCTGGTTTTAATTAATTAAATTTAGACTATGAGTAATAAATCTTCATCCTGTATCACAAACTATTCATTTTGTTACTCATCATCATATCTTGTCGCGCCAGTGAGTCAGCCAGTCCCTGGCAGTCTGGTTGCATTCCCTCAGGTCAGCATTGGTGCAGTGAGGTCCCAGCGAGCATTCGGACAGGATGTGGTCCATGGTCTGTCTGGGGTGACCGCATGGGCATTCAGTGCCCGGTGAGATTTTCCATTTAAAGAGATTGGTGGCGGTGTTTCCCACCTTTGCTCTAGTTCTGTTCAACGCCACCCAGTCTTTTCTCTTGAGGTCTGTGCCTGCTGGGAGCTTTTCTGTTGGGGGCTGGAGGGCATCATTTGCTGTCTTGTCCCGTTCTACCCATTTGTCCAGGCGGGAGAATGCTGAGTGGTCTGGGTGAAGGCTCTCTACTGTGAGGAAGCTTTTCCTTGATTTGAGCCTGCTTTTGGGGCAATTCTGGTCCATTTCCTGTTTGTGTTTTTGTATTTGGGCATGAGTTTCCCTCCGGATGTGTGGTGTGGCTATTCCTGCTGCACGGTAGACTAGTGGTAATGGTGTTGCTCTCAGCTGGCCCGTTACGATCCGGCAGGCGTTGTTGAGCTCGGAGTCTAGCTTGGAGGCTGTTACTGAGTGGGCTTAACTTTCGAGGTGTCTGGGCGGCGCTAAGGTTTTTCCGTTATATGGGACAGGAGCTGTTCTGGTTCAGTAGTTTCAGCCGACTGCTTGCCAGATTTCACTCTGTATTATTTGTAGCCAAGTTCTAGATGGTTAGTCGGCGACATGTTGGCGTTCTGTTTGGTCAGTCACAGGATGCAGGTTCAGTCAGTACCCCGATCCTCATTCGCACACGTTTCTCGCTAAACAGAACTTCCGGGTTCCCTATAAAGCAGTGATTTTTTTTTTAGACCCAGGCTATCCTATCTAATGACCCTCTTAATTAGTAACAATTTTATTTGTTAGGTTTATTATTAAACTTATGTTTAGTGGTAGTAGCAGTAGAAAGGCATTGGCATTAACTGCTTCTGTATCGTTCGTTATAATTAATAATTAAAAAAAAAAAAATTATTTATTTATGTTTTTTTTTTTTTGGGTTAAAAGATGAAGTAAAAGGTTGAAATATTAATGTTGCCTAACGCGTTCATGGAGGGTGCGGGGTTAATTGGGCAGTTGGTCAGTTAGAGGATATATTGGGTTGGTGGTTTGTAATAAATTTTATTACTTTTTTAGATGATTTAGTTTAACAATTAAATAGCTGATCGGGGTTGGATGTGGAGAGGAGATAAAATGTGTTGTTGTGATTGGTGGATTGCAAGGATCCTGAACCAGTCGGTTTATCGATTTATTGTTGATTAAAAGCTGTTTGTCATGTTGTTTAGATATATTGTCTGGGACTGGTAGAGGTTTAATAGGGGGGGGGGGGGGTGTTGGATTCTGTGGGGTTTGATTGGTGGAAGTTGAAAGTCTGCATGCAGCCTATCGGCTGATCGGAATATTCAAACTTCTGTAATATGAGGTTATTTGTGGACGTGAGGTGAGGTTTAGGTTTAGGTTGGGTGGGGGGGGGGGGGGGGGGAGGTTTCTGGATTGTTTCTGTTGGTGGGATGTTGAGTACACGGGCCAATCGTCTTATGGGCTTGTTTATTGTTTGTGGTCGGTTGTTGTTCTTGGGCTATTGTTAAATTATGGGAGTAGATTGGAACTGGTAATGAAGGTGGTTTTGTTTTTAAAAAGAAACTTTTGATTAATTTGTTAGTAACCTATTCCCTTTTCCCTAAGGAGTCCAAGGGTGGCCACCCACTTTCCCGCTCTCTAGCCGAGCGTCATTCGATGCTTTAACTACTGTGCACGTGGTCTTTCCCTATACAGCATTGGTTATTTAATTATTCTATGAACATGGTTAAGTTTTCATTAAAGTTAGAGTCATGGGGGGAGGGGGGGGGGGTTGTGACTGTGGGTGTACAAGGTGTACTTTTTAATATTATAAATATTATAATTATTGTTTATTCCGAGTCGGCCTCGACTGATCTCATCTGCATACATGTGGTCCACGGCAGTCTAGGCGCCGCAGCGCAATTGTTTCAGCCGCACTTCAGGCGGGTTGGGCGGGACCAGACCCCTCCGGCATGCTGCGCGGTACACACATTGCCCCGCGCCGTCTTTGTCATGGGCCTTTGCGCCGAGTTCGCCGAGGCCGCATCGGAAGCTTTGATTCGTTGTTTTTTAATTTTAAAAATTATATCATATTTAACACTCATGTGCCACGTCCTTTCCTTGGAGGTTTGTTATCATTATTTTGTTGGGTTTAGTATGAGTGGGGATTTTTGGTTGGGGGGGGGGGGGTGTTATTTTGTATGTTAATATTAGTATCATTTATTATTAGATGGTTTTATCTGCCACATGATCTTTTAGAGCCGAAATCGGGTCTGTGTTCTCTACTCTAGCTATAGTTTTGCAATCAGATAAATAAAAATACAAAAAAGGTGGTACTCTGCATTTTTCGTTGGCGTGATCTTTTGCCGTTTATGTTGGTATTCTTTTCCATCTCCGTTTGTATCAGGGTCATGGGAAGGGGGCTGTCTGTATTATCTATCTATATGTGGGATTGGATTGGATGTACTGTATGGGGGGGGGGGGTAGAACAAAGGAAAAGGTAGAATTAGTTATATACAGAATGGTTCTGATTATATTATTCCGGAGGCCGAAGAGTTTGGAGAAGGATGATCGATTCATTGGATTTTGTATCGTTTTCAAAGCTGAGAGAAAAAAAAAAAAAGGGGGGGGGGGGGGTAAGAATAGACATGGACGCACCTTGTTGGTTGTAACCAGGTTGTTTGGCAATGATTATTATTATTGGAGTTGGTGAAAATGTTATAGGGCGAAATGGAAAGTTAATATAGAAAAGGATAATAATACAGCAAAAATAAGGGAAAGAACAAAAACTAAATACTGGGAGTGGGAAGATATAATAGTAAGCGATCAGTCAGGTAAATGATCGATAATAGAGGTGTAAATAATATATGTATAAATAAAGTTTATAATGCTAGTTCACTCGGGAGGGGGGGGGGGGGGGGGGGGGGGCGGGCGGAGGGGAGGGGTAAGGTCAGGTTGTGGGTGTGGTGAAGGGAGTTGAAATGTCTCAGTGGAAGGTCATCTATCTGAATTGTGTTATTAGGTCGGTATATTTGTTCCATGTTGTTTCTCTCTCTTTATCTAAATCGTTTTTGTATTTCTTTTGTATTATGTTAAGAAATATTAATGACATGTCGGTATTAGTGGTGTTTTGTCTGTGTACTTGACTTATCCATGCTGTCCATATCGCTTGTCTTGCTGCTGCTAGGATGTGTATGTTTATTTCATGTGTTGCATTGTCAGTTTTGGGGATAATATTGTGTCTAAATGCTATTTCTGTATGTATGGATTGTCGTATTGTTTTTTTGTATTGTGTTTATTGTGGCTCTAATCAGTGTTTTTGTTTTAATGCAGTTTGTGAAAATGTGTACATTTTGTGTTGAAAAAAGCGCACGGTAAGGCGTTGAACATTAGTCTGTATGTTATATGCTTACTGTATCTAGAGGTGTCATGTTTGTGTAGGTTTTCTGAGGCCACTCTCATGTTATCTAGTGTAAGTCCAGATGCGTGCATTAGGTCTTGTTCTCTGCGTTTGTTTGGTGTGTTTATTGTTCTGTATATCTGTTTACTGTCTAATTGTTTATTTATTGTGTCTGGGTATTTGTTTACTAGCCCTACACATTCTTTGTAAAAAGGAGGGAGTGTCTTACCTCCGAAATGGGGGAGTGTGTGGTCGATCTTTTTAAATTGTGTTAGTCGTGTCCCCTAAGTAGTATGACCCGAATTTATTTCCTGTCGATTCTTGTATTATTTTGTCTATATATCTGATCATAGCTGTATCTAAGGTTCTTTTAATACATTTTAGTCCTGGGCCGCCTGATTCTGTGGGGAGTGTGAGTATTTCGTGTGGAATGGGTTTTGCGTCTTGTAGTATAAATGTGTCTATACGTCTTTCTAATTTCTTTATTGTGGTGTACGGAGGTTTGGAGATTTTGATGTAGTATAAGATTTTTGGAATAATGTAGGTGTTCACTATCCTGGTTCTATCGAATATATTGGCTTTGATGTATGTGTATGAATGTAGTTTCTTGTCTATATTGTGTACAATTCCACTCCAGATGTGTTTCGGTGTAGTGTGTCTTTGACAGTACGTTATTCCGAGGATTTTAATTTGGTTAACCCATTGCATGTCGGGTATCTGGGCTTTTTCAGTTTCTAAGGGTTCGGGTCCGAGATTCATGATTTTGGTCTTTTTAATATTTAGTTTGGCACCACTTGCGAGGCCGAAATTTTTTAAAGTTTCTAAAATTGTGTGTATGCTAGGTTTATCTCTCGGAATCAGGGTTGCATCATCAGCATACGCGATGATTTTTTTGTTGGCTTTTCCGGGAATTCTGGTGCCTTTTATTTTCGGGTTTCTCCTAATTTTTTCCAAAACGGTTTCGAGACATAAGATGTATAGTTGGGCCGAGAGAGGGCAACCCTGTCGTACTGACCGACCGATTTGGAGGGGATCAGATATTTTTTGATTGACTATTACACAGCTGGAGGGGTTGTTGTATAGTATTTTTATCCATCTTCTGTAATAAGGGCCTAAGTTGTTGTGTTCTAATATTTTGTGTAAAAAGCTATGTTCTAATCTATCGAAAGCTTTCTCTTGATCGATGGACAAAATGTATGCGTGTGTGTGTGTCTGTTTTACATATCCTATAAGGTCTCTGATGAAGTTTGTGTGCTGTTCTATTGTTCTGTTTTTTTATGCTACATGTTTGTTCTTTGTCTATCAGTTGGGGTAGGTAAGTTTTGGTTTTGTTGCTTAAAGTTTTCGCTATAATTGTGTAGTCGGTGTTTAGGAGGGATATGGGTCTGTATTGTTTGACGTCTGTTGTGTTGCTTTCTTTGGGTATGAGGGTTATGTATGATATCTTTTGGCTGTTTGTTAATTGTCCTTCTTTGTGTATTTCTTTAGTCAGTTCTAGGAGGGGGTCTTTTAAGGAGAGGGAAGGAACTTTTGTAGAATTCTACTGTTAGTCCATCGGGGCCTGGGGATTTGTTTGTGTTCATGTTGTCTAGGCTGTGTTGTAGGTCTTCTATTGTGATCTCTGTATCTAATTGTTTAGCAATGACTATGAAATTAATTTATTCTATTTTTGTGGGGAAATGCTACGTTTAAATTAAAGCCCTATCTCCACTGAGTAAAAATCTATTTGAATTTTGAAAATCCTTTCATAAATAAAATAGTTATGCAGTGTCAAAGGTGTCATTTATTTGGATGACTCACAAAGAGAAAAAAATACGGAAAATATGGGACGCTTTTCCAGCGTTTTATATGGTTTGTGGCTGTACCTCGCTTAATACATGGAATATGATATTAAAACTTGGCAATTTTAGGGCAAATTTCTCAGAAAATATGAAAGCATCAGAAGAGTTCTAACTTGTATTATTTTAGAGCTGTATGGCTAGGGTCAACCGTAATTTTGTTTTAAAATATACATAATATTGATTATTTGGAACAATTCCGAAGGGTTATATTTTGTTAATAGCCCCCACAAATGATGTGAAAAATGCCTGCTAAATTATTGTTATCAATCAAAATAGTCCGCGAGACCATGTCTTATCTTATTTTATTTATGAGAGAGAGAGAGAGAGAGAGAGAGAGAGAGAGAGAGAGAGAGAGAGAGAGAGAGAGAGAGAGAGAGAGAGAGAGAGCGTGTGTCGTGTGTGTGTTTATTTACTGTGGGGAAAAGATAAATTGGATGAGTCTATTTCAAAGGGGTCAAAGATTGTTAAAAAGTCGAATTACCAATTGATGAGTAAGACAAAATACAATAGCGACACGTTTAGCACCCCTATGACGTCACAAAATAAAAAAAATGCCAAAAAAATAGACTTTGGTGGATCAGGTGCCAGATTGCCAGATGGCCAAAAGATAGAATTATATTTCTTTTATTAAATTTTATTTATTTATTTTTGTCTCAGTGACCTTTATCCTGGTCTATTCAATTGTATGTTTTGCCAAATTCCATTAGTTGTAAGGGGTTCAGTCTTAGTACATGGCGTACTAAAAGAGTATTATAGTAGGACTATGGTCTTAGTCAGTGGCGGTTCTAGCCTATCTATAGTGGTGGGGCAAAGATGATTCGGTCATATATATATATATATATTATATATATATATATATATATATATATATATATATATATTATATATATATTTTGGTTTTTTTTTTTTTCACCTTAAAAAAAAAATAAATTCAACCACAAATAATCACATTCACAATGAAATGACAATACCAGTAGATTTTAATTATTCCAAAAGTAATCAAAAATTAATCACAAAAGAGAATAAAACTGAAAAATAAAGTGACGTGACATAATGCGACAACACCTTGACAATACAAGTCCATTTCGTTCACTCGAAAAATTAAAGAGATGCTTTAATCCCTCAACAGCGAGATTAATATTTCTGTTACATTACTGATTTTCAGTAGTACGTAGTAACTTTTAAGTTTTCATCGAGAAGCAACAACAGCGATATGATTCGAGTTTCATTCAGAGCTCAAATTGCATCATTTTTACTGCTCTCTTGGTGGTTAGAATGATTGTGCCGGTGGTGGTAGAGGTTGGAATAGTGGTAGCGGTGGTGGTGGTGGAGGAGGAGGAGGAGGAAGAGGAGACGGTGAGGGAGGATGTAATTATGGTAGCGGTTTGGTGGTGCTGTTGGTTAGAATGATAGTTGTGGAGACGATGATGGAAATTATATGATGATGTTGATATTGTTTTTATTGCTATTGTAGTGCTTGTTGTTAATGTTGTTGTTGTTGTTGTTGTTGTTAATGATGATGATGATTATGATGACAACGACGTGTCGTCGACAATGATGATTACGATACGATATTACAAAGTTTATTCAATCTTAGACTTTCGCCAATAAATCATACAATTTGAAGACAACATACATGAAAGTGGAAAAAAATGGAAAATGGAACCAAACAATAAACTGATACCATTAATAACCACAAAAAATACAACAATCGTAATACCACCAATACGTACAATAATAATAATAATAATAATATAATAATAATAATAATATATAATAATAATAATAATAATAATAATAATAATAATAATAAAATAAAATGATAATAATAACAATAATAATATTACCATCATCATTACTACCACCACCATCATTATTACGTTTCCAATCAGTTTTTCTCGTTTTTTTAAATTTGATACCTATAATAGACGAAAATTCCGGTGATTTTTTAAAGGGTAGATCTAGTTAAAATATCTACGATTTTATTAACCATGAAAACTACGATTTTTATTTTCCTATTTCAAGTAGGAAGGTCTCCTATGACAGGTACCAGTTCCATAGTCAATAAAAGACAAACAAAAACAAAGTTTATTTAATCTTAGGCTTTCGCCAACAATCCATACAATACAATCAAGACAAAATAATGCTACCAATCTCTCCTCATGCATTCGTTAGACTATAACAATAACGACCGTGTTATCTTTACTCTTCCCCAAATAACCCCTAGCTTCCCGCCTCTTCATCACGAACTATCTTATGTATGTATTAGCTTCAGGACGGGCAAGTACGGAATCTGCCCACCTTTCCTTTAAACGTATTTATTTCCTCTATAACTTAGTTAGAATTAAGAATTCAATTCTCTCCTTTCTCAGAAGAGTATTTCTCGTATACTAATTCAATTGTTGAGAAAACCAAACTGGTGGTTGTATTTTATATATTTATTTAGTCGTGACTTTTGAATAAAAGTGTTTTGATTTATTAGAGGGAATACAATAGAAAATTACATTGTTTTGCAAAAATATTTAGTCTGGCAATAAAAATACAGCGGTACTTACTTTAAGAAAATGAAGAAAAAAAAAAGAACTAACAAATTAATTTGTTTAAAAAAAAACAAAAACAAAAACAAAAAAAAAAACAAAGAAGAAAACCATTTAAATAAATGAGTTTTGAGAAGCACTAAAGAAAACGAGAAAAAAAAAAAGAAATAATATAAATGGATAAACAAATATATAAAAACAACACAAGTTAATACTAACTTGATATAATATAAGTAAATTAATAAATTTAATTCTCTACTGGAACCTTCCCAATGTCATTACATCAATGGTACCAGCACAAGTAAGGCAATAAATAAAAAAAAGTTCGTTTGCGAAAATCTCTATTAAGTGTTCACTGGTTTATAAGGTGGGCTCATTTGAATTAGCCCGACCTAGAACTAGAGAGGCCAGACAGCAAATTCACCGTCAGGCGACGTGACGATGAGATGACGATGTGGGCGGAGTGGAGTGGTTGGGGGGGGGGATGATAAAAAAAGAACAGGAGCGTATCCTGGTTTATGTATTACGGGATGCATTGTGATTCTCAATCTATCAAAAATACACACAAATTGATTTCAGTACGAAGTATCAAGTTTAAGTACTAACTTTTGAAATTATCTAATTTAAATTAGATTATTTCGGACATGGTAATACAGCTTATAACTTGAAAAAACAGGCTGGTATTTGCCCACCCTGCCCATTATTACCAGCCGTCCCTGGTCTTAGTAGCGAAAACCATGCGAGTATCTATTTAGTCACTTTTTAAATCGAATTTGGTCAGGTGGAAGTCTGGCCATCTGGCAGCCTTGCCTCGCAAACGTCACATGTGTGTCAAGCGATGGGGTGGGAAAATGGCTGTCTCCTCTTCTCACCCATTGAAGCGTAAATTGGGTTGATGTTTTGTGATAATACGTGAAAAGTACTTACCATATTCCGATGAAATTTGAAACATAAATAGATGAAATGTGCATCTATAGCATAGATATACACCTTGTAGTACAGATGTATATCTATGATCTATAACCTTAGAATGTAACAAATCTGAGGTATGCAGATGATACGGTTCTACTGGCAGAATCTGAACATGAACTACAAGAATTACTGGATGTAGTAGTCAGGAGTAGTGAAAATATGGGACTGGAACTGAATATATCTAAAACAGAATGTATGACGGTATCTAAAAATAATAACCCACCAGCCTGTGTAATAACAAGCAGAGGACAAACAATACAACAAGTTGAATGTTTCAAATATTTAGGCTTCAATGTAACATCCAATGGAAAATTAGATTGTGAAATAAAGAAAAGAATAGGTATGGCAAAGAATGCATTCAACCAGCTGCATACAATTATGAAAAACAGGAATATTAGCATGAAAACAAAAATCAAGGTCCTGGATTACTGTCTGTGCTGCTATATGGTTGTGAGAGCTGGACCATAATCAAGACCATGGTTAAAAGACTGGAGGCGGCGGAAATGTGGTTTTACAGAAGAATGATGAGGGTGTCATGGGTGGAAAGGAAAAGAAATGAAGAAATTTTAGAAATGGCAAACAGAAAAAGATCACTGATAACAAAAATCATCAAACGCCAAATGGCATTTTTAGGACTCATTATCCGCCACCCTGGTTTGGAAGTACTCGCCTTGACTGGAAAGATGAATGGAAAAAGAATAAGAGGAAGACAAAGAATAACTTATTTGAAAGGGATAAGAACTTGGACAGATGAAGCTGAGAAAGGTGGCGCTGCTTTAATAGAATTGGCAAGAGATAGATCAGCTTGGCGGAAGATGACCTCCGACGTCTGCTTCAGACATGGAACTACATGATGATGATGATAACCTTATTCGCGACAAAATCTCTGCTCTTGATAGTTTTAGAAATATTTCACTCAAAAGAGCAAACATCTGTTTTTAACGGCTTTCTGGTAATCACACGAGTTTTGTCGCTTGACATAATCTAAAATGACATCTTTACTAATTGTCTACCAAATTTCAGACATATTTATTGATAAAAAGCGTGGTAATTAATTTTTTTAAATAGCATATACGAAACAGCTTCGTCCCATATTTTGACGCGAATTTGGGCACTTCGTGAGCGAAAAAGAGGCCCAAAGATTTGTGCGGGATCGTCATTGCTAAATTGTTCTTTCTGTTCGTCTGTCAGCTTCTTTGTATAATCGGTGTAGTGGTCTTGTATATCTGTTGATATTTCACCACTTGTGTATAGTAGTTTGTAAAAATTGTAGAAGGTCTTAAGGATTTCTGTCTCGTTTTTTGTTATTTGCCCATCTGTTGTTCTGATTTTGTCTTGTCATGTCGTCTTATTGTGTCGTTCGTTTTCTATTCGCGCTATTGTGTCGTTTAAATCAGTGTAGTCGTTGCGTGTTTTGTATGTGCTTCTTACTTTGTGGCCTCTGAATTTTCTTTGTTCAATTTCTTTCAGTTTTTCTATTACTTTAGTAACATGTGGTTGTGTTTGTATTTCTGTTTTGTTGTCACGCGCCCTGTCAATGTTGATGATGGTTTTGTACTTTGTTTCCTTTCTGTTGGTTTTGTCTTGTATTTTTTCCCCTATCATTTGTGTTAGCGTTTGTATGGTCTGTTTGAGGGTGTCCCACTATTCTCGGATGTTGTCATTTGGTATATTGTCCGTATAGTCTAATATGATGTCGGTCATGTATTGTATGTAATAATGGTCCTGCAGGAGACTGTTGTTGAATTTCCAGTAGGCACTTTTTTGTTTGGGTCTTGTAATTTGGGTGCCGTACTGGGCGTAGACAGCTTTGTGGTCTGTTGTGTAGTCTAGTGTGTTCTCTAGGTGTTTAATTTCTGATATTGGGGTTGTTTTGGATATGTATATTTTGTCGAGTCTGGATCCTGTGTTTGCGAGTGATTTAAAGGTGGTTTCTTTCCCGAGTGGGAATGTTTCTCTGTATGTATCTGTTAGATTGTGTTTTTCTAAAATTCGTTGTCGTATTTGTTTGTCTATGACTGTTTGTTGTGTTCTATGGTGAGTTGTGTCGCGGGGGTGTAGTGTGTTATTGAAATCCCCTGCTAGGATTATGGGTGTTGATGGGTTTATTTCCATTCTTTTCTCTAAGTCTAGGAAAGTTGTCTTTTTTTCGTCTGTTTTTGAGGCAGGTCCGTAGATGTTGTAAATTTGGAATTTGTAGCCGTCTTAAGTCACGTCTATTTTCCCTATTCATCCTGTGTTGTCATGGTCGTGTTGGGTGACTGTCCAATTGTCGGAGGTTTTTATTATGGCTACTCCTCTACAATTTCTTTTTTTCTTGTCGATTGTCCAAAATATATTTTTAACTTCTGGTTTAAGTTCGAGAAGTGTTCGTTTCTTGTATGTATTTGTCATGTATGTTCGTTTCTTGTAACAGTAGGAAGTCTGGTCTGTGGTTCCTTATTAAATTTTTAATGTCTTGTATTATCTGTCTCATACCTCTGATGTTTAATGTTATGATTGTCAATGGTGGGAAGTCATCCTCTTTGTAGGTTGTTTTTATTTTGTATGGTTGGTTTTTAGTGTATGATGTTGCTTGTTCTCTAGATGTGGTGTGTTTGTTGTATCTAGAGTTGCGTATATATGTAGGTATATACGTGTGGTCTGTAGGCTGCATGTCTGGGTTTAATGTGTGTATTGTTTTGTTTAAATATTGGGGTGTGTGTCTCCCATGTGTCGTGGTGGTCTGGGCAGTGACCTTTCTCTCTCAATGTTTTGGATGGGTGGAGTCTTCCTCTTGAGGAAAGAGCTCCTTTGGTGTGGTGTGTATGTTTGTGTAGGTATTGGGTGGTGTGTTCTGTGACTTTTCCTTGCTCTTGGGCCAGCCCCAGGTGGTGAACGTGTGAGTGAAGTGTATGCTCTGAAGGGCGATGGTGTGGTTGTATTTTTTGGGGGAGAGTTTGTGTGTTTGTTATTGGGGTTGGGGTGTGTGGATGGGGGTGGGGGTGGGGGGGGGGGGGTGTTGCCCTTTCTAAAGGGATTATTACTGGTGGTGTTGGTGTGATGTGTTGGTGTAGATTTGGCATGGATGACATTCGTTTTGGTGTGTATGGGGAGTTGTGTGGTTCCTGTTCTGGTTGTTTATTCGGTGCAGTTTTTGTTGTGTTGGTATTTTTTGGAGTGTTGGTATTTTTTGGAGTGTTGTCTTGTGGGTTTTGTGGGTTTATGTTTGGTGTCTGTGGTTTAGTGGTGTGGCTTGTGGGTTGTGGTGTATTTGGTGTGTTGTTGTTTTTTGGTGTGTTGGAGTGTTTCTTTCCCTTTTTCACCACCTGGTTCCAAGGTTCTTGGGACGGTGCGTCCGGCAGCTATAACACATGACCTTTTTAATTGTGCTTTAACAAATGGCGATAGTATGTTTTGAGATTATGTATTGATTTATGTACAATCCTGGGAAAGTTGAGGCGATTGAAATAAATCACTACAGTAAGTTTAAAAATCCGTTCCACAAACCGTGCGCACGCGTTGATTTGGATATCTTCACAACCTTCTGATGAATTTTAATGATAATTGGCTCGGACACTATAATTTCTAGTGACATTAGGCCGATTTTTTTTTTTGCATCGGTCACAATACCATTCTTTATGATTTTTCCTCTTTACGGAATTTATAAAAAACGAAGAGTCTGGGATATGAGAACATTTTGTTGTTTTTCACTACAATAGTATACACAGTGAATTCAAACATTTGTTACAATTTAATAGTTGACAGCCAGAACCGTAGCTTGTTGGGATTTCTTCATTAATAAAAACTGATAACAATATGGATGAACATGCACATTCGTCACAAAGAGGAACATTTACAAGTATTTAAATTTGTCCAGCGAGGCGAAGCGCGGAATTCTTTTTCATGGCATGCGGCAGATAGCAATATGGCTCACGACCTGGAACTCAGAGGGGAGAGGTCAAACTAATAGTTTTTTTATGCCATCTAATATGCATCATTTGTATTTGAAATCTGAGGTTCCATTGAAAGGTTATAGGGTACAAAACTTACATGAAATCTGGTGTTAAAAAAGTTTTCATTCAGTGATATTTCACATTAATACATTCAAAGCGCTACCCCCCCCCCCCCCACCTTCCAGCGAACATAATTCAAGAGTGGCGAACACGTAGCGTAATCGATGGGTGACCAGTGAGATTTCGTGACGTCTTGTCTGGCCTTTATGAGTCGTCTTGCTCGACAGTTGGTCGGGTGTTATGTCTTTGTGAAAGGCAATTTCTTCTTGTCCTATCGAAGATGGGCGTAAAAATTCGAGGATCCCCCTGTTTTTTGGGGTTTTTTTTGACATCGATGTATTTCTCCGAACAATGTATTAGCACCTGACGGGCTGCTTGTGTCGCCCAATGTATTATATGGCCGTTGTCCACCAGGGAAGAGATAAAGTATAAACACTATGGAGTACATAAATGCTGTCTATTATTAAACTATTTCAACCAAACCAGAATTATTTGCTAAGCTACGCCACTGAATGCAACTTTGTTGTGATTAATTTCCCCACGGGGAAGAGAAACAACGCACAATTACTGTAAACATCTTAATCTCATATTTAATTGCCAACGGTGAAAAGATCAAAGGAATTCGGTATTGTGAGAAAACTGGTCAATCGATATCGGACTCAAAATTTGTAATGTCACTTAAAATTTCAGCCCGCATGCAAAAAATCAAGGCTCCACATTTCATAACTTTGGAGGAATTAGCAATATCCCGTGAGCACAGGACTTGGCACGGACTATACCCGTTTTCATATAGGAAGGAGCAAAATTGACGTCATTCAGCTCTTTGTATGTTGGTGTTTTGAGTGACACAGAGGCGATTCTGTCTCTGAACGGTTTTCAGAGCTGACTACATCCGCAGGCAAGCTGTTCAAAATTCTAATCGTTGATACTCGTATAAGAAACGATTACTCATGGCATTGCACTCTTGAGAATGGAATTTGTAATCTGTGATCGTGTCCTCTGTTTTCCCCCCTGTCATTGCAGGTCCAAAGTCGTGAGGACCTTCAATCAACTTATATGCATTGAACGGTACAGCATGGTTGTTTTAGCTTGCTTTTTCCGTTCTTCCAGAGCTGTCCATGGAAGGTCGGTAAGCATTAACACTATGCTGTTACGATCGTCGTTTGCTGAAATAAGTTATTTTTCAGCCACGTCCCCAAGTCTTGTGATGTAAAATCAAATATATCAACCACCACATTTTCGTAGATCTACAAATCTTGGGTTACAATAGGATTCAATAGTCGTAACGTCACTTCCTTCCTAATGACGCTTGGTAACTTAGTAACACTGGCTCTAAACTATCGGAACAACGGCGGGCGCCCGTATGAAATATTTCTCCGGCGAGCATGAAAGCGTATCCAGAGGAAAAAAACAACATAAATTTGATCATGTTTTGACTTTTACACATTCTGATCACAAGACATATGAAAAGTTCTAGCCAGCTTGAAGAATAAAAAGTAATGATTTTCTTTGTTTAGAACCAAGATGGCCGTCGTTGCCGGGCGGCGTGTTATCAGACTACTGAATCAAATTGCAGATTGTTCTGAATTCCAAGAATAGAAATGCATGTCCGTAGGGCATTTTATAAAGTTTATCGAAGCTTCAAGCTGATCTGAAGAGTTTTCACTCATTATAACGTTCCCATTCTGTAGGCATTTTTTCCCTTTTCCATTGTTTTTGACAGCCCTGCTAGTGGTCAAAAACACCAGCAGTTGAAACGGAATGGGTCATAATAATTTGACAGCTTTTTGAATCTATCGATTCTGAAATATGTGAGCAAATCAGTATTGGCCTCTTACAAAAGATCAAAATACCCAGAATGCAAATATTTCGTTTTTGATTTTATTCCCATAAGGTAACAATACAAAGATACAATCAGGGATCAGTTTTGTCGTGGAGTAAACCAACTACTTTGTGAAAATATTATTTTAGTCAAGTTCAATATTGTCTTCTGCAAATAGCTCTTAGTCCATCATTGCAATTATTTATAGACACTAGTAAAAAGCCCGAAATTTCGCGGGGAAAGAACTATTTTCATTCGATATTGTACCCACCATCATTTAATGGGGACAGATTGGTAAACAACGTTGTCTGTGTAACTTGGTACATCCTCTGTTGATTTGTCTGTGTGGCCCAGCATGAAATGTAAGCCACTATAGCCTCTGACCTGTGACACAGCAACATGCAGTTGTCCGGGTGTGAAAACAGGTTGTGGTAAGAAAATAAATTGCGAAAATAAACCTGAAGTAGCAGACCTGAGCAGAGTTGAAAGACGATCCTGGGGAGGTTTCTGAAAGCTCCTACAAAGGGAAACAACTCAAATAATATTCCTTCAACTAACCCCAAGAAAAAATAAAACCTAGTACCTTTAACTAACCCTAATAGTAATAGGAAAAACAAACCCTAGCACCTTTGTTAAGACTTATGGCTAACACAAGGTAACAACTATTTATCATTATTATTATTATTATTATTATTATTATTATTATTATTATTATTATTATTATTATTATTATTATTATTATTATTATCATCATCATCTTCATCATCATCATCATCATCATCATCATCATCATCATCATCATCATCATCATCATCATCATTATTATTATTACTATTATTATTATTATTATTATTATTATTATTATTATTATTATTGCTAATCTTCTTCTTCTTCTTCTTCTTCTTCTTCTTCTTCTTCTTCTTCTTCTTCTTCTTCTTCTTCTTCTTCTTCTTCTTCTTCTTATTATCATCATCATCATCATCATCATCATCATCATCATCATCATCATTATCGTTATCATCATCATCATCATTCTCATCATCATCATCATCATCATCATCATCATCATTCATCATCATCATTGTTATTATTATTATTATTATTATTATTATTATTATTATTATTATTATTATTATTATTATTATTATTATTATTATTCTACTTCTTCTTCTTCTTCTTCTTCTTCTTCTTCTTCTTCTTCTTCTTCTTCTTCTTCTTCTTCTTCTTCTTCTCCTTTTTCTTTTTCTTTTCCTCCCTATTCTCTAAATTTTAAATGTTCCTCGCGTAATCAAATATTACATTTCATTATAATCTTCTCGTCGAAACTAAACAAATGATAATCTATAGATATCTAGCCTTTCCATAGAATTAAACGAATGAGAATACGTACGAAGCCTTAAAAGTGTCCACCAATGAAAGCATTCAGCGCCATTATATCTTGGGCTGGGAATGTAAGCATAACCATTCATTCGGTCTCTATGTCAACAAAACGACACAAGAAAAACAACAAACAATATCAAAATCCACAATAAAATGATTCAGAACTGTTGCGTATATCTATGGCACAATGAAGCTGTCAAAAAATGAATGTGTGTAATCATGTATTATAATAACCTATAATTATAATGTGTTTTCCAACCACCACATCATCACTGTCACTACTACTACAACCACCATTACCACTTCATCACTACCGCAATTACTACAACCACCACCGCTGCATCATTATCACTACCACTACACCACCACCACATCATCATCACCACTACAACGACCACCACTCCATCATCATCACTACCACTACTACTACACTATCACTACCACCACTATTACAACCACCACCACCACATCATCATCACGACCATTACAACTGCAACAACCACCACCACATCATCATCACTACCTCTACTACTACAACCACCAGCACAATATCATCACTAACACTACTACTACAACCACCAGTACCACATCATTATCACTACCACTACTACTACACCACCACCAGCAAATCATCATCACTACCACTACTACTACAACCACCACAACCACATCGTCATCACTACCACTACTACTACAACCACCACCACCACTACTACAACCATCACCACATCATCATCACTACCTCAACTACTACAACCCCCACCACAATATAATCACTACCACTACTACCACAACCACTAGCAACACATCATTATCACTACCACTACTGCACCACCACCAGCACATCATCACCACTACCACTACTACTACAACCACCACAACCACATCGTCATCACGACCACAACTACTACAACCACCACCACCATATCATTACCATTACCACTACTACTACAACCACCACAACCACATCGTCATCACTACCACTACTACTACAACCACCACCACGACATCATCATCACTACCACTACTACTACAACCACCACCACATCATCATCACTGTCACTACTACTAAAACTACAACCACCACCACATTATCATCACTACCACTACTACTGCAACCACCACCACCATATCATCATCATTGAAATATTCTTTTTTTTAAATTGAGCTTTATATAGTGCAATATCTACTAAATGTGCTCAAAGCGCTTTACAAGGGGTCCCTGGTCAACATTTAACATGTAGGACGGGACATGACACCCCGTGTGGTGTCCGGGGTCCCTCAACTGAGAGGGTCAAGAATAGCCCAACGCCAAGCCAGCGTGTCGTAAAAGGCGACTAATGGTGTGTGATTCCCCCATCTTTGAGTCACCTGGTCCTCCAGGTTGGGGGTTGGCAAAGGGTTAACACCCCTTTCCGTTAAACTCAAACCGTTACAGAAACACAGACAGACAAACTAAATCCTTTTTTTAGCTTGGGCGACCGAAGAGTTTCTGGAATTACAGAATTTATGAAGGACAACAGACAAAGCCGAAAGGACTCTGCTGACCCGATGACGTCTTCGCCAAACAAGCAGCTTCGAATCGCGTCGTGGAACGTTCGCACCATGTATGAAGCAGGAAAAAGCTCTCAAGTTGTGACTGAGATGAGAAGATACAGGCTGCATATACTTGGAGTAAGCGAAACCCACTGGATACAATCCGGACAGAAACACCTCAAGTCTGGGGAGAAGATTTTATATTCAGGGAGAGGGGACGGGATTCATACACAGGGAGTAGGAATAATTCTAAGCAAGTTTGCCCAGAAGTCACTGAGAGGATGGGAACAATGCGGAGAAAGGATCATCATGGCGTCCTTTACAACACGGAGTAAGAAGATCAACATGAACATTGTACAGATCTATGCCCCAACAAATGATGCAATAGATGAGGACAAAGATACATTTTATGGTCTGCTACAACAAGTCATTGACAAGTTGCCAAGGAAAGACATCAACATATTGATGGGAGATGCTAATGCAAAAGTGGGACAGGATAACGTAGGCTATGAAGGTATCATGGGACGTCATGGCATGGGAGAAATGAATGATAATGGAGAGAGATTTGCAAATTTCTGTGCATTCAACAGTTTGGTGATTGGAGGATCAGTGTTCCCCCATAAGAGGATCCATAAAGCAACTTGGGTCTCACCAGATGGTGTGACAGAGAATCAGATTGATCATTTTTGTATCTCTCGTAGATTCAGACGTTCATTGGAAGATGTGACAGTACGGAGAGGGGCAGATGTTGGATCAGACCACCACCTGCTATTGGCAAAGCTTAAGCTTCGACTCAGAAAATACGGGGCCAGATCACATACAAGAAGAAAATTCGAGGTGAATGCACTTGATGGGGAAAAGAATGAGGAATTCAAACTACAATTGAGTAATAGATTCCAACCTCTTACTGAGCTCGAGGAGGACATAGATGTAGAGTCACATTGGGCAAAGGTCAAGGAAGTCTACATAACAACTTGCCACGAGGTATTGGGGGTAAAGAAATCGGAACATAAAGAATGGATAAGTCCAACCACCTTGGACCTTATTGAAAAGAGGAGAACAAGGAAGGAACAAGTGAATGCAAGCCGAACAAGGGCTTCAAGACTGGATGCACAAGAGCAGTATCGAGCCATAGCTAAGGAAGTCAAAAGATCTGTGAAGAAAGACAAGGAAGCATTCATGAACAGACTTGCAGAGAAAGCAGAAGCAGCAGCGACTGGAGGACACATGAGGATCCTTTATCAAACTACCAAGACACTTGCTGGAAAATATGGGAAACCAGAGGTACCAGTCAAAGACAAAGATGGGAAAACTATTTTTGGAAAAGAGGCTCAATCTGAACGATGGAGGGAACATTTCAACTGCCTTCTGAACAGACCACCACCAGACAACCAGCCAGAAATTTTGCCTGCAAGGAATGAGCTACCAATTAGCTGTGATCCACCATCGATAGCAGAGATTGTGGGTGCCATTAACAAGATGAAAAGGGGGAAAGCTGCTGGACCAGACCAGATTCCACCGGAGGCTCTAAAAGTTGATGCGAAAAGAAATGCTGAGGCCCTGCACCCACTATTTGAGAGAATCTGGAATGACGGGATATTCCCAAAGGATTGGAAGGAAGGACATCTTATCAAGCTTCCAAAGAAAGGGGACCTCAGTAATTGTAATAATTATCGAGGCATCACTCTTCTTTCTATCCCAGGAAAGGTTTTCAACCGTATTATTTTAGAGAGAATTAAGAATGCAACAGATGCTAAACTGCGGGACGAACAGGCAGGTTTTCGGAAAAACCGTTCAACCACCGACCAGATTGCCTCTCTGCGAGTCATAGTAGAACAGTCTATAGAATGGAACTCTCCTCTTATTGTCAACTTTCTGGATTACGAGAAGGCTTTCGACAGTATTGACAGAGCAACATTGTGGAAAATTCTGGCACATTATGGACTCCCTGAAAAGATAGTAAACCTCATTAAGGAAATGTATGAAGGATCAAGTTGCAGGGTTGTACATGAAGATCAGCTTACTGACAGCTTTGAAATTAAGACTGGTGTCAAGCAGGGATGCTTGCTCTCACCATTCCTGTTCATCCTTGCCATTGATTGGCTAATGAAGGAAACCTCCAAAGGGAGAAGAAATGGGATACAGTGGACCCCCTCGACACAGTTGGATGATCTGGATTTTGCAGATGATCTGGCTCTTCTGTCCCACACCCAGGACCAGATGCAAGCAAAAACCACAATTATAAACAGCCTCTCGGAATCAATTGGTCTAAGAATTCACCCTGCAAAGTCAAAGGTCTTGAGGATAGGTACGCGTCAAAGGGAGCAGATCAAAGTAAAAGATCAGGAACTCGAAGATATAGACACTTTCTGCTATCTCGGAAGTATAATTGACAAGGATGGAGGCACGGAAGCAGAGGTGAAAGCACGAATAGGAAAGGCACAGGCTGCATTCACATCTTTGAACAGAGTTTGGAGAACTAAAGATATCTCCCTTCAACTAAAGCTAAGACTTTTCAACTCAAACGTGAAGTCTGTCCTACTGTATGGATGTGAAACTTGGAACGCATCACAGGCATGTATAAGGAGGGTACAGATTTTCGTAAACAGGTGCATGCGTAAGCTACTCAGAATAAAATGGATGGATAGAATAAAAAATGAAGAAGTATGGAAAAGAACACAGCAGAAACCAGTGGGAGAGGATATAGGAAGAAGACGGTGGAGGTGGATTGGACACACGCTTAGAAAGAATGACTCAACTATAACAAAGAAAGTATTGGACTGGAACCCTCAGGGCAGAAGATCAAGGGAAGGCCACGAGGAACATGGAGAAGAATTAAAGAAGCTGATATACAGAGAAGTGGTAAGACCTGGAATGAGATAAAAAAGTTGGCTCAGGATAGAGAAGGATGGAAACTGTTTGTCTGTGGCCTATACCCTGACCCAGGGTGAAAAAGGCAATGATGATGATGATGATGACGGGACATGACGCCTGTTAGGCGATATTACATTTTTTCAGACAAAGACAACTCTGTTAACGACCAGGTACTCATTTTACACCTGAGTACGGTGAGAGAATGTGAGTAAAGAGCCTTTTCCTAGGACTCAACTATGCGCCGAGCGCGAGGCTCGAACCCAGGACCTTCCGATCCGAAAGCGAGTGTCATACTACTAGACCACATAGCCGCATCATTACCACTACTACTACAACCACCACCACCACCACATCATCATCACGACCACTACTACTACAACCACCACCACCACCATATTACCATTACCACTACTACTACAACTACAACCACCACCACATCATCATCACTACCACTACTACTACAACTACAATCATCACCACCACCACATCATGGTCTGACCTTAGGACGTAATCATTAATAGAATGTTGTGTGGTTTTGACCGTGAAGAAAACCTTAAGAAGTCACATTTATATCATTTTAGAGACATCGTTTTGAATAATTTTGAGTTAAACGAGCGAGCAGAAAGTTATTTTCTTAGATTTCATGAACGGCCGATCAGCGCTTGTTTACTATAGTAACGCGATTCCTAGCCCATGTCTCAATGGCGGATATATTTCTCATCGAGGCCGCTGGTTGGTTAGCAAATAAGAGTACCGTACGGTTTACATTGTCATTGGGTAAATTCCTGTCTTCTATTCAAATATTTTCATGGAGACAATATTTAGATTTGATTATTCAATGTTTTGTTCATGCCCACAATGATCTTGAATGATTTAACCAGAGGCCATGAATTTCTCGATAAAATTCAATTTGCTTTGTTTTCTCCTGAACCTAGCTGCACTTGCGAATAATAGCTATTAACAAATACTTTGACATCAAACTTTAGCCTCGTTAGTTTTTAAAGTTCGTGTTGCTCTACTTATCACTTGATGCACTTTTAGCACTCTCTCTCTCTCTCTAACACACACACACACACACACACACACACATACACTACAACCAACACCACCGCATCTTCATCACGACCACTACTACTACAATCACCACCACCACCACATCATCACTGCCACGACTACTTCAACCACCACCGCCACATCATTATCACTACTATTACAACCACCACCACCACATCGTCATTACTACTACAACCACAGTCACCACCACCACCACCACCACATCATCATCACTACCACTACTACTACTACTACTACTACTACTACTACTACTACAGCCATTATGACATCATCATCATCACTACTACTACTATTACTACTACTACTACTACTACTACTACTACTACTACTACTACTACTACTACTACTACTACTACTACTACTACAACAACAACAACCACCAACACAACATCATCCTCACTACCATCATTATGTTTTGGAGCTTTTCTTCACTTGAAATAAGGAAACTTTGGGGTTGTATTTGACAATGTGTTCATATATCAGAAAATATTTGTAATCAGTTATCTATTTAGATCTATACAATATGTAAACACAATACCAAATATCATCCCAATTCCCTTTTTGTGTGTGCGGAAATTCCTCTTTCGGCATTGAAATTCCTCCGAGTGGTGTCTGAAATTCCCGTGAATCAAATTGAAAATTGGCGTCTCTGCTCCTAATAACATCATTGTGTCATAAAACATGTACGTGTCAAATGAACAAGCAAGTCCTAACAGCAGGTTCAAAGAGACAAGTCTTACTCATTAACAATAATAATATATGCGTTGACTCCATTAATGGCGGTGTAAAATCAAAGATATGTACAAAAGCTGTCGGTCCAGGGATGGTCAATTTAATTGGACACGTGTCATAAATAATCGGTGTGGGAGGGACTTAGACAGATAGATAGATAGATAGATAGATAGATAGATAGATCCAAGTAAACAAGTCCCTCTCTCTTTTGTCTATTTGTCGATGTATGTTTGATTTCTATTGCTACCATTGTTATTAATATATAAATCTTTTTTTTTTTAATTGAGCTTTAATTAGCGCAATATACACTAAATGTGCTCAAAGCGCTTTACAAGGGGTCCCTTTAACATGTAGGACGTTATTAAAAAAATAGTATAAACCCGATCAATGGAGCCAAGCCTAAAATGTACAAGTAAAAGTGTAGTTTAATATTTCTCATTTAGTTTATCATCATAAACCTGACCTTTTTTTCTATTTTCCGTCAACAAATCAAGGTTAATCGAGCTCAATGAAAGTTATTGTAATAGAGATTAAATCGCACAGCGTCCCTGGTTGCATAAAAGATGGCGGCGCTCGACCTCTCACTAGCCAGTTTTTGTCTTATCTGATCCTGTGTAATCTGTGGATCTAACAGCGTGAAGATGGTGATTTTGCCAGCATCAGCAGCACAAAGAAGATCATTATTAATTTTAATAAGTGCAGTTTCGGTATTGTGGTGCTGCCTGTAGGCAGATTGATTATGCGACTTAAGATTATAAGTGACTTAAGTTGCCTAGCAGCCACTTTTTCAAGGATTTTAGAGAGAAAGGGTAAATTGGAAACGGGACGAAAAATTTTCAGCTCTTTTGGGGATAGATTTGCTTTTTTTTATTTATTTATTTATTTTTTTTAGCAAAGAGGTCACAATTGCATGCTTAAAAGAATGCGGTACAATTCCTGTAGACAGAGATTCGTTTATGATTGAAGTAATAAAGGGTAAAAGGATATCAATATGAGAAATGAGTAAGATGGGTATTAGGTCAAGAATGCATGTCTTTGGAGGTGACGATTTCATTATTTCTTTGACTTCTTCCTCTGTAACAGGAGTGAATGAAGAAATCAAGACATCACCTTCAAAGGTCTTAAAGTCGGGTGTACCATAGTAGTCTGGTGTTTGACCTTTATCATAAAAGGAACCCACAGAACCGACGTGAACATACATGTTATTTGCATGTACGCATCGGGCATAAGTTTTTCAAATTAGATCTGGCAGAAAGTACTTTGCAATAGACTAGCGTCCTATTCAAACGGGTAACAGTGAGAATCTGAACCAAAATATCCACTTCACCCAGGCTCGATCCCGGTCCATTTACTTGTGAAGCAAATGCTCTACCATACCAACTTAGCTATCGGGAAGCCTACAGCTTTCAAAACGACATTTTATGCCCTGTAGCAGCTTTTTATCTCCCCCACCTAAAGCAGTAAATTTTTAGAGCTATAAAATGTTAACTATCACCTTCTATCAAAACAATCGATTTTTGAGTGACAAATATACAAGTATATTGATTGATTATTATCGATGGGAAAACACGGAGTTCACTGCGTTTACGATATTCTAAACCGCCTTGAGTTATGTTTTATAAATAACCTTTGAAAGAGAAAATATGTGACCCGCCGCTGGAAACAGTATTTTGTCGGAATTATTGATTGAAACGAATGCATTTATTTTCGTTGACACAGGATCAGATAAGACAAAAACTGGCTAGTGAGAGATCGAGCGCCGTGCGATTTAATCTCTATTATAATGACTTTCATTGAGCTCGATTAACCTTGATTTGTTGACGGAAAATAGAAAAAAAGGCCAGGTTTATGATGATAAACTAAATTAGAAATATTAAACTACACTTTTACTTGTACATTTTAGGCTTGGCTACATCTGTTAGATCTGGCAGAAAGTATCTTGTAATAGACTGAGGTCCTCTCCCAGAAAGTAAGTGCCTCCCTGCCCACTACGGGAGGTCAGGAACCCCACTCAAAGGGAGAGGAGGAGAAGGAAACATAAACAATTTACGCACAGTGTCAGCTGTGAGTTGACGAAGGCTACACACGGCCAGACACTGACCAAAAATTACTCACAAACCAAAAGAAAAACAAAAAAAAAAATAAAATAAATAAACACAAAAAAAAAAAATATCCCCCCCCCCAAATAAAAACAAAACCAAAAAAAAAACCCAACAAAAACCAATCAAACACAATGCTATGAGAAATTAGCGTAACGATTTATTTAGTGTAAATTATTATGTATTAAAATGAGATGGGGAATGCATTGCAGACACATTTGATATAAATGCAGTTAGTATGACAAATATTAACACATATCATTTACATACATCATATCATTCAGATTCACACAAAGAAATATTAAGGTAAATCATAAAATAAAATACACCAATGTACTGTTCCGGTAACGAAATAATTGGAAGTTTAAAATAACTGACTCTTTATTTATTTTAATCAAATCAATACAAAAGAAAAAAAACATGAAAGTTCACACACACACCCAAAACAATATGAGTCTTTACCAATCCTTTGCTTTTCCAAAACAAAATATTATACATAATATTCCTATAGTGGTGTACAGTGATAAAACGCATTTTACTTTTGGCAAGAAAACATTGACTTCATCTATTGATAGATTAATTGTTTTGTTTTCGTGTGTATAACGGCGCTTGCAACACTTTTATGTCACATCAGCACAAGTAAACATGAAGAGAATTGGATAGTAAAAACATTTTAGATATACAATTAAAAGGACTTGAGGAAAAAGTAAGACATAGGGGAAATGGTTCAAGTAGGGAACAGATATAGATTCCAAGAGGGCAATGTCAATGTACTTAGTTTGAGATCACCTAAAAGTCACCTAGACACAATCACAAGATCCCACTAAGAGGAATACATTCAAATCTTTACAAATATGTTTAAAAAAATAATAACAGTACATAACAGAGAGATAATTTTCAAGGAAAAAAAAATATCATCTCCCAAAATCAATAACAAAACATTCGACTGTTTCCCTCTCAGCCAAGGACTCCGGCCAGGGCCAGGACAAAACTAAGCATAGCTGCCAACCCACCAAGCTTATTAAGAGGGAGTTTTGGTCAGAAAATCAGGGAGATTCAGAAAAAAAAGACAAACAATCTCCATCCATGAATGTCTCTGGCAACTACTAATAAACTAAACATACTTGATATCAAGTTACACTATGACTTGAAAGTTTTAGAATGACCAACAATTGAGTTAAAAAGTTTTAAAAAAATGATTTAAGTAGTATTTACAAAGCTATTTGCATACTGCACGATAATGCGGGAGATTGATGTAACAGGCGGGAGCGCGGGAGACGAACTAAAAATGCGGGAGTCTCCCACAATTTCCGGTAGGATTGGCAGCTATGACTAAGTAATCTCATTTCAGGCCAGACAGAAAGCAATTGGAAAACAGATGCAGGGGGATAGAAGACACAGCAAGGGCCCCCGTGTCCACTATGAGAGGTCGGGAACCCCAACCAGTGGTTAAAAAAGGGAATAGATGTAGATTCCAAGACATACTATCGGTGTTCTGAGCTTGAGATCACCAAAAGGTCTGATCCAGACACACGCACTGGATCCCGCTAAGAGGAATACACTCATATATTTACACATAGATATATTATTCAAACCAACAAATATAACAGTACATGACAGAGAGATAATTTACAAGGAGGACAATATCACCTACTAAAACTATACATTTTCCCTCCCAGCAAAGGACTCCGGCCATGGTCAGGACAAAAGTAATCTCATTCCAAGACAAAGACAGAAAGCGACTGGGAAAGCCTATGTAGAGGGATAGAAGACTCAGCAAGCGACCTTCCTGCCCAGTATGGGAGGTAAAGAAAGTTACATGTATATGATATGACTAGATAAAGTGGAGAAGAAAAAAGGGAAGAAATAATGTGCCTCTGTTTTGTTTTTAGGGATTGTACAGCGCCTGTGACTCTATTGAGTCAATTCAACTCCAGTAAAAAAGGAAGATGATAGACAATAAAGGAAAAGTTAAAAACACCAACAACAAAAAAAAAGAAAAGAAAAAAGAAAAAAAAAGGCAAGACAAAGACTGGTACAAAAAGGAAACAGAGTATTCGATGGGCAACACACCGCTGCTCCTATTTTGACATTACCTTTACCTAAAAGTCACATCCAGGCAGGAAAGAAAACTTACATTTTCACATATTGATAGATTAAGATGACACCCTTCCCCCGTCCCCCACTTGTCAAACTGACAAAACCTGAGAATTCTTGGGATTAAGTCATTTTGGCAACTGGGAGGTCATGATTATCCATTATATGTGTCAATAGTTCTCAGGCCCAAGTAAATACCCTACAAATTCAAATTAATTCAACACTATCTGTCTTTTCAAAGGGTTTTTTGTTTGTTTTCAGTTGTTTTACGGCTAAGCGAGACTTGTGTTAGTTCTGCGCCATTAGAAAGGAAGATGATTGAGGAAGAGGTGTCTATCTCAAGTTAAAAGCACCAAAGAAAAAGTCAGACAAATAGGGAACATAGGTTGCCACCGCAATTCCATCAATGTGCCTACAATATTGATATTACCTAGAAGTCCCATCCAGGCACAAAGGATTCCTCTTTGACGGATACACTCAAATGTTTACAAAGTACAACACATTCAAAGCTAAAATAAACAAACAAAAAAGCAACTAAGATAGCACAAAACAGAATAACAGAGAGATTATTTATAAGGAAAAAAATATCATCTCTCAAAAAAAAAAGAAAGAAAGAAGAGACACTCGCGAATCTCTCATTTTCGGTTGGAGTAAAGAAGTAGATTAAAAAAATACATAATTCTAACCCTATCTTTTGAATACAAAAACCATTATGTACAATTTTGTTGTTTTTTTTTTTTAATAAAAAAAATCTAAAAAGAAAATGTTCATTCGGAAATGATAAACATTGCTTGAAGCCATTGAGTATCTTTAAAAAAAAAATTATTATCATTATTATTTATCACGTATTGGAACTACCCCCCCCCCCCCCCACACTCCCCCGCATGGATGAAGTAAGAAATCAATAAATAAATGAATAAATCAAAATAATTATTAGGTTAAATTGAACAATAACAATAAGAAGAATACCGCAATATATAATAATAATAATAATAATAATAATAATAATAATAATAATAATAATAATAATAATAATAATAATAATAATAATAATATTGACAACATAAGTGAAACCAAAAGCAAACAAAAAAAAAAAAAAATATTAATAGATCATACTTCCTAAATGATGTCACATGTTTTTATAGAGTTCTCCAAATTGAATCACTGTGTTGCATTGTCTCTTTACTGGTTGATACACTCAAATAGTCACAACAATACACCTATCAATATCAACCAGTAACACATTATAGAATGAATAAAATTTAATTCACACAACTCTTTGTTATTGTTTTTAGACTGCCAATTTGGGCGATTAGTTCTCACTATATTCACTCAATCAGACTATAAACGTTTAAGTGTACACATAGTTTTGTGTGTTGGCGCAATTCATTTGATGGGCAGAACAGATGGGTGAGTATTTTACATAAACGCATAACATTGATATGGAGACGATATAAAATTTATATAAGGAAAAGCAATCGTGTGCCCAATAGAAATTGAAATGATCTGACTCATCCCCTCGTTCGAAGACTCTTGACTGAGCCAGGGTAAATCCAAATGGACTTACCTAATCCAACACGAAGAGAGCTAAGCCACAAGCTAAGGATAACATGTTCCAGAAGTAACTATGTCCAAATTTCATGTTTTGAGAAAAATGTATGAGGTTTGTTTTGTTTTTATTTCTCTCGGATTTTCAACTTGTAATAAAAATATCAACTTTTAATTTGAGGACAATGTCAATAGTAATAAATAGACATTGTGAAACTAGGAGTGAAGATTTCAAAGGCGCTATTTTTAGAATTTTGGATATTTTGAACATAAAAGGTACGCATCCGAAGACATATATATCATATTGTTAAATAGAGGTAATTCCCATCTTTTGATTCTTTTGTTGGAAAGAACTTTATTGATAGCTCTCGGAAAATGTTTAGATCACATTAACGTCAGTACCTTATGACTTGACATATTCCATTGTCAATCATAAGTACACCGTAACTATTCATTTAACTGCACTTAAAGACAAGAGACGAAGCATAAAATTCGAAAAATATTATAATTACAAGTACAACCATATCTTTGAAATGAGTGCTAGTAATATCAAACATTGAAAAAAAAAAAAAAATCAGTCATCTCACTACGGTGTTAATTCATTAATGTTATTATATTTATCCCTATCATCACTGATATGTGGAATCGTTATATGCGTCAAACAATGAAAGACACAAGCATCCATTCAGACATATACACATAAATCATTTAAATATCTTATAAGCATTAATAAACATCAATGCATTTTATTGTTCCATTTTCAAAGCGAAACCTCTTACCTAAAATTCAACATATTCATCGGCTATTTATTTCATGTGTTGTGGAAATTAAAAAGGAATGCAATGCAAGTGTTATTTGGTTCAAACATATACAGAAATTAAAAACAAACAAAAAAAAAGAAGAAAAAAAAAGAAGAGAAACAACCCAAGAAAGCATAACAAAAATAAAAACAATCACCCCCCCCCCCCCCCCCAAAAAAAAAAGAAGTACAAAACATAACGAAATTAAAGTTAAGTAATGCATTGCCTAAGGGACAAAAATATTGACTGGAAGGGAATGGAGACTCATTGCTAAATAAATTAAAAAAAAAAAATATGGTAAAATATTTTTTTAAAAACAAAAAAAATAAAATAAAAACAACAAACAAATGACACAAAAATGAATGCATAAAATACATAAATAAAAAACTAACAAAAACACTTACAAAAGAGAAAAAAACCCATCTCAAATTGAGAAAAAAAGAAAGGAGAAAAAAATAATTGGACTTGTTTTTTTTGTTTTGTTTTTGAGGGTTTTACGGCGCTTGCAACACATTAAGGTCATATCAGCGCCAGTAAAAAGGAAGAAATGAGATAGTAAAAAGTTATAGAATTCAATTAAAGCACCCAAGGAAAAGTAAGACAAAGGGGAATTTGTTCAAATAGGAAACAGATGTAGATTCCAAGAGCACACCATCAAAGTACTTAGGTTGAGATCACCTAAAAGTCTCATCCAGACACAAGCACAGGTCCCCACTAAGAGGAATACACTCAAATGTTAACAAATCAAATATAATATGTAAATAAAACATAATACAGTACATAACATAGAGATGATTTACAAGGAAAAAAATATCATCTCCCAAAGCAATAACTATACATTCGACTGTTTCCCTCTCAACCAAGGACTCCGACCAAGGTTAGGACAAAACCAAGCAATCTCACTCCAAGACAAAGACAGAAAGCAAGTTGGAAAACAGATATAAGGGGATAGAAGACACAGTATGTACCTCCCTGCCCGCTATGGGAGGTCAGGATCCCCACCCAGTTGGACTTGTTCATAAGAGTCAGAAACGTATTAAGTACATCAAGAAAAAAGAAGTCTTTACAGATATTCAATTCACATTCATCATGTAAATAACATAATCATATCATATCATCATTAATTTCCCTCCATCTTATCCGTATTGAATAATCATAACATACGTTTGTTTTTTTTAAAGGGTTTTACGGCGCTTGCAACACATTAAGGTCATATCAGCGCCAGTAAAAAGGAAAATAATGGGGAAAGTAAAAAGTTCTAGAATTACAATTAAAGCACCCAAGAGAAGGGAAGACAAAGGGATATTGGTTCAAATAGGAAACAGATGTAGATTCCAAGAGCACACTATCAAAGTACTTATTTTGAGATCACCTAAAAGTCTCATCCAGACACAAGCACAGGTCCCCACTAAGAGGAATACACTCAAATGTTTACAAATCATATATATGTAAACAAAACATAATACGGTGCATAACAGAGAGATGATTTACAAGGAAAAAAATATAATCTCCCAAAACTAACTATACATTTGACTGTTTCCCCCTCAGCCAGGGTATCCAGCCAGGGCCAGGACAAAACCAAGTAATCTCATTCCAAGACAAAGACAGAAAGCAAGTTGAAAAACATGTAGGAAGATAGAAAAGACATTAAGTACCTCCCTGCCCACTATGGGAGGTCAGGAACCCCACCCAGAATCATAACATATTCATAATACACTAACCATGCAATGAAAGTATTACTGAATCAATCATAGATAAAATCAAATTATATACAAGAGAAAAAAAATTCTTTGTTGTAGTTTGAAGGAAGAAACAAAAAATAAAATTGAAGAAAAAAAAAACAAACAAACAAAAAAAAAAAAAGAGAGAATAAAAGATAAAGACAATTTAAAAAAATAATGAAATAAAAAGTGATAAAGGTGCTATGACTATGACAAATTGCTTAGAAATGAATAGAGACTCCTCCAGAATGGAATGGACAGTGTATAAAACGTTATCCATGATTACGTATTTGAAATGGACAAAGCATGAGACACTCCTCGTTAAAAACCATAGAATGGCTAAAGTTGCACAGGAAGGCAAACATTACTCACAAACACATACAAATAAATAAATTTTAAAAAAAGAAAAGAAAAAACAGCAATTAAAAAAAAAAATCATAATTAACTATCACAAACCAGCAACACATGCAAACCATTGATAAAAGACTGATATTTTTAGATAAAAAAATCTAATAGAAAGAAAAAACCCCAAAAAACTAATAACAAAAAAATACAACCCCCAAACAAACAAACAAAAAAAAACAACAAAAAAAACAGAACAAAATAACCTGAGCTTTCATATAGCGCAACATCCACTGAATGGGCTAAAAGCACTTTACAAGCTATCATAATCTGAAGCAACTTTTGCAAACAAATGTGTTTTTGAGCCTATTGTAAAAAAACAAAAAACATCCTGGAATGATGAAAGGGAGAACAACATATTTTCAGAGATGAGTTACTCCTGACCCTATTAAACTGTCCCCGCAGTTTTTCGCGGCCGCAAATTTTTATTTGACCGCAAAAAGCCGCAATTTTCGCCGTTTTTAGGCTAAATTGACAATTTTTTGTTTTAAAAAAACAACAAAAAGCTATGAAAAACTGTGAAAAGACCGCGACTTTCAATGCTAGCATCCAAAACTGGCACTAACTAACGGACAAACATGTCTAGGCCTAGCCTCCCACCTCTATGGCCTAGCCTAGGCTATTGGAGATCCCAAGCTTTGATTTTTGCCTTTTTTCTTTTCTTTTTACTGAAGAGCTCTCGCGTCCTTCATCCCAGAATCCCATCTCCTTTCTTTCATCTTACCTCCTCTCTCTTCACACCTCGCACTAACGGAGACGGACTTTGGCTAACGGTTCAACTTAGTTCAAGAGAAAATGGATAAATTTCTGGCCATTAAAAACAAAGCTGGCAGAAATGTAACTGCCGTCAGCGTCACACTGAGTTTGCTGGATGGATTCATGTGAGTGGCGAAAAATTATTTTGCACTCCTTGCAATTTAGTTTTAGACCACTCGAGAAAATCTTCAGTGGAGGTCCACAAAAAGTCGGACAAGCACTGAAGAGCAGTGGACAGGCAGTCGGAGGAAGTAGCGGGCCCTTCAGCTAAAAACAAAAGACAATTGCTTTTCTTCCACAACCCCAAAATGCCCTATTTGTGTCAATTTTTTTTACCGTACCTGCTGTTTTAATTGTTTGATTTTTGTAAAACTAGCGGCAAATTTTGCTATTTTGATGGTAAATTTTACCATTTTTTATGGCAAATTTTGGCGTTTGAAATGGCAAAAAACTGAGGGGACAGATTTAATAAGCTTTGCCACAAACAATAAATTACACACTTATTCTTTAATAACTGCCCCATGTTTTCACCAGTGAAGTCTATCAATGGAATCCATGGTATTCTTGGCTTGGCCAAGCATTAGAGCGCTGATGTGTAATATCATCTGATTTAGAAAAGAAGAGATAAAACCATTGGACTACTTGTCTCTCAGCAAAAGACTCAATGTAGGGCTTAGATGAAACCAACTAAATGGTCTCATCCTAGATCTAGGACACATACAAACAACCATTTGAAGGGGACAAATGACATAGGGCAACTGAAGAGATAGCTAAGCATGTCCTCATAGCAGATCAAGTAAACAAAGTCACATGATACTTCCCCCCCCACCCCCAAATAAAAAACAAAAAGAAAAACGAAAAAAAAAACCCAACAACCCCCCCCCCTCCCCAAAAAAAAACACAAAAAAAACTGCACATGACCTCCAAAACTCACCATAGGATGTCTGTGTAGAGGAGGTGGAGGGAAGGGGGGGGGGGGGGGGGACTTGGGATTTCTGTCCGGTTTACTGCTTTTATTTATTTTTTATATAAATTCATGCACAAAAGATAAACAACAATGTAAGTCATTAAAACAAAATACTCCATCACAAGAAATTCCATCTATGAAAGACTTACATGATGTGAAGTATAAAGACACTGGATGGCATGTCAATGTGAATGTAGTCGACTCTTTTTTTTTATTTTAGAAGAAATAAATAGAGAATCCTCCAGAATGGAATGAACAGTGTATACAACGTAATCGATAGGCAAACATCACACACACACACATCACTATGTCTACACTTACATTCAACCTGTCATTATTGTGCAGTTTGTAACCAAATATACAAAGGTATCAATTAAACAATCTGACAACTCTTATCTCAGCAAAAATCTAGACACTAGAGTAGGTGTCTGATTGTTGTAAATTCTTGCCTGTTGATTTTAATGCTTCTCAAGTTTATAATCTGGCTTTAATAAGGCCAAAGTCTACAGCAAAATGAAATTCCAAAGACTTGTCAAGATAAAAGTCTCCATATATTTGTTGTTTGGTCTTGTCATGACTTATGTGTCAGCCTGGTAAAAGCACTGATAGGATCAAAACCGGAATTCCATACTATGTTCTCTTTGCTGGTACTGGGATGGCTATCTTCAGACAAGCAGAAGCACCAGATTCAGGAACTATCAATATTCTGGAAAGTGAATTTTCCACCAAATCTGTGCTTTCCATAGGCAGACACAAATTTTCTTGTACTACATTTTTGTTGGGCCACAGTGTCGAATATAAGGGAAATGCAGCATTTCTGTTCCACAACTTCGACAAAAAGAAATGCTTGTAGACCTTTTGCTTTTGTCTTTCTGGTATTTTTGAATTGGACCAATTTTCAATATTAATTTTGTTATTTATTGAAGAAAAAAAAAAGACTTTAAGTTCCTCGTTACACAATTAATTCACTGATGAAGCTGTTTCACGAATTTTTGTTGAGTCCACAAGCAGTCTTGTATTGATAAATACAAGCACCAAGTGACAACAATTGACAGGGGGAGGAGATTAGTGAAAGGAGGCGGAGGAGGAAGAGAGCAGAAAAGAAGAATACAAAGTTAAAAGGAAAGAAAATTTAGACAAAGAATGAGAGAGAAAAAAATCCATGAGTATAAATAACTTAATGATTCAGCAGCGGATATGATTTGATGGCAGTGACCAATCAAAATGTATCTAGCAAACATAAAATAAGATATACAATTAGCATCAAGTCAAAATTCATTACAGTTAACTAATTGAATAACATTGCACACATAAACACAAAAACCTGCAATGTTTTGAAATCATAAAGGTTAAACCCATCAAAACCCTCTCTTATAAACATGCATTTTACTGTCTCTCTATACTTTTCTTGTCTAACAAACCCAAAATTTGACACAAAGTCCATTCTATGTAATTTGTGGGTTGGTCAAGTGCTTTACCAATTCAGACACCAAACTACAACAAAAGAAGTTTAATAAGGAATGGCATAGATAATTGGCTTGGAGAAAATGATATGTAATAAATCACAAATGAATATTTAACATGGAGCCAACATTGCAAAAATAGTGAAACATTACAAATTCGATTTTAAAAAAAGCATTGTGTCAAACTGGTATTAAGTCAGAGTGTAGATGTCAAAAAGTTAAATTAAAGTTAAAACGATCAGCCACCTTCTTCCTCCTTTCTGGATTTCATCTGCACCATATGCCCTGCCTCTGTGATTGTTCTCTCTATCCAGTCCACTATGTCTCGAGACCACCTACTCCTTGGCCTCCCTCTGCTCTGCTTGCCCTCGTAGGCACCTTCCATGTAGAGCTTTTCTAATGACGTGGCCTAAGCATGACAGCCTTCAATTTCTTGATGGTTGACATGAGCTGGCAATCTATAAGACCGATTCTCCCCAAGATGCAAACTTTGATGTCTTGGCTCTCCATGGGACTCTTTATGCATCGATTGAAACTATATTCATTCACGAAAAAAAACCCCACAAAAACTTGACCTAAGTTTCACTTTGGGAACAAAAATGTGATGTAAAAAAACTGGTTTCCATCTCATTGGAAGTGTATAACCACTCTGCCAGAGGACTGGATACATACCTAGTGTAATTGATATTCTGGTTTCAGAGTGATGGCATCTTATTTTCTAGTCTAAATATATGCTTGTCGTCAATAAATGTCATCTATCCTCAGATTTTTTACTTCCTGCTACTAAAATAGTTATACCAACTTATGACTCAATATGTAACATATTCATAAACACTTCCCAGGATTTTGGAACTGGAAAAGAAGAAAGTGCGATGCCACGATTTAACTTTCAACATCAATATCACTTGGACATAATACCGTTTTGAGACAGTGGGTAACATACTCCCTTTCCTTATGATTGTCCCTTGCCATCTGCTAGATTACATCTACACCAACAGTCTTAAGTACGCACAAGAGCCAGAAAAACGTGTTCTTTTTTAATGAAAAAAAAAAAAAAAAAAGAATCAGAGATTGAATGTTAACAATTATTGGGTTTTTTTTTTTAATTAAAAAGATCGGATACTAAGCAGTTGTTTTACAAAGTTAAGAGAGAGAGAAAAAAATTTGTGACTGGTGACAGTTGGCTGTATATATAAAAATTAGATAAGGTGTATATGAAACACAGTGACAGATGGTCAGAAAGAAAAATCCGAGAAAAATTCATCCCCCCCCCCCCCCAAAAAAAAAGCAATCTGCTTTGACTTGGGATTGAACTTCAGACCTTCCTGCCACCATTAACCTGTAGGTATGAGTTTCTATCCAGTCGAGTCTGGCTGATTTTTCGAGATAATTCTTTTCTTGAATTTTCTGTTTTTGCTTTGTTAAGACACGATTTCATAAACACCTTTTCAGATTTTTAGCTTCCACCAGTGCCTGCCTGCTCCCAATTTTTTTTCATTTTCAATTCTTGTATATATAAAATGAAAAATTATAATGCTAATTCAGTATCAAAACAGAATACATGATTCAATGACAACATTGCCAATACTTTCTGCCAGGTAAAACAGACCCAGCTACCCATTCATTGCTGAGTAGAAAGAAGAGTCAGAAAAAAAAACCCAAAAGCAAACAACTTCGACCAAAGCCAGTCCCTTTGCTGGTTATCCGAGTACCTGACCAATTGCCCCCCCCACTTCAATACATGGTAATCTACCTTCATTCTGAGGTTTTTTACTAACAAAGATGACATACTTCATAACTGGAAGTTAGGAGATGTCTGAATCCAGAAAAGTTGGAGATTCCGTTCATAATACAACAATGACTAATTTCCCCCCCCATTTATTTTACAATTGGGGAGTAAGATGCAAATACCTGACATTAAATTTTAAAACAACCCTTGGAACATAAAAGAGTATACTTGCACAGCATTACACAACCTTGATTGAGATAAAAAAAAAAAAAATTAAAGATGGTCTTTCAGCCTATGGAATGGGAGATTTTCCTGGCTTCAGGAGCATTATACGGAATGCAATAATTGCGTTCTACCCTTTGGGTTGAATGCTGGTCTATTCATTAAAAAAACAAACAAAAAAAAACAACAACTTTTCATCAGATCTAACAGACCAAGTCACCCCATCACTGCTGTGTAGGAGTAGGGGGCTGCAAGAACCCAGACTGAAGACGGCATCAATAACAATAACAATCCATTTGCTTGTGATTTACCAACTGAGTTTTTGAGCCCCCTAATTGAGCAGCAATGTAAATAACGAGAAAAAAAAAAAAACAAACCCAAAAAAGAAACAAGAACAGAAGGAAAGTAAACAATGAAAAAAAAATTGCTTACTGCTTATAAAATCAGTTATTATTTGACACCATTTGAATGGAAGTTCTTTTGGGTGAGTAAATTTAGAAAACAGTAGATTTGTTGAGACAAATAAAATCCTGCTTCACCACCTAAGCGTGCTTATCATAAGAATGTGCCTCATAAAAAAAGACAAAGGCTTGGTGAACACCCAATAAATACTGCTATACATAAAGCACAAAACACACTAAATTTACAAATTTATGTTAGTCCAAATAATGATACTGCGAACCTTCCATTACAAAATATGACCGACTTCCCAACCCCTTTTACAACTGTAAAAACAACAAATAAGGGAGAAAAAATGCATTTCTACATAAGTTGCCAAAACAATCCTAAAAACACAATCATCTCCAAAATGTCAAAACAATTAGTAGCTGATGTGTCCGAAATTAAAAACCCTCTAAAAGATGAATGCCACTTCACACGCAATCCTCCATTGACATAAGTAACGGGTTGACATACTCAAATCCGTCAAATTCTGACTGGTCAATCTCACTGATTGTTTTGCTGAAATAAAAAAAGAAAAGAAAAAAGAATATCACAGTAAAAATGATCTTTTTGCACAAAGTAGCAAACTTCCAGAGCCTTAAGGCCCATAGCCAAATCAAACAACGTCCTAAAGCGCCCACTTGGGAACAAAAAAATCAGACTCATATAAAATAATAAAGAAAAAATAAATTATCAATATAAATTTTAGAATTTTTAAAACAGTAATTTTACTTATTATACAGGGAAATAATCTTTGTTTAAGCTTATTAGCAATGTAGTTTTTAATTGAAGGCTTAATTTGTCAAAAGACTTCAATTTGATCTCCTCTTAAAATTTTCTATAATTTAACAAGAAGTAAAAGCTTAAATGTGGCCTGAGGCCATTTAAATTATAATTCTATTAAAAAAAAAAAAAAAAAGAAAATTCCCTTTATTCATTCCACATGGGAAATTTGACTCTCGGGTCTATTCCAAGGGAAGACTAGAATAACCCAAGCATTACAAATTGAGCGAGGGCGAGGTGACTTTCCGGGTACGAAGCAAACACCGTGACTTTCTGGGTACGAAGCAAAGACCGTACCACTGAGTCATGCTGCCATATGCAAAGCCACATAAAGGTATGTGAAAAATATTGGTGAAAACCAGCATTATATAAGTATATGAAATAATAATTATAATACAAATGTACAAAATGTGATGCATCATACACGGCGTCTAAACTGCACTATAAATCTGACCGTTTAGTTTCCCGCTGTTCCGAGCGCCGACGTAACCTCACCCGACAGGTAACCGGGGTCAACAGCGGTCAGCCGATATCAATTCCCAGAACGTAGATTTGACGTGCATTGGGTGATACCAATGGATGATTTCCGTACCAATTAACCTCACGATCTTCGTGACGATGCAATTCCACCCAAATGCAAAGAATTCTCGCAGACCTCCTCTTTCCATCGGTCCAATTTTTATTTCAATATCTCCAGTACTTATTCCACAAGCCGTGATTCAAATTCACATATTTTTCTATAACATTTAAATAAAATTACTTGTAATTACCTCAGGATTCTAAAAAAACGTTGCTATAAACTTCAAATTTTTTTTGGTGTGATTCACAAGGCACAAGTTTTACTACGAAATGAGGTAAGTTTCATTTACTCTTCAGTTTTCATTATTTTGTAATGATTATTTTTCCGCGGTAGGTCAGGTAATAATGATATTACCTCTTTAGCCTTGTTCTTGAAACGTAATATTTCGCTGCGGTTTTATTGTTAATTATATTTTTATTTTTTATTTTTTTCAATGATGAGTTAATTTGATTTTTAAATTGTATAATTTGAATTATCTTGCTAATGTTTAATTTTAAATGACATTGTGTGTTGGGCCTCAACTTAGCTCAACTGCTTGTTAGGATTTTCCTGCCCCCCCCCCCCCCCCTCCCTTTCTTTCACCAAATTGGGTGAAGTATTTGGTTTTTCTTTTTCCAAATTTTATGTACGCTGTTATGTATGCATGGATATGAGAAGTAATACAGAGTGTTTTAAAACTCATTTTATTCATTAATTCACTATATCATTGCTTACATCGCTCAGTCAATTTTGAATTTTCTCTTACAGCATGGACCACACAATTGCAAGTCATAACCAAGCAGTGAATTCATTATGTAGGACATGTGGTATGATTTGTTTAACACAGAAAGAGAAACGTGCCCGCAAGAAACCATTTAAATATTCAAATTATTCTAATGACATTCTTTTAGTCTATGGGACTGACACGGCATTGGACAAGCAAGGAGCACACTCATAATGTATGTGTAAAAAGTACACATTATAAAGCACATTGAACACACGACTCATTAGCTTCTTTGTATTTTCTCATTGCCAAGACGCTAATAATAAATAAATCAACCTTGAAACGGGTTGCACTTGCATGTTTGATATCGACAGAGTAGAATATAACAACAAACTCCAAAACGCAGGAGAGACTTTCAAATCTCATGCACGAGCCACTCACCCTCAGGGATGGTCTTATTGCCTCTGACAGAATACCGCATTACACCAGCAGATCATTCATTGGCAACCACTGCCACAAATACTAACAAGAAAAAGTCTACACTTACAATTATCCAACAAACAAAGAACTGCACCCACGACCCACTCATCATTGACGACGCTTGCAGTATTGGATTAATTTTCGACAATATAAACAAGGCCTATAGTCATGTGCACAACTTTATTTCACACACAAAATCGATCAAAGCAGACACGATCCAATATATTCAAAGTGCAATGAAACATTACACGGATACATACAGAAAATATTTTCCAAACAAAATAATCCCAAAACAACACCTCCTTGAGTACCAGTGCATACCACACATCACTCAATATAAGTTTGGACTTAGACTTCTTGGAGAACAAGGCACAGAGACCTGTCACCAAACAACAGCAAAATTGGAAAAAAAGAGCATCCGCATTATCAATGATATGAATAAAATGCGATTTGTCATCAACGCAATGCAGTTAAAGACCAGCCCCAAACTACACTGACGAGTTTGAATGCTCGTAGCGGATATATTTTTGTTGAGGAAAAATACGTTTTTTGTGAGGAGAAGTATTTACATCTTGTCTTTATAATACATAAAATTCAGACAAATCCATAGCAACGTTTTTTTTTCTCTAATTTTTGAAATGTTGCACCCGCTATATTTTTTGTGTAATTTGTTACCGTTCATTGATAACTTATATTGAGAAATCTAGTAATACTATGAAAAAATAAAAAACACACAGTAAAAGTAGAAAATATAAACTTTTATACCAAGTAGTGATATTTCAACTCATTCAATATGGGTGTCTTAACAGACAATAAAACAAAACATTGTTAAATTGAGTGAAACGGCAATCCCCGTTAGGTAAATTCCTCTCGGTGATTGACCGCTCACCGTGACCGGGTCAGCAGGTGTCAGGAACGGGATACCGTCTCAACTAAACTGTTGTCGTTGTGTACGCTGTGCATACAACAGTTGATGCATGACATGTATGTATAAGAAATGAAGTGAGTAAGAAAGTGCCAGAAGAGAATAGAGAATTAAAATTTTTGTGGTGATAGGGGCTCGAACCCGCGACCTTAATGGTGCGATAACTCCATAGGCTGGGGAGAGCGTGGCTCTACTGTCTGAGCTATCCACCACTCTAAAAAAAGTGGTATCAAACACTATGTCAAAATTGAACCGCTCTCCCCGACTTCTTGAGGTCATGGGTTCAACACAAAAACACTGCGAAGTTTTATAGCCAGCAGTTAAGATTAATAGCCATATTTTCACCACAATCATCTAACCTAGAAACGATTGAGAAATTGAGTAAGCTCCGGTATTTGGGGTGGATATTACTTCAGAAAAGTGAGTGGAGCAGGCACTTAAGTTGACAATAACAAGAAATGAAGTGAGTAGGAAATGCCAGAAGATAATAGAGAATAACATTTTTTAAATGTATGTATGTATGTATGTATGTATGTATGTATGTATGTATGTATGTATGTATGTATGTATGTATGTATGTATGTATGTATGTATGTGTGTATGTATGTGTGTATGTATGTATGTATGTATGTATGTATGTATGTATGTATGTATGTATGTATGTATGTATGTATGTATGTATGTATGTATGTATGTATGTATGTATGTATGTATGTATGTATCATTGCATCATTTTCAACATCGTTCAATCTTGGGGAATTAAAAAAAAAATGGTACTAAAATACGCTTGGTAGATCTGCTACACAGTACAGCGTTGCAAAGTTAGCTAGGTCGAAGTGAACTTGCTCAAGGCCACACGGTGCGATAGGGATTTGAACTCAGAACCTGTTAGGTATTAAGCAAAGACCATACTGCTGTGCTATAAATGCAATGAAAAAGACTTACGGGTCATCAGGAGTGAGACGGACAGGCTCATTTGTGAAAGCAGGGTCAAAGTGTTCCAGATCTCTCTCGTGTCTGATATGTGGCTTGTAAGGGGGAGAGATCTGCTTCTTCTCCAGCAGCTCCCACTCAATGGGACGGAAGAACGGGTGAGACTGGATGTCAGAGAATCCTGTTTGGGGATGACAGCCTAATCTCTCGGCTGGGGCCTGCAGTAGTTTTCAAAAGTGAAGAGAATGATATATGATGTTTTTTGTTTTTAAGGGTTTTACAGCACTTGCAACACATTAAGGTCATATCAGCGCCAGTAAAAAGGAAGAAAATGGGATAGTAAAAAGTTCTAGAATTACAATTAAAGTACCCAAGAAAAGGCAAGACAAAGGGGAATTGGTTCAAATAGGAAACAGATGTAGATTTCAAGAGCACACTATCAAAGTACTTAGTTTGAGATCACCATCCAGACACAAGCTCAGGTCCCCACTAAGAGAAATCCCAAGACTTCAAGGAATCGTGGGCCAAAAGTGCATAGGTCTCATACTCGTCCCTGGCATGGGAGAGCCAACCCACCCCCTCTCCCCAATCCCCTTCCACCCTCTCCCCATGGATTATCTTCATTATTGCCAGAAAAAGAAGATTGTTTTCAAGACAATGAAAGAGATTTCACAGATTTGAAATATAAACCACCCACCCCCCCCCCCCCCCCCCCCCCCCCGAAGGCATCACGCATCAGTGAATATGTGCGTTGGAGACCTGGATAAACAAGGTTGCCAGTTTGACATTTCGACACCAAATTTGGTTTGTTGTCTCGGGTTTGAAAATTTCCACTTGTTTAATTGATAAATCTACACAAATCTCATGTAAATGGCATTTTCCCATAATTTTGGCATTTTATTATGACTTTTTTGCATTCCTTTTCACAATCTTGCATCGTCAGTACAGGCCCCAACGTCCATGGCCCGGTCAGTACTGACCAATAGGCGCCAGCATCTATGGGTCAGTACTGACCAACAGCACTCCATTTTCTCTATAAAGTCATGGGGGCCAAATGATCCCAGAATCAGGAAATCGTACTTACTAGTATTTTTCTCTTTGAAAGTCATGGGGGCCTAAATTTGGTCCCTAAATAGGAAAATCTCAAATTCCAGATTAGCATGCTCATTGTGAGTAAACTATGCATATGACAAGCATGAAATTTGGCCTGGACATGGACAACATCATTTTAGGAAAAGTCACCAAATTTCAGGTCTCTGTGTCAAAAATTGACTGTTATATCCCCTGGGGTCTTTTTGCCCCCGCGCCCCCAACCCAAGCATAAAAATAGGGTTAATAATGGAATGGCTAATGACTTGAATACTGCTTGACGAATTAATTATTTGACAATTTGGAGCAGGCTGCTTGATATCAAATTTCAAAGATCGCTTAATTTTTTCACCTAAAACTAATTTACACCAAAGAAGAATAATTGAGCTTTCAATACATACCACTTTTTAAAAAAGGGTTAGAGTAATTTAAGAGCGATACAAATTCATCATTTTCCATACAATTTTCATAGATTATCTGCTGATTGCATTGCCTTTATCTTTTGTCCACTTTTGACTTTCCTAATGAATGTTAGTTTCAAACCACACGAAGAAGAGTAGACAACAAAAAAAAAAAAATCTTTTAATTGTAAATGTATAGGTCATTCATTGAGTAAAGTAAATTCACCCATACCTTGTTTAAGAAGCCTTTGAGTAGTGAGCCAGCCTTCACAGACAGTGATCTTGGTATACGAATTGGTTTCTCCAGAATTACTGTTAACATTTTTTAAAAAGAGAGGATTAATGTTATAATTAAAACAAAACAAAAAAAAAAAACAAATTAAAAAAAAATTAAAACAACCCCCCCCCCCAAAAAAAAAAACCCCAAAAAACAATTGACAAAACAGAATTATTGTCGTAATAATAATAGTAAATTAGAGATAATTCCAAGTTAAAAAAAATAATAATACAAAAATTGAGAAAAAACAAAAACAAAGCAGAACTATTTTAATATGCTCTGCAGTCAACAACAAAAATAATATTAAATGGTAATAAGAAATTGCCGCCACCTCCCCCAAAAATCAAATAAATAAAAAGGTGAGAATGTAGGTCTCAATGTGTCTTATCAAACTAAATAGTATTTTGAACTGTATTAACATTTATATTGTTTTTGTTGTTGTGAAATCTACTTAAATAAATTTGTTAAAACTACTTACTTTGAAATAAGTAATCCTCTGTGTTTTGGTCAGGGTTATCGGCATTTCCAACAGCATCAAAGGGAGACCTGCCTGCCAACATTTCATACATCAAGACTCCCAGGGCCCACCAGTCCACGCTAAAATCTGTGTGATTTGTCAAAGACAAAGATAAAAGATAAGTATAAAATGATGGCTAAAAAGAAAAACCCCCCAAAATCATTGTATATAATTATAACCTGTGAAACTATACGTCTATTAACAGACATCTTTTGTGATCAGACCTGCTCTGGTGAAAATTGAAAAATTTGTAATATATAATTTTAACAGAATTTGCAGTCATTATTAAATAACATAAACTACCTTAATGTATATCTTTAGGCACCAGGAGGCGCATGTGACATTTTAAACACTACAATTACAAATATATTTTTGAGTTTCAGAAGTGGTTGCAAGACCCTTTTCTAAATTCATGTTATAGGATAAATTGTATACCTGTTTTCTAAAATTTTGAAGCTAAGTGGATTTTGATTTTGTTGACAAACTTGAGAGTAAAATAAAAGCATTCTAAAAAGCAAAGTTCAAATCTGGGCAAGGAAAATATTTATATGAGTTGGGCATGAAATCCTACAATTTGTTCTAATTTGTACCTGACCAAGTGAAAACAAGTCAGGAGCTGTTCTTTGACTTGTTTTTATGGATCTCTTTTGTTTAAAATGTTTGATGCATAATTTAATGCCACGGAAAGGATGAGTATCTAGAGAAAAGTTACCACGAGTTTGAATGCTAAATATTAAACGCATATATAAATATTTTGATTTCAGAATAATCATTATAAATTTTTAAAACTGTCAAAAGTTCATAATTATGATAAAATTCTTTTCACATAAACTCTTTAAAAGCAGTAAAATACTCATAAAACGTTTATTTCTTAACAAAATTGTTTTCTCCTGTCTTTCTAATCCGGTTTTTAATGCTCTGCTTACCCAATAAAAAAAAAAAATTAAACATGGAAAGGCTTGAAAGAATTGTATATATATATATATATATATATATATATATATAATATATATATATATATATATATATGCACATGGTAAAATACCCCCCCCCCCCCCCCCCCCCCCCGCAAGAGTTTGTAAATAATAAACAAAGGATAATGCAAGCCTATGCTCTACTGATGATCAACAAAATACGTTAAATAAACACTGTTGGATTATACAAATACAGAGATAACTAAGTAAAAAATCTAGTTTATACAGATGACAGGTGGATGTATCTTGTTTTAAGAAAGGCAACCAAACAGTAAACATTATAAATTATTGGGATCAAAATCAGACGCATTCTTACTGCCAAAACGGTAGATAAAGTGAAAGGCAGGTTTAGCTCATTAAAGTAATCATAAAAAGAACATTAAAAGCAGTTACCAAAATAAAGTCTTTGACTTTTCAATAATGTAAATAAATAATCAGAAAATAACACACAAATGCAAGTTTGTACTGAGATGAAATTATCCTGCCTGTGTCATGCAGACCAATTTACTTGGCTTAAGTCTGAATCGTGTTATTTCACAATTATATTTTCAGTATTTTGGGAGATAAAACCCTAACATTGTTTTATAAATCTAGCTATTCAAAATTGAAGAAAGGTCTAAATATTTGTCTTTTTAAAAAATAAATGTACGCATTGTTTATCATATATTTATTAGTTGGGCCATACTTTTAGATCCAAAAAGACAAAGAAAACCCCTAAAAAAACAAACAAAAAAAACCCCCCAAAAAACAAAAACAAACATATGGCCTTAAATCACAATTAATTCACCTTTAAATGGTCAACATTAAATTAAGATGCTAAAAAATTACCTACTTATGCTCAAAGCGAGAACAACAGATAAACCAGCATACAATTTGCTAAATATATTGTAAAGAATAAATTCTATAATAGCTTTGAAAAAAAAAAGAAGGTAAACTCTATTATATTCATTTCTAAACAATAAATAAGTAAAACATTGCACAATGATCAAAATTGCACAGTGATTGGTTAATAACTAACAATTAAAGCATCCTTATCTTCCATTGTAAATTAAGCAACACTTATGAAATATAGCTCTATGTATAATCATTATTATTATTATTATTATTATTATTATTATTATTAACGAATATTATCATTATCATCATTATAACTATTACTAATATTAATATCATCATAATCACCATCATTATCACATTATTATTATTATCATTATCATAAACGTTATCATCGTTATTACAATTAAGACTGTCTAAAGCTGTCAAAATCAAATGCTGACGGAGAAGTAAAAAGTGATCTGAATCAATCAGGAATTGATTTCACAAAACTACCAATACCCCTGATATATGTGACTAACAACCCCCCCCCCCAACCAAAAAAACAAAACAAAAAAACAAAAAGAAAAACAAAAAACAAAGCAAAAGTGATAAAAGGCATTGATACAATTTATGAAATGTTCCAGAGCCCTTTATGTAGTATCTGACCTGCAACTCTTTCAGTCTGAAGAAATTTCTAGGCGTTATTTTCAAGTATCAATATGACTGTAGGGAACATGCATAGAGATTAACATCCCATTGATATAAGTGTGTGATAACATTAAATACAATAAAATAGATCAAAGCACACTTGTATTATTCAACTCATGTCTATATTTTCTTTAACAAGAGGAAAGACTCCAAAACTTCTACAAATTGGTAATACAGTAGAATATCGATGAACTGTGATTTGCAACCAATAAATGCCAAACATAAAAAAGTAAGAAAGGAAATGAGAGTTTAAAAAAAAGGTAAAATTGGGTGCATGCAAACTTTCATGTATTTTGCTATTACAATTTATTATAAGAATATGGACCTAGAAACGCATTCTCATCATTACAAGCAAAGCAACCAAGGACAATTGACATAACTGAGAACATCAGTGAAAAGGGATTGACGTGGGAATGAAGGAAGTGAGGGAATGAATGAATGAAGACACAAGATGATACCATAATCCTCTCCTCGAAGAACCTCGGGAGCAATGTAGTTTGGAGTTCCGCAAAATGTGTTGGTTTTGTCACCTGGCATTAAATTCTCCTGTCACAGTGTTGTAGAAATATCAGAATAAAAGGGATGGAGAGGGAGGGAAAATAAAGAGCGAAAATATGAAAAAGAAATTCCTACAAAAGTAAAAATGCTTTCAATGTAACAGGGTTGACTCAACATTAACAAAAACAAAAGTTTGTTTCTTGAGAAGATATGTGAAATGATTCAAAACATTACTGTAGGTATCTCACAGATAGAAAATTAAATTAAGAATATGAACATGACAAAAGAATGGGAGTTGTAAAGAAGAGCAACATGAATTGTTTCACAATGATATCATGCATAAATGAACCGGGAATGACTTGGGAAGATGACACAATGTTGAGTTGAAAGTGGAACATAATTTCATTGAATGCCGAGAGGACGAAAAATACAAGGATGAAAATTGGAAAATGAAAGACCATATAAATGATGATGATGATGATATAAAAGTATCATCAATGATGAGACTCGGCCCTTGTAAAATCAACAATTTCTGTCTTGACTTTCAGCACCGATCTTGTGCAGCTCGATTTATTTTTCCAAGTGAAATCATTTAATTGATGCTTGGTTATTAAACTAAAACTGCTTTAAAAAAAAAAGAAAAACATAAATATTGATGAAATTTATTAAAGTGTAAATCACAAAACTTCGTTCCTTAATTTTGTTAAACTTGCAGATTCTTATGGATATATATAATAAGTTACAATTTAGTAAACAACTAAAAATAAAAGCAAACTAACCACCACCTGTTAGTTGGGTAATACACATAAATCTTTTTTTAAACAAGCTAAATTTTTTGGGGAAGCACATTAAGGTCAATTGAGAGACATCATGAAAATGAAATGTATCTAACTGCTTTCATTTCTGAGAGTCCATTATTTTCTTGGTTGAAATGCAAAACCCCGTCAAATTTAATTTCAAAAGATTTTTACTTTACGATTCACAATTAAATTCAGATTGTAAAAACAATTAGTGAAAATCCAAGCCCATTTCCATTTGATGGTTCTCTACACTAAGAATACAACAGCGGTAATATAAAAAATGGGATACATGGAAGTTGCTTTATGAAATGAGGACAAAAAGTCTTAAAGCCTTTTCATATTTCTAATTGATTTGTGGAAATTCAAAATTAAAGTTACTCCTTTTTCACAAACTTGAAAAATAATCAAAAACGTTCGGGTACTCATCTTATTTAGTATTTAAAACAAAAGTTTTAAAATTCATATATTTTATTTTAGTCATGATAATAGAACGCAGCCCTTCAATTCATAAATATGTTATACATGATGTAGAATAAGATCTTCTCTCTTTTCCTCATGATGGAAAAATTATTTTTATCAAAATATATTTTTTAATACTCAGATCAATACAAACCAAACATAGTAGTTTATCTTTGATATAAAATATGACTTTTAATATAGGAAAAACTGGAAATTGGTAGGTGTTAGTAAACTCTAGTTTTCTGTATGGAAAAAAATCTATGAGCTTGTGAAAAAAGCTAAATATATATATAAAATTTAAAAAAGCTACAATATTTTCCCCAATAATTTCAATTTGACCCTCTTACCATATTCTTCACCCCTCAAAATTTCTGGAGCTATGTAGTTTGGCGTGCCGCAAAATGTCCCGGTTGTATCACCTGGTTTTAACCCCTCCTGCGATGATATGGATGAACGGATGGGATAGATGAATGGATGAATGAAGTAATTGATGAATGGGTATGGAGGCAGATGGGTAAAAAAAATATGGTTGGACGGATGGATCGGATCAAATGGGATGATGAATTGGTGGATGGGAAAGGATAAGATAATATCATTCTGTGAATGGTGCAAGACTTGTTAAAATGAAAATGATGCCAAATTTACAAAATAAAGGAATATAAATAAGGCATGAAATAAAATTAAGTAATCACCAGCAATCTTTCCATTTTTACTGATAAAGCAACAACAACAATAACAATACTAGTAATAATAATAATAATAATAACAACAACAACACTCTGTAATTTTACATCAGAGAATTGTGTGCCCATGGAGCTGTTTTGAAACGGGATTGCGCAATATGAATAAACATTATTCTTAATATCATTACAGATCATGTGGTGTCATTATATCATAAGCCTGAGAGAAAGTGAAAATCCCCATCTATATTTAAATTCACAGAAAAGGAGTTTACCAGTAAAATGTTGATGGCATCACTGTATCAAAACATGATTTTACATAAAAATCAAAGAGCCATTTCAAAATTTTGCTTTACCATAAAGCAGAGGTAAAAATGGAAATAAATAAATAGTTATTAAAATCCAATAATAATAATAATAATAATAATAATAATAATAATAATAATAATAATAATAAATAATAATAATAATAAAAATAAATATAGTAATAAATATAACATCAAATTCAAAACTATTTTCTTTCACAGAAATGTTTAGATTAAAAACTCTTAAGAGAAAATTTAGGTTATTTAACGCAGCGCCACATCTTCAAAAAACATGGAGTCAAAGTAAGGAATCCCATGGTCTCCACTGACATTCGAACCTATCCACAATTTTATCAGGTTGCCCTATTCAATTTATTATCAAGCTCATTTCAATAAATACAATCAATGGGATGATGTGATAGAATGAGTCTCCCAAATATCAAAAGCTGAGGCAATGAGTGGGGAAAAAAACACAATGAGACAGGTCCAAATGAAAATAATAAACATGTACATTGTAAGTGCGCATACAAGGATTCACCATGCTCAGAGAATGGGTTCCCAGTTGGTAGAGCACCTGCTTCACTTTTACCCCAATCCCACTGCCCCCCCCCCCCGCAGCATTTGGGTAGCTTGGTCTGTTAGGACTGGTGGAAAGCACTTTGTGATAGTTTAATATCCTATCCAAGGGTAGCAAGTAATTGTTATTGTCTGTTTCACACTAAAGCAAAAGGGATAAACTCCGACTCCATAAGCCTAATGGCTCTTAAGCACCACCATCCTCAGAGTGCTTGGCATCACAATGCTTCATTTATTCTCCCAGCAGGCCTCACGGAACTACATTTCCATTTCCTACAGTACATCTCACTTGTTAGACATCCAGTTTGTACTACTATACTCACATTATCCATCACAGCTATAGAGAGGTACCATTTCAAAACCGAGTCAAGAGGGATAACAGTTGTAAAAATGCTTTACCCAAGGATGCAACAGTAAGCCCACCCATTTGGTCAATGTCAGTAATCAGTGTTGTTTGACCGTCTAAAAGGATATGACACTATGCTTGTGAGCCACTGACACCAAATTAAGGTAAGTACTTATTCACATGCCGTTGATGTTCTTATAGAAAGAATGAAAGCATCAAAAGTGATGAAAAAATTCTGAAATATGACATTCAGATAAGATGTCATATATAAGTTTCCTGCACTAAGGACAAAGGTTTTTAAAAAATGAGTGAAAACGAGGGGATAATGAATGTTTATTACCTGATGGATTAGACTATGGAGAGGGAGAGGGAGAGAGAGAGAGAGAGAGAGAGAGAGAGAGAGAGAGAGAGAGAGAGAGAGAGAGAGAGAGAGAGAGAGAGAGAGAGAGAGAGAGCACTGAATAGGTGTGGAGTAAGAGATAGTGGGAGGTCGGAGTACAGAAAGAAAGAGAAAGAGAGACACATTAGTCTGTACCTTGCACATTCCATAATCAGTCAGCTTGATATGGCCCTCAGCATCCAACAAGACATTGTCAAGTTTCAGATCACGGTAGACAATGCCTGGGGGACAGAATATCTGACTATTAGTCTCATTAAAATCCAACGACAGATAGATAATTGATAATTAAAATGGTGCCACCCAAAATCAGTGCTGATGGTGACAAGAAGTGAAAAAGGAGGAAAATTTTGAACAATTGCCTAAAAGCACCATTTTTACTGCACTAACCACAAACCCCACCTTTAGAGCAAGTGAGATGATAAATTCACCGAAAGTCTAATTCGCGGATAGTGAATAATTGCATCTGTATGTTCCACCAAACATCAAATCTCTCACTGTCAATACACTTGATTGGTTAAGGTGGGGTGTAATTTTATTTTTAATGAGGAAATTCTTCCATTGACTCCAAAATCGCGGATTTCCACCAGAAGGTGATTTAATGAAGGGCTTGACTTACGATTTTAAAAAATCCCACCTCATTCTGGGGTTAGAATACAACCCCCACCCCCCAAAGCTCTACACAAATTCAAACCAGGTATGACTGCATGTGGCAGAATGACTTTTCAATTATTTTTTTATCATCATGAAATCTAGAAGAGATGTAAATAACAAATCATTGATTAATTATTATGATTAAAATTTCATGTCATGACTAACCTCTCTCATGTAGGAAGTTGAGAGCTAGACAGATCTCTGCAGCATAAAATCTGGCATGTTCCTCTGGAAGACGCCTCTGCCTCTGCATGTGAAACATCAAATCTCCTCCATTTACAAACTCAATCACAAAGAACAGCCTAAGGATAGATTAAATAAAAAATAAACATAATAAGTAATTAAGATTACCATAGCGTCATTGAAGTATAACCATAGAGTCTAGGGCTCATTCCACAAAAACACAAAAAAAAACCCCAAAAAACTGGAGCATTTATATAGCGCAAGATCCACTAAACATGCTCAAAGTGCTTTAAAAGGGGTCCCTAACCAATAGCAACACTTAACATGTAGGACGAGGCATGATGTCTATTAGGCAATATTACAATTTTTTTTAGACAGAGACGCAGTTGTTAATGGTCAGGTACTCATTTTACACCTGAGTATGGTGAGAGAATGTGAGCAAAGAGTCCTCTCCAATTATGCACTGCTCAGAGCTGGTCTCGAACCATGGACTTTTAGATCCAGAGGTGAGAATCAAACCACTAGACCACACACAACCTAAACTCGATCCAAAAGTTCAAGCCAACCTTGATGATATGCCCATTAGTATTTCCTCTATCAAACTAGTAGTGATTGGACAACTGTTAGATTGAGCGGAAAGTATTTTGCAATAAATTATCTTCCCACCCAAGCAATCATTATAATCTAATTATCACTACAGATACTGGAACAAAGTCTGGAACAATGGGCCTTATGTCTGAAGGATTACATGGTTTCAGTAATCTCAAAAACTGTCTCCTAAGAAATGTTTGTGGGGGGAGAAAAAAGATTGCATTTGAGGATATCTCAAATGCTCTTTGAAAATAAAATAAACTCATTTCCACTAAATTTAATGAATGTGTCTGCATAACTAAACTTGAATAGAGTTTGAAAAGACCATATCCTCCATCATATGCAGATGATGTCAATCACATTATCACCTGCTAAAATTCATGACAAAGAATTGCCTTCACCATAGAAAAAAGGAATTTGAGAAAACAACCCATTTCCACATATGGGCATTGGCTGTTGTAAAAGGGCAAATGTATACCAGTTGGCCAGCAAAGTAAAGTGAAGTGAATGAAGTGGTATCCATTACCTGCTTGATGTTTGGAAACAAGAGTGTAGTCCCACCAAGAAGGGGTGATTGGTGGCAGCCTCAAACACGTGTTTCTCTGTCTGGACCCAGTCGATGTCCTATGAAAACACCATCATGGAGGAATAAATGAATTTCAGTAGGATTTTGAGGACAATGAGGGATTTTGGACAACCTCTAAATGAATAAATATTTTGATATTCTTTTTTATTACAAGGTTCATGATACTGATGATGACAAAGGAGAGAGAAGATGATGATGATCATAAAAGCATTTTGAATATTTCAACAGCAGTGATATATATTACTTTAAGAGAGAAAACAAACTTGCTTAAAAACATAAAAACAAAAACATAACAAATGAAACATGCCAAACAGAATATGATAGATAAATTTTAATAATCCATTGAGGATATTACAATATGTTTTGATACTACTGCCAATCGGGATAATGTGTGTCAAGAGTCTTTCTTAAGAAAACATCAAGGCCACAAATACATGCGATTCTCCTAAACGCCACATAACTTAATCAGAAATGCTAACTAGTGTTTAACTTTTACTTAAGTTGTTGAGACTGTAATTGATTCTGTTTTATTCGCAACACATTCATTGTTATAGTACAGTGAATGAGTTAAAATATTTTTGTGAATACTTGGAAGTCATATGCTGCAAAACAGCCCCCCCCCCCCCTCTCCCACCACCAAAAAAGAAGAATTTTTTAATTTAAAAATTACTCAGAATACCTCTGGCTCAAACTTTTTCAAAACCAACCAAAAAGAAAAAAATAACAAAACAAGAGAACAAAAACGAGCGGTAATACACAATATGTTATGTTTGGATATATGAGTCTATATCATTGAAATGAATTAAATGAAGATCTTGCTGCATGAAATAGAAGAAGAATTTAAATGAAAGAACATTTACTTTGTAGATTTCTCCTCTCATCTTTTCAGGCTGTATGTATCTTTTTTTTTACTGTTTCATATTGTTTTTGTTGTTGGTCAAATAAGCATTAGAGCTTGAAACAATTTTAATTATGTGTATACTTTCAGATGTCATTCATTTTATTAATTTTGCTAAGACTGGAAAGAGCCTGTACCTCATCATCATTGACCAGCTCCTTCTTGATGACTTTCATGGCGTAGATACGTTTCGTTTTCTTGTGCTCCACCTGCAAGACCTTGGCGTAGCTTCCACGACCAATCACACGCAAGAGCTGGAAGTGGTCCAGGTTCAACTGAGAACTGTCTGTAACTCCAGAGGATGCCTGAGACAAAATTTTTAAAAAAGTTAAAATTGGCACAACTATTGATAAACACAGAGAAATATTACATTTTTGGGGGCAGCGTGGCTCAGCAGTAGGGTCTTTGCTTTGTACCCAAAAGGTACCGAGTTCTATAACCTGCCGCGCTGTGTGGCCTTGAGTAAGTCACCTAGCCTCAGCTTTCTTATTCCAGTCTTCCCTTGGAATAGACCGTAAAGAAAAATTTCCCCTTAGAGATGAATCACGGAAATTTTTTTTTTTTTCTCATACTGTTAACAGGCGAGACATATAAATTCTGACAAACAAGCGTCTTCATGCTGTAATTTATCAATAATGATGATGCAACAACTACAATGGTGATGATTAATGGTAAATTTAACAATACCTTCTATCAAACAAATCCTCTTACCTCTACTTTAGCGGTCTGTGAAGGAGCGGGGAGGGAGCAGGAAAGGAAAGAAGAGAAATAAAAAAATAAAATTATTTTACTTGAAGCAAGTTGGATCCGAGTGAAAAATTTAAAAAAATCAAATCAAATCCACAGAATGATAACAATAAAAAACTATAGTAATGTTATGTTATAAAGATAATACATAAAGATAATACACCTCACACCCGGAGGAACATTAACATAAAAAAAATAAAAACAACCAAAAAAACAATGAACATGATGATCTGATGGTTATTCTCATGCTCTCTACTTTGGTTGTTTATTTTTGAGAGTTTTACAGCCCTTGCATCACTTCATAGATCATTTTATAGCCATAAAAAAAAGGAAGATGATAAGTTAGTCAAAGGAGAATAGATCTATTTTGCTACATAAACTAGCACCCTTAATTAAGATAAAGGGAATAGTTCAAATATGGAAAAGAAGTGTCTATCTCAAGGCTCCTACTCTAATAGCCTCAAAGAGGAATTGAAGACAAAAAAAAAAGACCAAAATACGGAATCAATATTGACTCGACCCAGACAAGACCTTCAATCTTTCCTACATAAAATGAAGAATTCCCTGTCTGGAACTCATTCATAAAAGAAAAGAAAATAACGTCACTACTAGGCAGGGATATTCTTCTTCTTCGATTAAGGCCAAAGCTTCAGGCTGAAGATTGTATGGCTGTCTTTTCCACAACAGGGGTTTTAGAGGGAAGCAGGAAGCGATTTTTTGAAGTCATCAGTCAAAAGGGCTTGTTAACAATTGGTTGGTAGGGAGTTCCAAAGTCAGATGGTGGAAGGGAAGAAAGAGTAAAGATGATGGTTTGTTCTTGAGTGAAGGATTTCAAAATTAAATGCTGAGTTTCTTGTTTTATTGTTGTTCCTTTTCAAATGGCTAGTTAGAATTTCGAATTTACTGCTTTTTCATTTTCAGATCTGTTCAGTAGCCAGACAGACCTTTACAGCATCTTGCCATTGAACACATGGCACACAGCTTCTCGAGGCAAAATGGTGTCTGCCATGAGTTACAATGGCGTTGGAAAATGTAAACTTGGGATAAACTGCATTCTCGTCCATGATACTGATCAGCCGTATTCACTCTGACTCTGATGTTCTTATTAGATACGATTTTTAAAGAATTTGAACGTGGAATTTTTGCCTTAGATGAAGAATCGCAGAATGTAGACTACGCGAAAAACTAAAGGGTAGGAGCCTCTGTCTATCCCTGTGTATAAGTATAATAAGACAACCTGAAAGTCAATGACGAAGTGTGAACATACAATGTTTAAGTACAAATGAACAGACTATATACTATTAAATATACATTCAAGAAGGAAAACATTCTTTTAAGAAAAAAAGTCAAATCAAGACGAGCAAAATTATTCCAGGAAATGGACAAAAAGCAATGACTGAGGAAGTAAAAAGCAAATAATATAAAGGGATAGGTGACACAATAAATGACCTACTTGACTCACAAGGGAAGTCAAGGGTCTCCGTCCATTTGCACTTTGATATAATTGTTAATAATTATATAAGGGCCTACATAATGACATATACTCATTCCCTCCAAATTTATGAAACAATAATGAGATGGTAGCCCTCTCTACCCACATAAAATCAACGGAGGTAGTTAAGCAGCTAAAGTTAATGTAATGACAGACTTAGCTACTAACTCACAACTTGAGGATCAGAAGACAAAAAAAAAAATTATTATAAAGAACAAAAAAAAAAAAAAAACAAAAAAAAACAAACCCCAAAACAATCTACTAACTACAAGCAATAAAATGAAAAGAATGAAATCGAGAGAGAGAGAGAGAGAGAGAGAGAGAGGGGGGGGAGGAGAGAGAGAGAGAGAGAGAGAGGAGAGAGAGAGAGAGAGGAGAGAGGAGAGAGAGAGAGAGAGGGAGAGAGAGAGAGAGAGAGAGAAAGGGAGAGAGAGAGAGAGAGAGAGAGAGAGAGAGAGAGAGAGAGAGAGAGAGAGAGAGAGGGAGTATTGATTGCAAATTTCAAGATAGCAACATCTTGTTATTACTCAAAATTTATATCTGATATCAATATTTGCATAAATCATTTGTTGCATAATCAATATATACTAAAGATTTTTATGGAATAGATATACCCATACTGTAAGTGTATTGTATTGTGCAATTCATGCTTTATTTTCATAGTGCACCTTTAGACTTTAACATGCAAGTGACAATTTACTCATACAAATTGATTGGCCTTGTTGATACACATAACAAAAAAAAAAAAAAAGCAATGGTTACTCAAATGATTTTAACCAAAATACAAATTACATTAAAATCCTGCATACTTATTTTGAGTAAAAAACATGTTACAATTATTTCCTTTAAAAACAAAAAGTGACACTGGGGACAGCGCAGTTCAGCGGTGTGGTCTTTGCTTCATACCCGATAGGTAACTGAGTTCAAATACCAACTGTGCTGTGTGACCTTGAGTAAGTCACCTTGCCTTAGTTCACTTTGCAGTGTGGCTGATACCTGGACTATTCCAATCTTCCCTTGGAATAAGCCCTTAAGACAAATTTTTCCTTGGGGATGAATAAACTGAATTATTTATTTATATTTTTATTAATCATAGCATGAAAAAGAATAATGCAATCTTGTCACAGCAAGAACGTTGATCAAATACCAAAGAAAGGGTGCTTTTTTGAAATAAAATAAATTATGATGATTCTTTCCAATATAACAATAAAACAAATCCAATGGTCAATCATTCCACTTCAAGGGGGCAAAATTGAAGAAAGGAAAACAGACTTACACCAATGACGCACCAACAGTAGTAATCCACACTAGCATACTGATACATATAAATACTCAAAATCAACGCAAATTTTGTTGATTATTTCTAAATATCATCTTTTTTTCAAAAGAAAAAAAAATTTAACTATTAGAAATATGCTTTATTTTGTTCACGACACTACATCAAAACATATTTGTTATATCATATTAGAGTCAAATAGAAAAATAATCTTAAAAAATAAATAAATAAATAAATAAATGACCAATAAAAGGTTTATGGGGCATTGGGAACATCGAATCAGGAAACGTTTTCAAGTTATTAAAAAAAAAACAAAAATAAAAATGAAATATTCAATAAAGGATTCTCCGAATGAAAATGGATAAGAAGAAGCTCATGGCTTGATGAATAAGTAAACATACAATTTTAAGGACAGTGAATATTGCAGGTAAGGATTATCTATGTTAAGTGTTTGGTCAAATTATGTCATTTGCTGGAAACTATAAGCTCTCAAACCTCAGTTTACATTTCTTAAGACTAAAAGAAAAAACCCCCAAAAAAGGCAAATCCTAATTGAAGATATTTGAGGGTGTATCCATACCCACGATGATCATTTTAGTGAGATGATCCAATTATTAAGGAGCAGTTCAACCAATTGTTGTATACCACCTGCTGTTGTTTTTATTTTTTAATGTACATGTGTACTGACAGAAATTATTTTATTAAACAAGTCAGATGATGTATTTGATGAAATAGAATATGAGTTAAGTGAAAAAGAAAAAGGAGAAGATCATGAAAGAAGAAGAAGAAGAAGAAGAAGAAGAAGAAGAAGAAGAAGAAGAAGAAAAGAGAAGAAGAGAGAAGAGAGAAGAAGAAGAAGAAGAAGAAGAAGAAGAAGAAGAAGGAAGAGGAGAAGAAGAGAAGAAGAGAAGAAGAAGAAGAGAAGAAGAAGAAGAAGAAGAAGAAGAAGAAGAAGAAGAGAAGAAGAAAGAAGAGAAGAAGAAGAAGAAGAAGAAGAAGAAGAAGAAAGAAGAAGAAGAAGAAGAAGAAGAAGAAGAAGAAGAAGAAGAAGAAGAAGAAGAAGAAGAAGAAGAAGAAGAAGAAGAAAAAGAAGAAGAAGGAGGAGAAAGAAGAAGAGAAGAAAAAGAACATGAAATAGGAAAATTAAAAAAAGATTTTTAAAATATTAAATATTGTACAATGCAATAAATCAAACTGTAGGATCAGCGGAAGGGTGTGAACACAATCTCTTTCATAACGTCCAAAAAAAAAAAAAAAATATGAATAAAGCAAAGATATCTAAAGCATTATTTGCAACAGTTTTGGCATTACAATATTACAAAGCATCAAAAATTCAAAAGAGCAATGACATTTCATTAAAATGCATGGCATGAAGTTAACGCGAGGCAGTGCATTAATGATAAAGCATGACCATCACTGACACTGAGGCAAACTCTACAAATGCTATTTTGCCATTGATAAATAAACTAAAAGAAGAACTGATTAGAACAAATCATTAATAGAAAAAAGCATTTAACAAAAGAAATGAAAATGTTAAAAAAAACCAAAACAACTTTCGACTTAAAATAAACTTGCAACAAGACCGGAAAAATTAGCATAAAAATAGGAAAAGAAAAAATAAACAAATAATAAGGAAAATTCAAACAAAACCGGGGAGAGTTGCAGGAACTGATGGAAAATATAAACAGAAACTGAACGAATGATGACAGTATACCCAGTATGAATTAGCATCCTGATAATGGTCACCATCTTCATCTTCACCCTTAAAAAACAGAAAATTGGTATAAAATATTGTAGAAACCGGATATATATCGAGAGAGAGAGAGAGAGAGAGAGAGAGAGAGAGAGAGAGAGAGAGAGAGAGAGAGAGAGAGAGAGAGAGAGAGAGAGAGAGAGAGAGAGAGAGAGAGAGAGAGAGAGAGAGAGAGTGATTGTGTGTGAGAGAAGGTCTATTTACTCATTTGTTACTTTGAAATGACAATAACTTGTAAAAGAAAAAAAAAAAAGAGTAAGGTCTTATTACGATGTTAGAATTTAAAAACTTGTTCAGTTAAAAAAAAATTAAGAGACAATATAGTTTTATAATGAAAAAGTCATTACCAAATTTTATCATAATAACCGTAAGAGATCTACTAACCGTCTTCCCTACTTCCTAGAAGTTGGAAGAACTAAATGTTTTATTCCGTTGAGAAACCAAAACAAAAAAACACCAAAAAAAAACACACAAAAAAATCCCTCAAAATGAGACTATGATAGGGCATAAGCAGTCTCTCACAAATCTTGTATATTTAAGAATAATAGAAATCTACTTAAACAAAATAAAACAAACAAGTCAACAAAAATAGATAAAGGATAGACAAACGAAAACTTGTGAATTTAAATCATAAGAATATTATTGCATAATCATTTTTCAATTAGTGTTAATGGCAGTTCATGGTTAGCACAAACCTACTTTCTGTTGTAATTTCAGTCATTCTAACAAACACAAACAACATTTTTGTCTCAATATTTCCCACAGAATGTCGTGCAAAATCAAACATTCTTTACAAACAGAACAAGTCTAGCACTGTAACAATATTAACCCACATCTATAGTATTGCCATCGACTCATTTATATCTAAGTCAAGTCCTATCTTTAGCCTTATTAAATATTTAGACAAAAAGCAGGTGATGATTATTCTCATCGACACGAATAACAGTAACGGTCATAGCATATTTTAAGGTCAATCATTAGCACAGACTTGAACATAATCATGTCTTTCAATTGGAATGAAAAATTATTTCGTTTTTGTCCAAACATTTCAGTATATTTATCAAATACTTTAAAAAAGAGTGCAAATCACAGTTGCTGCAGAATGAATTGATGGGTTTACAATCAAAATCTGGAAACCAATTGAAATGTTTTCCAAATTCTCTCATAACCATTTAACACACACGAAACCAAATCTGTATTTTTCTAATCCTGTTTTTCTTCAAGTCAAAATTTCCCAAACAAATGTGCCTTGTATTATTTAACCTCTACTGACCAGACTGAGCTGTTGTTTTTACCCAATCATGTCTCATATTATCAATCATTTTAAAGCTACAGACTTATCTGTTTTCAGATAGTAGTGGCAATGATCCGACTCTGGCTTCATTGAAGACAAAGTCTGATTTAAGTATAATCATACCCTTTCTGTAAAGGTAAAAAGTTTTTTGTTTGTTTTGTTTTTTTTCTCTTCTTTTAATCACATAAAGAAAAAAGCCATCATGATAAAAAATTATAAAATCCTTTATGAAAAGGAGAAAAATAAATCATATAAATGGATAGAGCTTGTTCATGATATGCCTTTTGAAAACATGGAAAGCATTGTCAAATTATAAGTATGAATATGCAATAAAAAAGAAAGAAATCAATCAATGAAGACACGCAACAGCATTACGACATAAGACTTATACCTCTGATATTCCAACTTTCATTTCCTTTGTAAGCATTGAAAGAAGTAACAGAAAAATTGGTTTATTGGGTGCTGATTTCTTGTAAAAAAATAATACAATGAATATTGAAGCAATAAATGAACATTGCATCTCTAGTCTGTTTCTTAATTAATTGTTAAAAGAGGGGGGGGGGGGGATGAAATATAAAAAATGAAAAAAAAAAAAAAGAAAGAAAAAGAAAAGGAAAAGGAATATTATTCAAAAACACATCACGTTTTGAAAACCCAAGACAAAGTTATATACAGTGTTAAGTCTCAAAATTTATTCCCCTTCAAAAACATTAAAATTTTGAGTACAATAATTTACAGCAAAGGGATAATAGGCAGTTCTGCAACATCCAAACAAGTTTTCCTATTCGAATTATGGTTGACATAAATACTTGTTACTATATGAAAAAAAGGCTTAAAGATGCTCAAGAAAATCAATTTTTACACCACTTTACTGAGAAAAAGCAACTGGTAAAATCATTGTTTGAGATGAGAGTTTTGCAACTAATTTTAGGGATTAACTGCCAAAGGGTGAGTAGCAGCCCTATAATGTTTTAACATCCATTTTGGTTTCAAATGTTGGTTTGATGATAACAATAAATTTGAACAAGTGGCAAACTTTTGCCCTCATGGGTTAAAGTGGACATTAAAGAGAGACATGTAAAAAATAATATTATGCCTCCGGGATGAAGGTCAATAGGCATGGTTAGTAAATTAATCAGATATTATTTGCAGGAGTTGCTATGGATAAAATCTACTTTAAAAGGAAATCACAGATAAAGAAAAAGTGGAAAGTTTGTTTGTGTGTGTGTGTGGGGGGGGGGGGGGGGGGGGGGGGGGGGGGGGGGGGGGGAGGGGGGGGGGGGGGGGGGGGATAGCTAGCTATTATTGCTGTTTCCAAAAAGTTAATACAAGTGTGTACAGCAAGTATCTATTAAAAAAGACCAAAAAAAACAAAACAAAACAAAACAAATACCCCAACTTACCTCTGAACCGTATTCCACTGGTAATTGTTGCCTCTTTGCAGCTGAAATGCATTGAAAATAATAATTTAGATGATATAAACGGATACATTCTTTTAAAAGGTATTTATAAAATAGGAAAAGAATGCTTCTATTGAATGAATGCGTAACTATTTGATTTAATCCTCTGATCAGTGATTTTTTAATAATAACATGAGTCCATTCACATTGGACAGTATCTCAGAGCTGTGGCTTATTGCTGTCTATTTGTGATTGGTGAGGTTTGTTGATTTATAAAAATCAAGCAGTATATATAAGTCCAATGTTAAGCTGTTAAACGCTTTGAGCTTGTTGAGAAACTGGGTAAGGCTCTATATAAAAAAACATATTTTATTATTATTATTATTAATGACCATGAAAAAAAATCCCCCCCCCCCCACCAAAAAAACCCCAAAAAACAAATAAAACTAACATAAAAAATTTTAAATACAAAACACACAAATACACAAAACTTTTTATAAAAATGTATAAATTTTAATCTAATTGTGTAGAAAAACCCAATCGCCCACCTTAATTCTCTTTCCCAACTTTTTATCTCCACGCACGACCATTACCCAGACCTGCCAACTACCACGAAAATTTTGTAATATTACAAATTTTCGGTTCTAACCAAAGAACTAAATAAAGACTTTAGATTAATAAAAAATATTGACAACAAAGTTCTGGTTCCACAGCGAGTATATAATGGAGTTTAAAGCACTATTTTAACGTATTAAGTGCAAATTGGTAATATTTAAAGTTAGTTATAATGTCTACCAGGTTTTTACCCCTAAAAACTACGAATTTTCTCAATTTCAAATGGACAGGTCTGCTATTACCTTTTCCTTCACTGGCAGATCTGGCCTCCCCTTGTAAACGTTTTTCTCCATTCTGGGGGGATGCTGCCTCTTTTCCTTCCTGAAGGGAATAGGTTATGATTTAGATGCAACTTACAAATTCATAAATGTGACCCACCATCTCAAAAGGGTATTATGTCGGCTTGAACCAGATGCCGAAACCTGAATTTGTGTTTAATTGTATCAACAAAGCTTATAGAAAAATAGATTTTAAGCTTAAATCACCCCGACATAATACCGTTTTGAGGCGGAGGACCAACAAACTGGATAATGGACATGATTTTAATACCCATAGGATTTTTCTGTGTGTGAGAGAGAGAGAGAGAGAGAGAGAGAGAGAGAGAGAGAGAGAGAGAGAGAGAGAGAGAGAGAGAGAGAGAGAGAGAGAGAGAGAGAGAGAGAGAGAGAGAGAGAGAGAGAGAGTTCTAAAAATGTGCATCTTAATTAGCCAATAAGAATATTTAAAACTATCACTAATTATAGTTTTCGTAACTATCAGAAGTCATTGAATCAACTGCCCTACCTCAACAAATCAATTTAAAAAAAGGGGGACTACAAATTACCTCATTCCCACCACATAATTTCTTATACAGCTTGTGGCAGCGCTTGTGGACAGTGACACGGCAGATGGTGCATTTGAAACCTTGTCTGCCCAATCCCCAGATCCGATCGGAGCAGAAAGCACAAGCAGCTTTCTGAAATGTGAAAATTGTGAATATATATGACTTGATCTGATATTTTGTACGAATGGTAATTTTAAATTTTTTTTTGACAAATTGGGTCATTAGTGCCATCTTTTGATGCATTTCAATAATTTAAATTTCTTTTCTGATGTACCAATTTTGATTGAGCAAGAATAATTTGCCTTCAAGGCAATGTCATGTGACAAGGTATTAAAATTTGTAACGAAGTAAAGCAAGCATACACAAAATACAAGAAAAGAAGGCAACAGATACTCTTTACATATTTCAGTAATCATATCTAACGTTTTCTGAAATGAGGTGAGAAATCCAAGATTTTACTTTAAAAATTGATTGTTTGAAATTTATTCTCTAAATTCAAATTTAAAAATAAGCCATCTCATAATAAAAAGAACACAAAACAAACTTTATAAAAACAACAAAACAAACAAACCTAAACAAACAAAATGGCATATCAGACGTTGGGACAAAAGGTCATGAGGATCAACTCAAAGTCAAAGATAATACCTTATTATGAAGAAGAATGAAAATATTCTAGTTATATCAGCTGTCCTGATTTGAATATTGAAAGATACCACCAAAGTATCAGCTCCTCTAATCATCACCAAAATCCTTCTCATTTTGTGTGGATAAAAAATGGTCCACAAAATCTGAATCTAAAGAGTTAACCTGCATAAAAGTGAAGTCAATTATTTTATTTCACTATATTAAGACTCACTCTTGAAAATCTTTTGGCTTGAAAAAGGTGGCCATTCACTCGATATAGTTTCCTCCATCTTCTTGCTCCTCGACGATACATGTTCCCTGAAGATAAAATATTTAATTAAACCTTACCCATAACTTTTGATATATTTTAGTCCATCAAATAAAAATAAAATAATTATAGAACCCAGTAAAGTAAGTTAATGATGCTGCATCCTAATATTATACATATCTTTTTCAATTCAAGCTCATTGTGACAACATCAAAGGATAGAGTATAGCCTGAGCCAAACAAATCCTCTATCATATAGAGTTATATATAAAGTTATTTAGTGAATTGTATTTGTGTGTTTACGAATAACGAGTCTATCATTTCTATAATAATAATAATAATAATAATAATAATAATAATAATAATAATAATAATAATAATAATAATAATAATTACTCATGCATCATTTGGTCTAGCTCTCAAGAAATCCCCTATAGGTGGATGGTGAATTTTAGAGGCTTATCTCCCATTTACCATATTGAGAGGAGTCACCTAAATATAATGACTACATACAATTACAGATGATCACTTACGGTCTTCTCCAACACATGGCAAACCTGGTCGCTCAGGCACATTTGGAAACACTGCAGAAAAAAAGTAACCATGAATTAGATCACGTGACATATTTCATTTCTATTATTAATACAGAAAAAAAAACCCAACAAAAATAAATATAAATAGAACTGTAAATGAGCTCTATAAAAATTGACTGAAACTGAAACAGAAACTCTTCGTAGCAGAAACATCCAAAGAAACGAAATGAATAGTAAACAGCAAGCTGGCTTGAGCAAAACAATGGCAGAAAACTAATTTGTGTGGGAATTAATTAGGCTATTTACCATTGTTTCTTATAATTAGGTACCCAATCAGTGAAGAAACGGTCAACCAGTTTGTTTACAACGTGAGGCAACCGAGATGTGCTTGTAACATTTATATAACTTTCGATTTGAAGGTGTCTACATAACGCACTTCTGGTGTTAACGTTTTACTTTTTCATACTTTTACTTTCCAACAGGTAAATGTGGTCAATTTTGGCTTAGACAAAACAATGAAATTTATCGGCGGCGGCTCAGTTAAAATTGGCTACCATTGGGAGCACAACATGCGTGGAAAGTGAAAAAATAATTTCACAAAGGCTGTGTGAAAATACACTGGGATGTGTTCAGACACAGCAATTCTAAAAAGAGTCGCTTAGCCTTGACAATATATTATCCATCGTTAATATAAATGGCCCATGAGCTATGCGTAGCGCTGTGGAACATTCCTAATCACTTTACGGTCATTCAACTATGATTAATTAATTCTTTCATTCCTATTTTAAAATATTTGAATTTGACGAATTGACTGATTTCAGTTAATTAACTGAGAATTGACAGGTCTAATACAAAGGACTGAACAAGTGTGTATGAAAGGTGCCAGACAAATTAAGAAAGAAAAATACAAGAAAAAAACCATCCCAAAAAATCAGTCGACCTCGACTGGGGATCGAATCACAGACCTTCTGATTACTGGTTAGATGTGCTACCATTACACCACAGAGGCTCCTGATAGTTGGGACAATTTTATTGCCTATATTCTTCACAAGGGTATGCGCTTCATGCTGTGAACCCTCGCTTGCATCATACAATACATACATTGAACACGAGGACGAAGACATTTGAGTTGCTACATTTTAATTTTTTTTTGAAAATATCAAATTAAGAAATTAAGGAGCAGGCACCGGTGTAAGATAAAGAACTGAACAAGTGTGTATAAAAGGTGCCAGACAAAGCAAGAAAGAAAAATTAAAAAAAAAAAAAAAAAAATCCCAAAAATTCAGTCGACCTCGTTTGGGGATCAAACCTCAGATCTTAATTTGATATTTTTAACAAAAAAAAAATATAAAGGAAAGTGATATCAGCAAAACATATGTATAAAACAAAACAAAACAAATAAATAAAAAGGCAAATACACTTATCAAACAAACCTTTGTAAAAATTCTTACCATGGATATTCAGTTCGCTGTCTTTGTTGACTTCATACAATCGAATGGCTTCATTTAATTCAATCTGGGAAGTTATCGTGCATGGATCTCCTGTTTGAAATATATGAGATAACGGAAATGATTAAAATCAATCCACTTAGGCATGCAAACACTTTGATATTATGTTCATACTAATAACAACAACCTTTAATTACATCTGCTTCAGATTTATTCAAATAGATGATAACTACAGCAAGTTCATAGAATTTTTTTTTTTGTTTGTTGCTTTAGGTCTCTTCCAACACAATTGAGGTTATATGAGAGACCGCTGAAACAAAAAAAAAACAAGCAATCTAACAAAAATAGTACAAATGTCAATCAAAATCATAACCTAAAGATATCATAAGCTAAATTATAAATAACCAAGAACAAACAGGCAGAGGATTTACAGGAAAAAAAAAAAAAATATCCCTGTCAAAAATACAATCACAAACCAAAGAAGCAGGATAGGCTAGTAAAGAGAAGAAGAAACGACATCACTATCGGATCGTACACCCATGCGAACATCATAGGTATATGATTCAAGGGTGATGCTCCCATCCAACCACCCGCAAGTTCATAGAATGAATCTTTGAAATTGACTAGTGTTGCATTTGAAAAATAAAAACAATTCAAATAAATTTTCATTGTATGTCTAAAGATTGAACAAATTACAAGTATCATGTTTATAAAAAGGAATTTTTCCAATATGTAAAACTCAGATTTAAGACCGATTTTCGAAAGAGTGGTTACCATTAGTCTTGGTGATGACAAGGAATCAAATAAGTTATCATTAAGTCTAGTAGCGCGCAGGTTCAATATTGAGGACGAGCATAACCGAGTCAGTGGGGTGACGGTCCAGTATTGAGGACGAGTTGGCTTTGACACTGAGCGCACCAGTCCATTATTGAGGACAAGATCAACCCCGTTTATGAATGGAGTTGTTAACCTTTCTATATTTAGAAATGCAGTAAAAGTTTAATTGATTCTGATTGGTCAATAATTTAGCTATGTCCTTCAACTTGTTGAAGGCAAGTTAGTGGCCTTTCAAGTCATAAACAAAGCCAACAAAGAGCCCCCACCCCCATGCCCCTACCACGCTGTTTTGCATGCTCTGGTCATCTGTTACATCTCAAACAAAGGACACAAAGAAATAATGTTACCCACGTGTGTGTGTTTGTAGAAAATTCCTTTATTACACGTGTGCATCTGTACGTGGGCTCTTGTTGTGTATATGCGTGTGTTAGACGAAAACTAGGCTAATGTGTGTAGCAATAAGGTGTAAAGCCTTGCTCCCTCTCATTCCACCACTCAACTATTCGTAATAGAAAGATGACTGTTGAAGGTTTCATAAATTCTTACTAAGTTTGCTCTCTCAATAAATATCTTATTTCCCTTTAAGAAAATGTAAAGGTTGTACTGTAAATTATTGCTATTAGCTCAAAGAAGTATATTTTCTGGGATGGGTGTAAACATTGAAAAACTGCTAGGCGAGCTGCCATTGTTTCAACTGATCAGCTGTAGCAACTAGGCACTGTCCAGTGTAACTTCCGGAATGCAAGGCCGCGTCACTTGAGTTAAACTAGATATTGGTCATTAGCATACCAAAGTGACAAATTAGGGAGCAGGCACTGGTGTAAGATCTGAAAAGGTGTGTAGGAAACAGTGCCAGATAAAGCAAGAAATAAAAATACAATAAATTCCTGTGAAGAATATAGGCATTAAATTTGTCCCAACTATTAGGTAACATCTGTGGCGAAGTGGTAGAACATCTGAGTGGTAATCAGGATGTCTGAGGTTCTATTTCCCAGTTCTGGAAGACTGATATTTATGGGATGCTTTTCTTTTTTGTGTGTGTATTTTTCTCTCCTGCTTTGTCTGGCACTGTTTTATACACACTTTTTCAGATCTCTATCTTACACCAGTGCCTACTCCCTAATTTGTAATTTTGATATTTTCAAAAATCAAAATGAAGCTACTCTAATGTCTTTGTCCTCGTCCTCTCATGTTCAATGTTTATGTCGTGTGATGCAAGCGAGGGTTCACAGCGTAAAACATGTACCTTCGTTAAGTATATAGCGATTAAAATCATTCCAACTATCAGGTAACCTCTGTGTTGTAAGGGTAGCATGTCTGACTGGTAACCAGGAAGTCTGAGGTTCAATCCCCAGACGAGAAAGACTGATTTTTCTGATGTTTTTTTGTTGTTATTGCTTTGTCTTGCACAGTTTCAAACATTTTTTCAGACAGATAATAATAGCACAATATAATTAATTATTTTGGTACTAGCAGTGCAAGGATAGTTGACTGACATTTCGAGATTGTAGACAGTGCTGATATTATTGATAACAACAAATAAACCTACCTTCTTCATCGAGCCATTTGACTGTAAATGGCTGAACATCATCGAATTTGCATATGTCTTTTATTTCTGCACAGAAGTCTGGATATTTGACGTCATTTTTAATGTTGGTCACCAAAATGTTCCTGTGAATGAAAAAGATGATCGATCAATAAGTAATAGACAATTAATACAAAAATAACAATAACAATACTAATAATAAATAATAGTTATTATTGTTATAATAAATAATAATTATTGTTGTTATAATAAATAATAATAATTATTATTATTATATAATTAATAATAATAATAATAATAATAATAATCGTCAAAATAACAACAATAACAATAAATTAATTTTTAAAAATAATAATAATAATAATATGAATAATATAAAAGCATGTTTTCTTTATACTGTCTAGCTCAATGCATTAAACATTTATTTACATTTTCATTCATAACTAAGATTGTAGAAAAGTCCCATTTCAATATATCACTAATTAAGGTCTAAAAATTGTAATCAAAACTGAGAGTGAGGGACATAAACTTGTGATGATTATGAGAAACACAGACCCATTGTATCCAACTTTCATTCGCACTGAGGTGTCGATGTCATCTGTGTCTAAAGTTGGCATCATGGACAAGAAAATGGTCTCCAGCCACGTGTTCGGGTAGCAGTTCTGCTTTGGTCTCTTTGTAAAAAAAAAAAAGAGAAAAAAGAAGACAATCCTTCAGTTCAAGCAAATTCTTAGAAACAAAGTATATCCCTGGCCCTAAATTAAAAAAAAAAAAATAATAGCAATTTAAAAAACAAAAAACAAAACAAGCATAACAGACAAAACGTGTAGATGGTGATAAAAAATGAGTTGATTTGTTTTTAATCCCCAAAAATGTTCAGACAGAATTTTTCTTGAACAAAGTTGTACTTATAGACTTAATATAGTACAGAGGGAAACTTGTAACCTCATGAAATTTATAGAAACAGATAAAAATAATAAATTGAAAAAACAAAAACAAACAAAAAACAACAACAACAAAATCAAATTGAGATATATACATACATATATGTATGTAGGCTTCGACTTTTCTGATCTCGTCAAAGTAAGTAACAATGAATAGATTTTTGCACCTTGTTCACGATCATGAAACATATATAGAAATAATATGGTAACAATATATGTGCAAAGGGCATGTGCATCTCCAAAGGCCAAAATAAGATTTTGGGATCCGATTCTTGGAGGGAAAAAGAATAGTATGCTGAAAGTGTGTTGATAATCTAAGTGGCTGTCATTATTCCCAGACGCCTGTCTGGGGATAATAAAAATTCGTTATCCCCAGACAGGTGTCTGGGGATAACCAATTTTTGTTATCCCCAGACACCTGTCTGGGGATACTATCCCCAGACGCATGTAGCAAGTGGGCAGAAAGATTTTATGCAAAATGCCAAACTAGGCGTGAAAAATACCAAATATTCTGGAAAAAATACTAGTGGTTGTGTCCCAAAACAGTTAATATATCAAGTGATATTTAACACAAGATGAAAGTAAATAGTGATCAAATGTCAAATCCAGCTCTTTAAAAAAAAATATTTTAAAGCAAATGGATCAATGAAATTTCCTTTGTTACTTTGATCTGACAAACTGACAAACTGGCAATTCGACTTTTTATTTTCAGGAAGAAAGTTGTTAATCATCAAATCTGTTCATAGTCCACCAACCATTTAAATTTTCATTACCTACCTACCTGTTAACTTTATTGATCATCTCTTGTTTCTATAATTTGCTCATTCTGGCCACAATTTTGGGGACCACCGGGAATAATTTTTATGTCGCGGACGAATTCCTAGGCCATGGTGTTGTTCGCCCCAAAGCCCAAAACCCACACCTGTCATTTTCCTGTCTGCTTCGCACAAGACAATACAATTTAGTATCACACGTCCACAAAACTAGATCCAACAACATATTTTTATTCGAATCAGAGATGAAAATAACTACCAAAACAATTAAGCAAAAATGGTGGAAATATGTTTAGCTCATATATGAATTTAAAATATTCCGATAGCGGTGTGGATAGGCAGCTCAGTGGGTTAGGCCACCTTTCATTTTACTCCTTTTAGCTGCACAGATTCGACCCAGTCGCGACCCCCCCCCCCCCCCCCACACACACACTGTCACAGTAAAGGTTGTTCACAATTATCTTATTAAATTTTATTTTATTAAGAACTGAATTCATCTCACTCCAGTTATATTTCGGTAGGCTTAGATAAACTTTACCTTCTAATATTAGATCGTCTTTCCTTTTATAGCCTTCCCTCGAATTAATTTCTAATTAGTGAATACTTTTCGTTCTACATTCTGTCACGTAGCCACTTATTATAAAAGCTGATAGGTCTAACATTCGACACTCACTTCTCTCTACAATCTATGCCGGACGGCCAGTCGCTCTATTCCTTAATACTGGAAGATCTTTATCTTTTGGTACTTTGTAGATATTATATCTACACCATTAAGACGCCGGAACTTTTAACTTTGATTGTATAATCTTCAAGGATCAAACCCGAGCCCGCTGTCAAAGAATTACACAATAACCCCTTACCAGTTGCCTGGAAGTGGAATTTTACGAGCCCGAGCCTGTTATCAGACGAATATATCATCCAAGCCTGTCAACTGCCTGGAAACGTAAACTTACGAACCTGACATATTATCATAAGTTACGTAATATATTCACATCTCTATTTGTAACTGCCACGATCACTGTTTATCTCTTTTAATTAATTTTCATCATTATTTTTATTTCATTGTAAACAATTCGTTAATTGTTTTTCATTTATAGTAACTAGTAAATTCTGGGGCCTCATTCTACATATATCTATTTCATCTAACTTTAAAGTTTAAATTGTAAAACTCTTAATTGCCCCACTTGATGATATTTTAATTGAACTCCCTATTTACAGGATTAATTTTTTCTTTTTCATTTCTTCATTTAAATGGAATAGCAATTTATCCATTCATTCTTTCATTCAAATTGAATAGCATTTTATTGATTCATTCCTTCATTCATTTATTCATTTATAAATTATTCATTCATTCATTGTTCATTCATTTATTTATTCATTCATTCATTCATCCATTCATTCGTTTATTCACTCATTTATCCAATCATTCATACATTTATTCCTCCCTTCATTCTTTCATTCATACATTATCCATTCATTCATTTAATCATTATTCATTCTTTCATTCATACATTATCCATTCATTCATTTATTCATCTATTCACTCAGTTTTTCATTCATTCATTCATTCCTTGTCCACTTTGTTATTATATCACTCATTTCATTTTGTTGTTTGCCTCATTCATGAATTGTTTTCAATATGTTTACATTCCATAACGATTCATTCACCTATCATCCAATCACTCAGTGTTGTGAACACATTTTGTAACTATTGTAAATCTTACGATATTTTATTGTTTTGTATTTCAGACATCACTGTTAAACACTCTTCAATGCCTAATTACAATTGTTGAACAACCATTGAACAAGAGAGAGGTCCCAGCCACGAACTGAGTTGGTAAATATATCCTTCATTATTCTCTTTTACATGAGTTGGGCATCACATAGTAACTATAGACATCGTGATTTGTTTTGCATAGTGATTTGTTTTAAATGCATTTTTGGCATATTACTGTTACCGAAAACCACTTATATATTATGTTCTGAAAAGTGAGTCTTTAAAAACTAAATAATAATAAAAGGAGTCTACTAGCCGTCGTGTTATATTTAGTGATAGATAACTTGGGATTATTTTGGCATCCTATTATTGTTATCACACTCTAGTATATTAGCGTCATTGCGAATAATTGTACACAAACTAGCGACGAGTCACAAACATTGGTGATAAATTTTTCGTAGTAACATAGTTTAGAGTACACGCGATTGACACATTGTTATTGACACAAGTCATAATAACTCCGCATTGTATTGACACATTGCTTTAGAAGATATAACGATAAAAGGCATCAAATTCAACATACATAATAAGTTGAAATAAGAGAGAGAGAGATTTCTAAAAATAGAACAGTTCATTCCAGTAAGTGCAAATAAATAAAACAGTCAGTAACAGTATCCTGTCAATATAATATATATAAAATATCGTAACTAATTTATTGCAAAAATGGAAGCATATAAAAGATACTTAAGTCTCGCAAAGGACTTAGAAATACCCCAGGAAAGAATATTTTCATGGTGCGAAGAGAAAATAAAAGAAGAAAAAGAAGAAAGAATTCGTAGAGAAGAAAATGAAGAAAGAATTCGTAGAGAAGAAAAAGAACACGAAAGAATTCGTAGAGAAGAAAATGAAGAAAGAATTCATAGAGAAGGAAAAAAAGAACACGAAGAAAGAATTCGTAGAGAAGAAAATGAAGAAAGAATACGTAGAGAAGAACGAGAAGAAAGAGTCCAAGAAAGGGAACTAAAAAGACAAATAGCTTTAGCAGAAGAAGAAACCAAAAGGACCCAAATGATGCTGGAAATTGAAAAAAACAAAAACCGGTCATGAAAGAAAACATAATAATGATGAATTTTTCGTGAAACTTCCACGCATGCCAACATACGATGAACGCTCAGACTGTCTAGAATCCTTCTTACACCGATTCGAAGTTCAGGCTAAAGGTTATCGTTGGCCAGAAAGCAAATGGGCCACAGCCTTGATTAACTGCTTATCTGGAGAACCGCTAAAAGTTTTCTATACCTTAACAACTGAAGATGCAGATGACTATGGTAAAATTAAAGACGCTCTACTAAAAAGATTTAGATTAACGGAAGATGGTTACCAGGAAAGGTTTCACACTGCAAAACCGGAAAGTGGAGAAGACTTTAATACATTCGTGAACCGAATTACTCAATTTCTAAATCGGTGGCTTGAGTTGGCAAACGTAAAACAAGACGACTTTGCAGGCCTTTACTATCTCACGCTGAAGAATCGAATCTATCAAGCTTGCAACCCAGATTTAGTCGCATTCTTTAAAGAGAGAAAGCCAGAAAACTTGGACAAATTAAAAATCTACGCAGAAAACTTTAACAGCGCACATCCATTGACACCCCTTAGCAGAACATTGAAGGAACCATACTACGCTGCCGCTGCTCAGAGTCCATGTACACCTAAAGTTCAATACTCAAATAGAACGAGCCGATCAATCACTCGGAACACGCAAGTGAAACAAGATGATCATAGTAACAAACTATGGAACAAACAGTTCAATAGAGACCATAGCCGATCCTATCAGAACAAAACAAGAAATAGCACTGACAATAATACTGAGTATAAGAAAACCAACAAACCTATAATTAAATGTCAATATTGTGGAATGAAAGGCCACACAGCAGACAAATGTTACAAAATCATGGGATATCCAAAAGAAACTGCAAATGCATCACTCCAAACAAGTGTAAATAATCAGACACGAGTAATGTCAGGAGAAAATATAAATGTGTATTGCGTGAAAGGTATGTCACTTTTAACAACAAGATATGAAGTGAGTAGAAAAGTGCCAGAAGACAATAGAGAATAAAAAATTTTTTCGCGGCGGTGGTGGGGTTTGAACCTGCGACCTTATTGGTACGACAACTCCGCCTGGCAGGTGAGAGCGTGGCTCTACCGTGTGAGCTATCCACGAACACTTAAATATTCGTTTCAAACCCAAAGTCATTTCTAGATCCCCCTCTCACCCACTTCTTGAGATCGCCGATTCGTTCACCACCATCGCGAAGTAATTTTGACCAGCAGTTAAGCTTAATAGCCAATATTCTCATCACAAACATATAACATAGAAACGATTGAGACATGGAGTATGCTCCGGTGTATGGGGTGAATTTTTTTAATTCAGAAAAGTGAGTGGAGCAGGCACTTATGTTGGTAACAACAAGATATGAAGTGAGTAGAAAAGTGCCAGAAGACAATAGAGAATAAAAATTTAGAATCTAGAAATGACTTTGGGTTTGAAACGAATATTTAAGTGTTCGTGGATAGCTCACACGGTAGAGCCACGCTCTCACCTGCCAGGCGGAGTTGTCGTACCAATAAGGTCGCAGGTTCAAACCCCACCACCGCCGCGAAAAAATTTTTTATTCTCTATTGTCTTCTGGCACTTTTCTACTCACTTCATATCTTGTTGTTACCAACATAAGTGCCTGCTCCACTCACTTTTCTGAATTTAAAAAAATTCACCCCATACACCGGAGCATACTCCATGTCTCAATCGTTTCTATGTTATATGTTTGTGATGAGAATATTGGCTATTAAGCTTAACTGCTGGTCAAAATTACTTTGCGATGGTGGTGAACGAATCGGCGATCTCAAGAAGTGGGTGAGAGGGGGATCTAGAAATGACTTTGGGTTTGAAACGAATATTTAAGTGTTCGTGGATAGCTCACACGGTAGAGCCACGCTCTCACCTGCCAGGCGGAGTTGTCGTACCAATAAGGTCGCAGGTTCAAACCCCACCACCGCCGCGAAAAAATTTTTTATTCTCTATTGTCTTCTGGCACTTTTCTACTCACTTCATATCTTGTTGTTACCAACATAAGTGCCTGCTCCACTCACTTTTCTGAATTAAAAAAATTCACCCCATACACCGGAGCATACTCCATGTCTCAATCGTTTCTATGTTATATGTTTGTGATGAGAATATTGGCTATTAAGCTTAACTGCTGGTCAAAATTACTTCGCGATGGTGTTGAACGAATCGGCGATCTCAAGAAGTGGGTGAGAGGGGGATCTAGAAATGACTTTGGGTTTGAAACGAATATTTAAGTGTTCGTGGATAGCTCACACGGTAGAGCCACGCTCTCACCTGCCAGGCGGAGTTGTCGTACCAATAAGGTCGCAGGTTCAAACCCCACCACCGCCGCGAAAAAATTTTTTATTCTCTATTGTCTTCTGGCACTTTTCTACTCACTTCATATCTTGTTGTTACCAACATAAGTGCCTGCTCCACTCACTTTTCTGAATTAAAAAAATTCACCCCATACACCGGAGCATACTCCATGTCTCAATCGTTTCTATGTTATATGTTTGTGATGAGAATATTGGCTATTAAGCTTAACTGCTGGTCAAAATTACTTCGCGATGGTGGTGAACGAATCGGCGATCTCAAGAAGTGGGTGAGAGGGGGATCTAGAAATGACTTTGGGTTTGAAACGAATATTTAAGTGTTCGTGGATAGCTCACACGGTAGAGCCACGCTCTCACCTGCCAGGCGGAGTTGTCGTACCAATAAGGTCGCAGGTTCAAACCCCACCACCGCCGCGAAAAAATTTTTTATTCTCTATTGTCTTCTGGCACTTTTCTACTCACTTCATATCTTGTTGTTACCAACATAAGTGCCTGCTCCACTCACTTTTCTGAATTAAAAAAATTCACCCCATACACCGGAGCATACTCCATGTCTCAATCGTTTCTATGTTATATGTTTGTGATGAGAATATTGGCTATTAAGCTTAACTGCTGGTCAAAATTACTTCGCGATGGTGGTGAACGAATCGGCGATCTCAAGAAGTGGGTGAGAGGGGGATCTAGAAATGACTTTGGGTTTGAAACGAATATTTAAGTGTTCGTGGATAGCTCACACGGTAGAGCCACGCTCTCACCTGCCAGGCGGAGTTGTCGTACCAATAAGGTCGCAGGTTCAAACCCCACCACCGCCGCGAAAAATTTTTTTATTCTCTATTGTCTTCTGGCACTTTTCTACTCACTTCATATCTTGTTGTTACCAACATAAGTGCCTGCTCCACTCACTTTTCTGAATTAAAAAAATTCACCCCATACACCGGAGCATACTCCATGTCTCAATCGTTTCTATGTTATATGTTTGTGATGAGAATATTGGCTATTAAGCTTAACTGCTGGTCAAAATTACTTCGCGATGGTGGTGAACGAATTGGCGATCTCAAGAAGTGGGTGAGAGGGGGATCTAGAAATGACTTTGGGTATGAAACGAATATTTAAGTGTTCGTGGATAGCTCACATGGTAGAGCCACGCTCTCACCTGCCAGGCGGAGTTGTCGTACCAATAAGGTCGCAGGTTCAAACCCCACCACCGCCGCGAAAAATTTTTTTTATTCTCTATTGTCTTCTGGCACTTTTCTACTCACTCCGTCACTTTTAACACAAACTCACAAGTCAGGATCGCTATTTTTTTGTGAAGGCAAAGCTAATGGAACTGATTGCAAAATATTGAGAGACACAGGATGCAGTACAGTAGGAATAAAAGCATCTTTGATCAATGACGAAGACAAAACTGGAAAAACGGTACAATGCATCACATTCAGTGGCACAGTCGAAACCTTTGAAACAGCTAATGTGTACATAGAAACCCCATACTATACAGGAATAGTGGAATGCTGTATACTTCCCAACCCCGTCGCTGATGTTATTGTTGGCAATATAAAAGGTCTTAAAGACAACCCAACAGATGTAAAAGAATGGTCATTAACCCAAGAAACAGCTTGTCTAGCAGAAACAATAAAGATGACTAAGACAACAGAGAAGCCAATGACTATTTCTCTTGAACCACAACAATTTGACAGGAACACGTTCATTGAAGAACAGAAAAAGGACCCGACTTTAACATCATATTTCAATATCGCAAACAAAGGGACGAAATCAAAAGTTGAATACATCATTGAAAAAGATATTCTGTTCAGGTTACATAGGAAAAGAAACAAAATAGCTAAACAACTGGTCACGCCGAGTATTTACAGAAACAAAATCCTTGGAATAGCGCACGATTCAATAACTTCTGGACATCTTGGGAGCTCTTCCACATTGAAGAGAATATCCGAGAATTTCACATGGCCTGGAATTACTAAAGACGTCCGAGAATATGTGAAATCGTGTGACACATGCCAAAGAAGAGTCGCAAAAGGCAGAATACGGAGATTGCCATTAGAGACAACCGCAGTTATTGAAAAAGTTTTTCAAAAAGTTGCAATTGACATTATAGGCCCTTTAACAAAATCAGATAGAAACCATACACACATACTAACACTAGTCGATTACGCAACCAGGTGGCCAGAAGTGATAGCATTGAAATCAACTACATCGGATCACATAGCTGAAGCATTGATGACAATTTTTACTAGAATAGGCATACCAAATGAGATACTGTCGGACAATGGACCCCAATTTACATCACATATGATGCATGAAACCATGAAACTCATGGGAATCCAACACTCATTCACAACTCCCTACCACCCCCAAGCAAATGGTCTTTGTGAAAGATTTAATGGCACTCTAAAGAATATGTTAAGAAAAGTGTCAGCAGAAAAACCAGATGATTGGGACAGATACTTACCAGCAATCCTATTTGCATATAGAGAAATACCCCAAGAATCTACAGGCTACTCCCCATTTGAGTTGATGTATGGACGATCACCTCGCGGCCCGATCAATATAGTAGCCGACATTTGTAAAGGGAATGAGGAGGACAATAACAAAATTATGTTTGCTTACGAATATGTAAGAAACCTGAAAGACAGAATAGAGGACACGTGTAAGCTAGCACAGGAATCCGTCACTAAAAAAGCAGAGAAATACAAGGAATACTCTGATCGCAAAAGCAAATCAAGAAAATTTGAGATTGGTGACAAAGTACTAATACTCTTACCAGATGACTCGAGTAAACTTTTAGCTACATGGAAAGGACCATTCAAAATAACAGCAGTAAAATCTAATGTTAATTACGAGATTAAAATTAACAACACAACAAAGACATTCCATGCAAATATGCTAAAAAGATATTTTGATAGAGACACAGTGTCGCAACCTATGTTTACTAATATCGAAGCTTCAAATGCAGGATTAATCATACCGTTGGTCATGGGACACATACACCCGAGACAGAAAAACAAACAAAAATCGCACAATTGCAACCACCTAAGACAAAAAAAGAAGTACGCAAAGTACTTGGGCTCCTAAATTTTTACAGGAAATACATTTACAACTTCGCGCACATCGCGACACCGCTAACAAATCTGACAAAGAATGAGTCACCGAACAAAATTGTTTGGACAGAAGCGTGTCAGAATAGCTTTAACCAATTAAAGGCATTACTCTGTTCAGAACCAATTCTTAAATTACCCGACATGTCAAAAGAATTTGTTGTAAGAACTGACGCGTCTGATAAGGGCATCGCAGGTGTACTATTACAGGAGCATGAGGGAACTCTAATGCCTTGCTTATATGCAAGCAGAAAATTATTGGACAGAGAATCACGATACTCTGTAATAGAGCGTGAAGGACTGGCCATCGTCTTTGCTTTAAAGACATTCAGCAGATATCTACTGCTAAAAGAGTCTGTGGTCGAAACGGACCATAAACCACTCACGTACATAAGAAATAACAAAATGAATAATAGTAGAGTACTAAGGTGGAGTCTATTTTTGCAAAATTACTCTTTCAGTATCTCTCACATACCAGGCTGTGAAAATATTCACGCCGACCTACTTTCTCGATTAGTGTAATGACGTGAGAAGGGTATAACTTAACCTCTCATGCATACTGTTAGTTACCTCGCAAATTATGCCAAATCAGAACGCACAATTTCGATAATTTTATTTGTAAACATGATGACCCAACTTAATGTAACATTGAGTATTGTTTGGATATATATACCATACCCATTCATGATTTGGGAAATCTTCTCTTTATCTATTATTGTTATGAATTTTCATTCATTAATGATTAATAATTGAAATGTCAATATTTCATTTACATTTTCATTCATTTCATCTAGTAAATTACCTTCATATCATCGACTTAAATCATGCTTCATTGCCATCCCTATTGTTTATCACAATGATTTGTAATCACATTGCCATCATGTTGTTCATCACAATGATTTGTAATCACAATCTTTCATTGTTATTGTCACCCATTCATATACCTACGTTAGTATAAACATTTCCATGTCTAGTTAATAAATAATTTAATTGTAGCACAAATCATAACAATGGATTAATGCTAGAGTATCATGATAGTAAATTTACTTAGTTTGTAAAAACTATCTTTCCCATAATGGTTAAAGAGTATATTTTAAACGTGGGTGGGGGGTGTCACAGTAAAGGTTGTTCACAATTATCTTATTAAATTTTATTTTATTAAGAACTGAATTCATCTCACTCCAGTTATATTTCGGTAGGCTTAGATAAACTTTACCTTCTAATATTAGATCGTCTTTCCTTTTATAGCCTTCCCTCGAATTAATTTCTAATTAGTGAATACTTTTCGTTCTACATTCTGTCACGTAGCCACTTATTATAAAAGCTGATAGGTCTAACATTCGACACTCACTTCTCTCTACAATCTATGCCGGACGGCCAGTCGCTCTATTCCTTATATATACTGGAAGATTTTTATCTTTTGGGACTTTGTAGATATTATATCTACACCATTAAGACGCCGGAACTTTTAACTTTGATTGTATAATCTTCAAGGATCAAACCCGAGCCCGCTGTCAAAGAATTACACAATAACCCCTTACCAATTGCCTGGAAGTGGAATTTTACGAGCCCGAGCCTATTATCAGACGAATATATCATCCAAGCCTGTCAACTGCCTGGAAACGAAAACTTACGAACCTGACATATTATCATAAGTTACGTAATATATTCACATCTCTATTTGTAACTGCCACGATCACTGTTTATCTCTTTTAATTAAATTTCATCATTATTTTTATTTCATTGTAAACAAATGGTTAATTGTTTTTCATTTATAGTAACTAGTAAATTCTGGGGCCTCATTCTACATATATCTTTATGCATAGTCGAGTAGCTCTTTACTCACTTGAGACCATGACACACACACACACATTATTTTTTTTTTTTTTTACTTTTTCTTTCTTTCTTCCCAATTGATTTTCATTGTTTTCACTTTTGTTCCGAGTTCCGAGCAAGAGTTTTTTTTTAATCAGTTGAATTTTTTATTTCTCCAATAATATTATTTCATTATTTAATTTGCTCTAGATCTATTATTGTTTTTTTTTTGTTTTGGTCAAATATAATAATAATATAATAATAATATAATAATAATAATAAAAATTTGAATATTTGTTATTATTATTACTATTACCATCATATCATTATTATATTATTATCAATAATAATATTATTTTTATTATTAATACTCTTATTATCATACTATTACTATTATTATTATTATTATTATTATTATAATTATTATTATTATATTATTATTATTATTATTATTATTATTATTATTATTATTATTATTATTATTTTGTTAACCCTATTCCCTGCTCCGAGGGAAATCTCTCTTTTTCTTTTTTAAAAATATTTTGACCTAAACCTTAGAGTTTTTTGTTTGCTAAACCTTTATGTAAATGTTCCGTTTCTGAGCATGAATTTCTTAAATTGTTTTTATTTTTAAAACAATCATTGTTTTTATTTTTAAAACAATTATTGTTTTTTTTTTCTCCTCTATCTGACCATTTGGTCGCTCTCTGAATATTTCTGTTTGTTTGCTTTTTAATTATTTATTCTTTTTAGACACTATTTGAGATCGGAGTGGGGACGAATATATTTGCTAGAAACTAGAAAAAAACGAGAGAGAGAGAGAGAGAGAGAGAGAGAGTTTAATAATAAAATAAAGAGGTGGGGGGGAGGATGGATGGGACATTTATCCCTTTCAACGTTCTGTAGAAAGAAGATGGAATTAAAAAAAAAAAATAATAAAATTAAAAAAAAGTGACGTTACCAGGATTCGAACCCACAACGTCGATTATGGTCAAACTTCCAGGGCAGACGACTAAACCATTCGGCCATGACACCCACTTCGAAGCCGACGCATATTGTGTATATGTAGTAACAACTGATTTTAATGTTGGTTAATTTTATGTTTTTATAGATATTTTATTAACTTTCCTTATTTCTATGTGCATCTGGAAACATTCCATATTCTGGAATGTGGATAATTGTTTAAAAGAGCGGAGTTTCAAATATGCGTCTGGGGATAATGAAAATTCGTTATCCCCTGACAGGTGTCTGGGGATAATCACAGCGAATCTAAGTCTCGATCTCAGGAGAAACTAATTCATATTGAATATATGATATTCATGTGGACTCTCTATGACTATTATTATAGATATTATAAATAGATATAATTAGAGAGGTGGGCCGGTGTTACCAATACTTAGCTTCTATACCAGGATAAATCATTCGTTTGGACCGAAAAATAAATAAAAAACTTACCGCCAAAAGCAGTTTAGATTTGAAGATGCATTTGTTTTCTATCAAAAAACATTCGGTAATGGACAATCCTTGATGAATTTCAAAAGTTGTGTTGAAATTATATCCTAATTGTTTTCATGATTGATTCCTCGCGAAATCGTGTGTATCGTTTCTGTTATCAAGGTACCGCCTAGCCAGGCAGGGTTGCCAGATCATTTTTGAGTAAGAGACCAAACTAGCTATAGCAAGAGGCCAGATTCCTCGGCAGGAGCCCAAATACCACCAAACCCACCTTAGCCTCGCGAAAACTCTTTAGATTTGTTAAACAATTTAGATAGGATAAGGAAAATTCGTATATATAGAAGCATTAGCAAATGCAATCTGTGGCGTTAGCACGTGTTGCATTTAGATATTTAGATTGCCAAATAAAATAAGTTTTGCCGGTACCAGAGTAAAACGATATAACGGGGAAAGTCAGAGGAAGCCAAAAAGTTGGTTACAGGAGGCCAAGTGGCCAAACCAAATTTTGGGAGGCCAAATGGCTTGGGAAAAGGCCAAATTTCTCAAATTTGGCCACCAGGAGGCCAAACTAGCAACCCTGGCCCCAGGTTTTTAAAAAAGTTTATTGGGAAAAAGATGCGGAACAAAGTGTCCATAGATAGGTATGCAATTTGGTGCATTAGTGCAGTAAAAAGGCCTTTTGACTGCTGGTGGACCCTAGGCCTCTCTACAAGTCCAAGAAATAATACTCACTTTTTCTCTGCTCCAACGAAAATATCTACCCCCTACCGGTCTAATTATTTGTAGCAGACGACAAATTTCTCAAAACGGTCACGTGACACTGTAAAAACAACACAGGAAGTCCATGAAAGCTTATTTACGGCATTTCCTTTGAACCGTGTAAACAACAAAATTTCGTTTTCATTCGACTCAACGGGTCAGATTGGCCGGTATTTTTTAAAGGTGAAAGATGCTAGTTTTTGAAACAGAGGTAGGTTTTTTAAAAAAATCTTTATATTTTACGTGAATGCATGCTCAAGGCGAGTTGGACGTGCAGCGGAGGTTGGTAGGCCAAAGGCCCACCTCTCTATAATCAATAATTGGTACTTTCACTGTAGTTTGGATGAATAAAAAAGCGGAAAATTCATCGGCATGATTATGTGTTAGTGAAGTGTCAGATTTTAAAAAAAATAAAGACGGAGGTTTGGGTCAAAATCCAAACGCAGTCACTAGCAAACGACCAGCCAGATCAGATGAAGATGAGTTGAGTAACAGTTCAGACAGGAAAATGAAAATAAAAACAATTAACCTTATTCATTGGTTTTGTCTCAAGTCTCCATGTAATCCGCCGCAATTGAGTGTAACATAGCTTCAAAAGAATTTGCTTGTCATAAGCACGGCATTATCTACCCCTGCAACTTCCAGGATAACAAAACATCTGTCTAGTGAGCCATTGGTAGTCTCTCAGACCCAGAGAAAAATCGAAAAAAAAGAAGTTTTGAAGAGTTTCAACTTTCAACTTCGGCAGAGATAATAAATGCTTTATGTTAATTATGTCAACCCAAAATCCACAAAACAAACATTGATCATTACTTTATGACTCATCAATTATATAATTATTGTACTTACAACTTTAAAGAACACTTTTATAAACAAAATTCGATACAAACTTGGCTAAAAACCATCACAACAAAAATATTCAATGCGGAAATGGAGACCGTCTGAACCGGAAATAATTTTCCCAGCTGATCGTACAATTTCAATATAGCTTTAAATTTCATTATTTTTTATTTCATGGTCTACTAAAGGAACCGGGTTAGAGTACCATTTCTTTAAATGATAAAAAATAAACATTAAAAGAAAAAGAAATTAATAAGAAAATGTCTTTCAGAACTATGAGACCCATAAGCTGAGGTTCATCCCCGTGTTATGAATTGTGAAGCACATATTTGCAGTTTGATGCTTACCCTTGCCTTGGTTTGTTACATTGATAATAAAGACTTTCCTCCAGGCCAACTAATCACAGCAACCTGAGCTTGACTGCTTGACGTAAACAGCAAAATATTTTTTTAAACATAATAAAATAAATATTTTGAATTAGTCCCTAGATGCTGAGCGCGCATTAACTATAAAATGATGCACGATACCTGATTTATGTTTCCAATGTCATACTTTTAAAACCCATATCTGTAAAAGATGCAGTCATTTATTCCATATCTTCGATTAATTTTAGGGAAGAAAAAGGAGTTTCTTGCTTAATGCCCTTTTAAGGTAATGTTTGCAAGTCCATTTATGATTGGTTCTAAAATCCTTGGGAAACCCCTTATTGCCCGGATGAAGAGGCCATTTTGTTTTGTGAAACAACTGAACACTTCCTGGAACACACAAACTTCACTCCATTCCTATCACGTTTCAACTAGGCATCATGGTAGGGTTTTTATTACTTTTTCATTTTGTTTTCACTTGGAATGCTTTTTCTCCTCTTTCTCAACTGCAAATATTACCTACGTTTGAAATGTTTTGTTAATTAAAAACTAAATTGGTCATAATTAGTAAATCACCGGCGTAAGGGGAAATAAGGGGGCGGGGATCCTGTCTGTTGTCAAAATGACTTGTGACTGACTTTACCCTCGATTCAGTAGAATACTACTTTGACTTCCTCATTTGTTTATGAACCAGTTAAACGGTTTAATGGCATTGATATCAGTCAGATTGGTTGCAGTTCTATGTTGATTTTTACGATAATTTTTTTCACTCTTGGAACTTTTTTTTTTTTAAAAGAGGACAGTGGCAGTGGAGAATACTCAAATTATACAAATCAACAAAGAAGTGAAGTTGAAATCAATACCGCAGACTAAACTGGGTGTGGTGCAACATCTCTCTTTAATTTTATTTTTTGCTCTTATAATAATGATTTGATAGTACTTAATAAATATATATTGATTACTGATTGATTATTGTTCATGTTTTAATTTGCCCTTTAAATAAAATATTCACAGTGCAGTCATTTTTTAAATTCATTCATATTCAGTAAATTAGAGTTAGAGGCAGCGGTTCAAAACCAGAGAACGAATCATTATGTCCATTTCTTGGGACAATAAAGGTATTATAAGTAAGCGCAGTCTGACTGAGTTGAATATTTGAAAAAAAATGTTTTCCTCTCCTTTCTCATGCTTTCTTAATACCAAATATTCTGGAAAAAATACTAGTGGTTGTGTCCCAAAACAGTTAATATATCAAGTGCTATTTAACACAAGATGAAAGTAAATAGTGATCAAATGTCAAATCCAGCTCTTTTAAAAGAAATTATTTTAAAGCAAATGGATCAATGAAATTTCTTTTGTTACTTTGATCTGAAAACGTCAAACTGGCAATTCGACTTTTTATTTTCAACCAGGAAGGAAGTTGTTAATTCATCAAATCTGTTCATAGTCCACCAACCATTTAAATTTTCACTACCTACTTACCTGTTAACTTTATTGATCATCTCTTGTTTCTATAATTTGCTCATTCTGGCCACAATTTTGGGGACCACCGGGAATAATTTTTATGTCGCGGACGAATTCCTAGGCCATGGTGTTGTTCGCCCTAAAGCCCAAAACCGACACCTGTTATTTTCCTGTCTTCTTCACACGACAATACAATTTAGTATCACACGTCCACAAAACTAGATCCAACAACATATTTTTATTCGAATCAGAGATGAAAATAACTACCAAAACAAGGAAGCAAAAATGGTGGAAATATGTTTAGCTCATATATGAATTTAAGATATTCTGATAGCGGGGTGGATAGACAGCTCAGTGGGTTAGGCCACCTTTCATTTTACTCCTTTTAGCTGCACCGATTCGAACCAGTCGCGACCCCCCCCCCCCCCCCCCCCCCCACACACACACACACACATACACTTTTTTTTTTACTTTTTCTTTCTTTCAATTGATTTTCATTGTTTTCACTTTTGTTCCGAGTTCCGAGCAAGAGTTTTTTTTAATCAGTTGAATTTTTTATTTCTCCGATAATGTTATTTCATTATTTAATTTGCTCTAGATCTATTATTGTTTTTTTTTTTTTGGTCAAATGATAATATTAAATAATAATATAATAATAATAATAATAATAATAATAATAATAATAATTAATAATAATAATAATTGTTATTATTATTACTATTACCATCATAATCATTATTATATTATTATCAATAATAATGTTATTTTTATTATTAATACTCTTATTATCATACTATTACTATTATTTTATTTTATTATTTCATTATTATTATTATTATTATTATCATTATTATATTATTATTATTATTATTATTATTGTTAACACTATTCCCTGCTCCGAGGGAAATCTCTCTTTTTCTTTTTTTTATATTTTGACCTAAACCTTAGAGTTTTTTGTTCACTAAACCTTTATGTAAATGTTCCGTTTCTGAACATGAATTTCTTAAATTGTTTTTATTTTTAAAACAATTATTGTTTTTTTTTCTCCTCTATCTGACCATTTGGTCGCTCTGAATATTTCTGTTTGTTTGCTTTTGAATTATTTATTCTTTTTAGACACTATTTGAGATCGGAGTGGGGACGAATATATTTGCTAGAAACTAGAAATAAACCAAGAGAGAGAGAGTTTAATAAAAAAAATTTAAAAAAAAGAGGTGGGGGGAGGATGGATGGGACATTTATCCCTTTCAACGTTCTGTAAAAAGAAGACGGAATTATTTTTTTTTAAAGTGACGTTACCGGGATTCGAACCCACAACGTCGATTCTGGTCAAACTTCCAGGGCAGACGACTAAACCATTCGGCCATGACACCCACTTCGAAGTCGACGCATATTGTGTATATGTAGTAACAACTGATTTTAATGTTGGTTAATTTTATGTTTTTATAGATATTTTATTAACTTTCCTTATTTCTATGTACATCTGGAAACATTCCATATTCTGGAATGTGGATTATTGTTTAAAAGAGCGGAGTTTCAAATATGCGTCTGGGGATAATGAAAATTCGTTATCCCCAGACAGGTGTCACAGCGATAAATAATATTTCAATTTAAAAACTACAAACAAGACTTTTGGATGGATTTGGTCTTGAGAAAATTTCTTCTCGACCATTTGAAAATATGGCTGCGAGTGCTGAACACATTTGCTCTGCTCTCAAGGAGGTTCTGCACTTTGACTTTGATTGTACAGCAACTAAACCAAACATTTATGGCTGCTTATTTTTATTACCAAAACTGAATGAAATGGCAATTTGGACTCGATTCTGAATAGACTCCCGTGGTTATGCGCAATCACAGGAGACTGTCATGAGGGACACAGTACAGGCAGTGGGCAGAGGGTGGAACTAATAGAAGAGTCCAGAAGAAATTCTGTTTCACTGACATCAGACTGACTCAGCTGATAGCCCTACTTCAGACTGTAGAAGGAGCTGTTGCTTGTTTAACACTATCAGGTTATATGTATTTTATCTGGAGACCATGTAGATTGTGCTGTTAGAAAAGCGTTTCCTTTAGAAGACCACTGTAACTTTGAATGACTTATACTTTCAAATGTTTTAACTTTTTCTTTAAAATTTCTTACTGAACACCAATGATTTTGTGTTTCTCAAACTCAAATAAATCAGGTTTAGACCTGTTGGTAGTTCCGATTCAGTAATCACGCCATTATTGTTATTTTCATGTACGTCAATTTTATGTAATTGTCGAAAATATAAGTATATTAGATTTTTTCAAATAAACTAATATGAGTTCAGGTTGCCATTTGTCTTTGTGATTTTTAACAGGAGTCCAAATATCCACAGCCTTTTATTCCAATATTTTGAAAGAAGATCCGGATCCAGTCAGAATTGGGGGAAAGTCTTAAAATTGAATTTTATGTCAGACAATATTTATTTTAAGGACTTGACCATGCGATAAATCAGTCAGACTTGCCAAGCAGGAAAATATTGCATATATTGCAAAATACAGAAGCATGTTTAAATTGAAATGAGTATGCACATAATCAAACAGCCTTGTTTCAAAATTTTTATCATTATAGTCACTCGCAACAAAAAAAAAAAAAAAAAAGACTTGTAGTGCAAATTTATATTCATGAAAAAGTGAACGGGCCCATAAAATGGAAAACATTTTCAGATGACATAAAAAAAGACAATAGTGAATATTTGATAGTAATGATAATAATAGACAGTATTTAAATGCACCAATCCTTACAGACAGTAAGCTCTAGATACTTAATATTTCTGGGTGGGGATCCTGACCTCCCATTGCGGGCAGGGAGGTACATACTGTGTCTTCTATCTCCTTATATCTGTTTTCCAACATGCTACTTGGTTTTGTCCTGGCCCTGGCCGGAGTCCTAGTTGGGAGGGAAACGGTCAAATGCATAGTTATTGTTTTGGGAGATGATATTTTTTTCCTTGTACATCATCTCTCTGTTATGCATTGTATTATGTTTAGTTTGCATATTATATTACATGATTTGTAAACATTTGAATGTGTTCCTCTTAGTTGGGACCTGTGCTTGTGTCTGGATGAGACTTTTAGGTGATCTCAAATTAAGTACATTGATGGTATGCTCTTGGAATCTACATCTGATCCCTATTTGTTCTCAGTTCCCCTTTGTCTTACTTTCTCTTGGGTGCTTTAATTGTAATTCTAGAACTTTTTACTATCCCATTTTCTTCCTTTTTACTGGCGCTGATATAACCTTAACGTGTTGCAAGCGCCGTAAAACCCTTAAAAACGAAAACAAAAACAAACTTAATATTTCCCTCATTTGTCTAAGTTTCAAAAAAGGATTTTAAAGAGTTTTGAAATATATGATTTTGAAACGTGTAAGTTGTAGAGTTTGTTTTGTAATAGAGGTCTGACTCTGACACTAATGTTCATAAACTTGCTAGCTTCTATTCTCAATACAAAGTCTTTGATCATTTTAATTGTGTGTTCTATGTATCTTTTTAAAGGAGTTCATTTGCATCTTTTTAAAGTTATTTGTATATTACCACTTGTCTGTTGCAAGAGTTATGAGAAATATAGTTATGCTGTGTTTATTACTCCTCTAGAAACTAATCCCGTTGTAAATATAAGTTTTGTATATTTTTATATTCAACAGACAGACAGAGAATTAGATCACGCTTTGGATTTGATGAGGCGTTTGCCTCCTCAACAGATTGAAAAGAATTTGTGTGATCTTATTGATTTAGTAAGTATTGTGTTATGTTCATGAATTTTACTGTTGATAATTTTTTGGAGTCTCTAATCTCTCAGTGAACTGAAAACCCTGATAAGGAAGGCATTTGCCTGTGTGGCAAGGATTGATGTCAAATAACGTGGAGGACCAATGAAATACTAATTATTGTCAAAGTGTGATCATGAAACAGTGTATGAACATTAGACTGAACTGAACTCAGTTTTACCAATTAGTGAAAGAAGACAAGTTAAACGCAAGTTCAATATATTTTCTTAGCTGAGAAATAGAATGGGGTCTGACAACTGGAGGACTTAGGACGAATCAGATGACCTCACAGATTTCAAGATGTATATCAAAAACCTAAAAGTTTGCACACAACAACAATTCCAGCTGGACTGGGAGTAAACAAGAAGAAGACTCCAAGTCATGAGAATCAGCAATTCAAATAGTGGTCATTGATGCAAATCCTTAAGAAAATGTTTAAGAATTCACTTACTTGGACAGTAAACTGACAAATGTTGACAGCAATGAAGGAATCAAAACCCCATTTGGTCACATATTAGACTGACAGCTCTTTTCTCCACATTGTCATTCTGTTGTGTGAATGATTGAATACTGTTATGTCGTTATTAAGTCAAACATTTTATTTAGAGTATTGTTATGATAAAAGCAGTTTCATCAAGTATCTCTTTTAATTCCTTATTGGTTTAAAACTTTGAGAATATATTTTGATAGTTAGAGAAGTATCTCATTTGCTTCTCTGCCAATAAGTTTATTCATTAGTTTCTCTTGAATTAACAACAGGTGCCTGAACTGTGTGAAGATCTCCTTTCATCTGTAGATCAACCCTTGAAGATTGTAAGGGATAAAGTAGTAGGGAAAGATTATTTGCTTTGTGATTATAATCGTGATGGTGACTCATACAGGTTTGTTTCTTTGAAATTCAACTCCTATAAAGTTTTCTTAGTCATAAAAAGATTAATTGATTTATTGTTTGGTCCGCCGGTTGTTTGTTCTGGTTTTTATTTTATTTTCATCTTTTGTAGAAGAAATTTTCTACACAGAATAGTGTTGTCCTTAGGATATTGCCAGTCAGTTATAGTAGCTCAAAGCTTCAATCTTATCATTCCAATAATCATTTAGACAATGTTAAGTCAAGCAACATAAAGGCAATTTATCTCATTTTTATTGGCTAACAGTTTTTATATCACTTACTGAAGAGGGGCTAAATCGTGTTGTCTTTTGTTTTTACATAACTTATTTCCGATCATTTAAAATGAAACTAAAATACTTCGGTTCACTGAATTAAGATTTTTCTTAAATATTTCTCTTGTTTACTAATTGGTATGCTCTCTTTTTTTGACAATTTTTCTCTTTTTTGACAATTTTTCTTTCTTTTCATGAAGATCCCCGTGGAGTAACAGCTATGATCCTCCTCTTGATGATGGAGCTGTCCCATCCGACAATTTACGCAAACTGGAGATTGAAGCAAACAGTGCCTTTGACCAGTACAGAGAGATGTACTACGAGGGTGGGGTCTCTTCTGTCTATTTATGGGACTTGATGCACGGCTTTGCTGGTGTCATCCTCATCAAGAAAGCTGGGGACGGGTCCAAGAAAATCAGAGGCTGTTGGGATTCCATTCATGTCATCGAAGTCCAGGTAAATCCATGCGCAAATTTCTGTTTTGTTTCTCTCAGTGGCTTGGTTGGGGGGGGGGGGCAATAGCTCAGCTGGTAGAGCACTTAGTTCACACTCGAAGGGACAGTGATCGATCCTGGGTGCAGTCAACATTTTTTTTCTGGCCCAGCTGTCCACTCGACAGTGATTTGGTAACTGAATCTATTAGATCATGGTGGAAAGTACTTTGGGATAGATATATAAAAGATAGCAAGCAATTGCTATTGTCTGTTTCACAATATAGAAATCAGGATTTACGCTGACTCTATGGGCCTAATGGCTCTGAAGGATTTTTTTTTCCTAGTGGCTTAGGTGTTATTATGGTCTGTGTATTTAAGATGGGTAGCTGGTTTATTTAGATTTGATGAAAGTAAAGGCCAAAGGTGAGATGGAAAGGTACTGGTCACTCTATCGAATTATTTCCCACCCAAGGAATTGTTTCAATAAAGCCCACTGCGTGGAATCAGCGCTATTTCAGTTGGAACTCCCAAGGGACCAATAACCCTCCCTGCTCACTACCTGCATGAGGTCATTGGAGTTCAACTGGTATCAGGCAGTGCCGTGTCCAATGGGGCAATTATGGATATTTATAGTCTTATAATATGTCTGTATAGTGGGAAAACAATAACAGACTCTTTCACTTCATTATTTTGATTTGAAAAATCAGTTGTCTTTCTAAACATCAGTGAAAATTTGACATTCTTGTGGTTAATAGTTTTCTTTGAATATCACAAATTGTTGATCTAATTTTAAGTGGTTGTAAATTATGGTGCACTTAAATAAAAAATTTGTTATTCAAAACTCAGCGGCAGTATCTCAAGAATTTTAATAAATATCAAAAGTACATATATGCATCTATGTTCCTGTGCATTATGATCATATTGGCAGTTGATTTTCTTGATTTATTCATGGTTTTGTAAGTTCTGTATATTGTTTTTACCAATCCCGTTCCTCTCAAACAGTTGTGTTGATCATAACAGTAAACTGATATGATTTATTTCTTTATGTGGTAAAATAACTCATAAAGATAATATTTTATTGACCAGTAAAAACTAAAAACCAATATTGTGTATGATTTCAATATCTCAATTTACTATCAATCTGCCTATAAAGTATGACTTCTTTACAAGAAAAAAATCAATCACCCAACAAGGTTTCTGAACATGCTACAAATATTGCAATATCAATCATCAATTACACCTAACACTAAGCACTGGTACTGTTAAATTAAATGATTTGCTCAAACAGACGAACATAGTATGTGGACAAAAGAGGATTCAAAATTATGAGGGCATATAGTTTATTCCAAGTAGTAACCTTTTACTCCTTATTGACCAACTACATTCAAAACGAACACACTGTCCACATAGGTTATATAGAATCATCTCCTTTCTTCCAAGAATACATACACATTTAGTCATTGTCTTATAAAGTCATCTGACATACCATTGAACTCCAGTCAGTCAAATTTAGAGATAAAACAATTGAATAACAACCAAGTCAAATCAGTACAACACCACAGGCATACCACAGTAAGATCATTTATTTAATTTTTGAGAAATCACTGCCATATATATCTGGACGCTTCAGTCTATAAAGTTAACACATTCACTTGTGCACAAAAGGAGAACTTGAACTTACATTATATTACTTATTCAACATGCAAGAATACCCTAAACATTGACACCTATATGACACTATAAAGTCGGCATTTCCTGAGACAACCACACAAAAGCAGTACCGTATACAGCTTCAAACTATAATGCCTAACTAATAAAAAAAATATAATTTTGACTTGAATCGTAAGGGATTTAAGTAGTATAGAAAAAAGTTATCAAGCCATTAAAAAGTTGGCTTTCAAATGTGCCCAAAACTCATAATATTTAAATCAGTTAAATGCTTAAAAAATAATATTAGTATTATTTTCGTCTAATGGTTTATATTTTATTCCTAAACTGATATTTGGACATAATTCATGGCATGGAATACTGTGGGAGAGAAAATGAGGATCTCACCAAGTCATGCCAAATAAGAAATTTACAATAAAAAATTCATATCTTTTAAGGTTTTACTGCCCGGACAACAAAACTTGGCATGTGTCAAGATCATCATTTTTACTTTATAATGATGCTTGTTTCAATCATTTTCTGCCGCTGGGAATTATATTATTGATATGCAAATTATAACAAATTAATTTCATTGATAGCTCAAAAACCACTAAATTGACACCTCTCTTATGAGCAGCCTTAAGAGGATGCATTATTATCAACCATGGCATATGATGAAAGAAACCTTTGCTTTGCTTGTGGTGAGGGAACAATTTTCATATTCATGTTAGCAACTGAGCAATACCATGAAATATTGCAACAATTAATTACCATCAGCGGCATCACAGATCTCTACTGACCGCTACCTGTTCCACCCATGGGCTGACCCCACTAATGGGGTCGAGTTGACCTAGCACTGAAATACCGCTCAGAGGGGAAAATGCCACGCAGTGAGCGATAATATTGTATTGAATGCTCTGTTTTTTAAATTCATTTTTCAGGAAAAGTCCAGTGGTAAAAATGCTCATTACAAATTGACCTCCACTGTAATGTTATGGCTACAAACAAGCAAAGAAGCTTCAGGTACCATGAATCTTGGAGGCAGTTTGACGAGACAGGTATTTTGTTGTTTTTTTTTTCTGTCTTGTTTTTTTTTTTTTATATTCCATTTTTTTTGGATGTCAATTTTGTTCAAGTCCACAATGTTTGTACAAATATTTTGGGAGGTCGATTTTGGTCTGGTTCACAATCAGTACATTGGATTTCAATAATTCTATTACTCAGAATAGAGTTAATGGTCATGTTGTATGACATTCGGCTTCTGAGCTTTAATACCCTGGTTTGAGTCCCGCTTTGTGTGGCACAAATTAATTGAAAAAAGCGGCAATGTGGTCTTGTGGTATGACACTCGCTTTCAGATCGCAAGGTCCTTGGAGCCTTGCTCAACGCATAGTTCAGTCTTTGGAAGACTCTCTTTACTCACATTCTCTCACTGTACTCAGGTGTAAAATGAGTACCTGGCCTTTAACAGCATTATCTGTGTCAGTAAAAAATTGTATTATCATCTAACATGCTACGTGTTGCTGTTGGTTCGGGAACCTTTGTAAAGCGCTTTGAGCATGTTTAGTGGAAATTGCGCGCTATATAAAAGCTCACCTTTTTTTTTTTTTTTTTTTCAAAGGCTCTCTCACTTTAATTGGGTATAAAATGAGTTCCTGACTGGTAGCAGTGTTCGTTGTCTGTTCAAAAATTCCAATAGCACATTACATGCTTCATGTCTCATCTTAGGTGGACAGCATTCATTTTGGCTTGAGATCGAGAAATTTTAACACATTTATTTCAGTGGAAATTGTGCTATTTAAAGCTATTTTATTATTTTATTTTAGTTTGAAAATCCCAATTATAGATTTGTTTCCAAGTAGAGAGCTACATTACATCTATTCTTAGACATTGCACATTGATGATCTAGTATGAACTCATCTTTTGGGTCATAAAAATAATCTTATCCCTCTTTTTAAAAAAATAAATTAATTCCAGTTATATTTTATGCTAAGTTTATGAGATTAAAAAAGAAATAAATTGAAAAATGACCAGGGGGAACAGAGGCCGTTTGACAAGTTCAAAGAAGAAAATGCAGAATATTATGTGTCTCTCCAGTAATCTCTCACTTTGCAGTGAATTAGTTTGCTCGTTGCACACTCTTTGATTGTCACATAAATTGCAATAACAGATTCATCTCTTTATTCCATTTCCTTCAGGTTGAAAGTGATTGTGCAGTGAGTGAAAGTTCCCCCCATATAGTCAACATTGGCAGAATGGTGGAGGTAAGTACATCTTGTTGATTTGAATAATATGAAGCTGTGCCAAATGGTCGTTTTTGTGCCATTCGCCACAATAATATTCTAATATTAAATTATTTGGAAAAACTAAGGAAAGAATTCGCTTCCATCAGTATCTCTAGGTTAAATAATTTTTAAACTGCTGTTCTTTCAAACACTACTGGATATATTCAGAACTTGATTTGTCAAATTGGAAGAGGCAAATAAGGAATGAAAGTTATAGATACTAACAACATCATTATCTGTCTTTAATAAGCAAATTGAAGATTGTCCTGAAGATGAGTTAGGGTGAGCTGATGACGTCACCTTTCTTTGGATTAGAAGATTGAGAGTGTGAATCACTATGTGGATTATTTATATCTTATGACCCCATATTTTTGATGACGTTAGTCCTCTTGCAGACAGATTTAGTAATAGAGTTACCACCCTTTAAATAATCTATAATAGTTTGAAAACAGCATTTAATCCAAACCTTGGAAACTTTGTGACAAGCATGACAGCCATTTTTCCATTCTTCTGTTTTCAGGAAATGGAGAACAAAATTCGAAGTACACTAAATCATATTTATTTTGGCAAGACCAGAGACATCGTGAATGGTTTACGTTCCTATGCCCAGCTCCAAGATCCAACCAAACAAGCGGCCTTCAAAAAAGATTTATTCCAGGCACTCTCCAGCAGAACGCAAGCGCAGTGATCTATGTCTATATTTTATTTCACCACTTTGTGTTAATATCAATTTAGTTTTTAATTTCTTTGGTTGATATAAGTTCATGTTGTAACAACAGTAAGCTTATTTGTTATGTTTGTATTTGGGTTTAAGTTTGTTTTTTTAAAACAATAAGGATGATGTTTGTGTATTTAAAAATTTTTTTTTTGGGAAAGTCCCTGTCTTCTGACTCATGTGGAATTCGGAACTTTAGGATTTAAATTTTAATGATTCATAGGTGGGATTTCCCTGCTATTCAGTCAACTACCATTTAGAGGGGGACAAGCAATCTTTTCATTCTTTAGAAATGGTTTAATGTTAACTCCAATTGCCCTTGGACGGATTACCTTTTTTTGTGTGGAGAACTCAGGAGATATGGTGATGTTGAGTTCAAGAAATACGTTTTCAGATTAAAAGATTTTTCTTTTTTAATTTGTCAAGTGAAACCTGTCCTTGGATTGACTCTTTGATACTTTTCCACTTTTTTCTTTAGAAATTTGTTATTCTCAATCCCCACCTATGATTATTTAATTTATTTTGTTTGACATATCCAATCCAATAATCTTTATCTGTTGTTAAAAAGGAGCATAGTGTATTTTATTCTTTCTTTTTTTTTCACACAATTTTATAAGTTGGTTTGATGGAAATTACAATTTGAATTGGATGTTAAATTGTCTACATGTAAGATGCTGTTGGTATGTTGGTGTGTGAACAAATTGAAATTTTTACTTGACAGAACTGATGAATCCAGAAAGTTGTACAACATCTGTATGTTTCCATGGCTGGACACTTCCTTTAGGGTTGCCATTTTATTCTAAGACTTTGTTAATTATAAAAGAGAGTTACTAAGAGAACAATGACTACGAGGGTGTTGTTTGTTTTGTTTTTTGGGTTTTTTAAAATGTTGTTTTATCATCATGAAATGTAAGTCAAGTAAATGAAAGAAGGGGTGGGAAATGTGTATATGTGTCATTTCTTGTTTTGAGGTATATTTATATTATAATTTATCAATAATTTTAAAATGTTTTCAATCAGACTTCCTTTTCTGAATATGTGAATGGGTGTGGCGTGGCCATGAGTGTGTATGTAATGGGGAAATGTTTTGTTTTCTGTTAAGAAGGATGTATGTTGTTTGAAGGAATTGATGTTTTCTTTTTACTTTATGTACTTTCGTTCTACTTTTTACTTAAACAGAGTAAACGTGTGTGTCTCTCTTCATATTAACAATTTGTCACTTGCAGTTTTGAATAAATGTCTCATACCGCATTTTTTATACAATATCTACCTTAAAGCAACTTTGCTGTCAAAACATACTTATATGCTGCTGCATCACAACAAAACAACTATGTTTTCATTTTGGACAGAGGACTTTTTTTTGGTTAACTTTATGCAGTCCTGCCAACTTGAAAATCTAAAAAATGAGGTAAAAATTGTTGTCACCATAGTTAACTTTAAAAAATCAACAATTGACCCTCACAAGGATTAAATAACATTTAAAAATCCTGAAAATTATGACGTCTGGCATCAACTTTCATTTTCAATGTTCTGAAATTGGAGCCGAAATTTTGTAATTCTACGCATTTTTTGTAATAGTTGGCAGGTCTGTTTTATGAATCACAAGATTGAGATGACTTGCCAAAAGTCTTTAACCTGACACTTTTTTTTGAAGAAGAGGTTTAAGTCTCTTTGATAAATAGGGGGTCGTCTTTAATAGATCAATATTTGAAGTAAAAGGTTTTCATGCTAAAATGAAATGGTTATGTTTTTGTTTTTTTCTTCATGGTGTGGCAGATTGTAAATTAATTTGGATTTCAACCTAGATCAGTTTCATTTCTTTTGTTTAATGATACATTCTTGTATGTCAATGGTGCATAATTATGACCAGATTACGCTTTTTGTGCTTCATCACTTTTTATCCTATATTTTCCTCTGGAATGAGTGCTTGCTTGTTTGCCTTTGACAATGGTCCTTTTTCCAGTCAGACAACATTCATCCTTATTAGTTGTTTGTGACAGAATTGATTTTTCGTATAGTAAAATATTGAATTCATTGTCTGATTACATCTTGGTTTCTTTTGAATTACTTTGAAGAAGGTTGGCCTGTCGCTTCGTGGTGGGTTATAGTGTAAAGGTGAACTATTGTTTTTTTTTTCCATTTCCATCCCTCTTCACACATTGTCCCCATCCATATGGCTTTTTGTTCCTGTTCTTGAATGAGCCCATTTGGTTTTCCAACTGAAATGGCTGATTTTGTGGGTGATAATTTTTTTTCTCCCATTATAAATATAATTTTTCTTGTTTGTGTCATTTTTAGTGTCAATGTTTAACCATATTTTTTTTTTAATTCGATATATAACATTTTGTTAGGACTATAAATGCACTTGTTTATATTTCAATTTATCAATGGCGCTTATGCCATCCAAGAGAGAAGCAAGTGTCGTTATATCTAAAATATCCCAATGAATGCGAAATGTCAAGAGGTAGAATAGATCGATAAGAATAGTCCAGTGAGCACCAAAAGACAAGTAAATAAATTAAGATTTTTTTTTCTATCCGTGCCACAGCAGTGAGGAAGTAAATTATGATGCAAGAAAGCTATGTCATGTGAACGAGCATGGACTGAGCAAGAGGTTTCTTTTGTTGAAGATTTGAATGAGTGTATGGGATTTTGTAACAAATATCACTTGCCCAATAAAGGATGCCTGTGCGCTTAGCTTATTACCTCTTGCTTTGACGCATGTACATGAAGAAGTTGTCAATTGTTAATTAAGAGTTTTTGTTTGTTTTGGTTTTCAAAAAATATAACAGTTGCTAGTTTTAAATCTTTATAGTGGTATAATAAAGGCGAATAGAAATATGTTGACAAATGTGCTCAATATTTCATTATATTGTCACTTGTTATTCTGGTAATTTGTCAAGTTTTTTTCGTTTTTAATTTATTTCTGTTTTTTTTAAAGTTAGATTTTATCATGTTTATGATTTTAGAATATCTTAATATGGCATTTGTTGTAACAAAGGGAGTAACCATTATTCCTTTCCAAAGATTTTCCATCAATTGTTTTTTTTCTCTCCCTTGCCGTCACACTGGTGTATTGTTATTATGACGTACCATATATAATTATTATTGTTATGGTTTTTATTGTTATTTACTATTATTATTATTATTATTATTATTACTATTATAATTGCTATTTTACTATCCACAAATTTACCAGAAATAAACTCTATGATATGATTGTAATATTTAAAATACTTAATATTTTAGCATTGAAGAATGTACGGATGAATAAACATTTGCTTTTTTTTAAAATGCAGAATGGTGTGTCCCGTGTCAACAACATCCCCCCCCCCCCCCCCCCCCCCCCCCCCCCTGCATCGCTTCCGTATTGCTCCTGTCCTTGTCTTATGAATAAGACATGATTTTGCCCTTGCCACAGCTGGAGTTCTCCCAGGTGGGCAGGAGGTCACTTGCTGTTTCTTCCATTCTCGTATATCTGCCTCTAAGTAGCTTTCTGTCTTTGTCTCGGAGTGGGATTACTTGGTTTTGTCCTGGTCCTTGACTAAGGGGGACATGGTCAATTTTATAGTCTAAATTTTGGGAGGTGATTTTTTTTCTTTGTAAAGCACCTCTCTGTAATGTACTGATAGTTATATTTTTTATTTTGAACACATCTTATAAACATTTAAGCGTGTTCCTCTTTATGGTGCCGTGTGTTGGTGTCTGCATGAGACGTTTAGGTGATCTCAATCTCAACAAATTACTTTTATGGTATGATTGTGGAATCTGCGTCTGTTCCTATTTGAACCAATTCCCCTTTCTCTTACTATTTCTTGAGTGCTTTTATTTTATTCTAGAACTTTTTAAATTTCCAATTTTCTTCCCTTTTTACTGGCGCTGATATGACCTAAATGTGTTGCAAGCACCGTAAAACTAAAACCCTTAAAAACAAAAACAAGCAATTGGAGTTTTCTCACAGAGGGAACTTTTCAAATGTATGTTTCCTTATTTGAGAGATTATATTTTCCCTACTTAAAACATCAACTTGTCATATTAACACATTTCTACAATTATGTGTGTTTCAAGCACGGTGGATAAAAATAAAAAAAAATTGATGGAATTCACTGGTTGAAATGGAGAAACCAAAATATGAACATGGTCATTAAGGGCCATAGAGCTTTTAAATGGAAATTTCTAGAAAAACTCAGGAAATAAAATATTTCCAGAATAAATGCACATCTCCGTTCTTTTATATCTAATATAAATAGGACATGGAATTCACTTGTTGGGTGGGTTGAATCTTTCGACCTCCCGGGGTAGGTGAGGAGGTCACTCTTATTGTGCCTTCTATCCCCTTATTTCTGTTTTTCTTCCTTCTGTGCTTGTCTTGGAATGTGATAATTTGGTTTTGTCATGGCCATGGTCAAAAGTCCATAGCTGAGAGACAGCCAAATGTGCCATATTTGTTTTGGAAGATATTTTTGTCCCTTGGTAATAATCTCTCTGTTAAGTGCTCATATATATATATATTTTTAAATATATATATATATATATATATATATATATATATATATATATATATATATATATATATATATATATATATATATATATATATATTGTTTTGAATATATTTTGTACAGCTCAAAGCACTTTAAAAGGGGTTCTACGCCTACAACAATATGAAGTTAGGCGCCATTACAATTTTTTTTCAACAAATTCAACGCTTTTACCTGCCATGTGCTAATACATGAATAGGAGGAAAGTCAGAAAAGAGCCTTTTCCAAGAACTCAACTTTGTACTGGCCAGACTGAGACTTGAACCTTGGACCTACCCATCCAAAGCGAGTATCATACCAAAGTTAGCTTTGCCCAGGACCAGGCTTGAGACCTCTGTGAAGGAAATGGAAGGTAGTGAGGATTTTTTTGAGGAGAGAAATTATTTCCCTCATAAATTATATCTGGGTGGTTGTGTATATGTATTAGTAATAGAAACTATCTGACTTTCTCCCTTTGGGCAAGGATCCCATGACGTCTACGTAAGATTTTTGGTGGCCTCAGGCTAGGCTCGTGGTAATTTGCTGCTGGAATCTACTTTTGTGAACTATTCCCTTTGTCGTCGTTGTGGTATTATCTCTTATTTGATCCAATAGAGTTACTGTTACAAACACGACCTCTAAATCTATCGTTTTGCCATCTTCCATTTATTAGGTCCTGAAATGACTTAAAATTGTATCAAGAACATTTAAAAGTCGAAGACTAGACTACATTTTTAATTGAAAGTAATGATGTTTTCTCTTTAAATAGTTTTCTTTGTCTTGCTTTGCCGTGAGGCTTTTAGGAACTTAAGAGTGTCACAGACGGCTTAAAACAACCCCGCCGCTGAACAATAAAATAGGGAGAAGGAAAATTCAGCTGTGTCTCCATACTCAAACCTTTGATCATAAAAGAAAAAAATTGCTTCACTTGGATTTATATATTTCATGGTCTTTAATGTAAAAGTTATAATTACAAAATCAAGACATTCCAATAAGTAAAAACGCATATTATTATGAAATTTCAAAATATGGGAGAAGAACACAAATTGATACATTCATATTAAGACATTTGATATAATATTTTGTATGTATTTTCTTTTTACTCTTCATTATTCAACATAACGCAATGAAACATAAGCACCGTAAAAGAAGTACACACAACATTATTTTTATTTTGATGAGCGCTCAAATAGACCGGTAAATAATCAACAAGTAATCATATCTTGCAAGCTACAATGAGACGCCGTTACAGTTGCAACAGTTAACAAGAATGTGATATTTGCCCTTTTTTCTCCTTAGTTTTATCCAATCACAAACTGATGAGATCAACAAAGACATGAGTTAAAAGTTTGAAATCTGATACGCCCTCTCCATACATCCACCCAAATCTATCAGATACTATTCCAAACGCCAAATATTTAATTTAAAGTCAAAATGTTCAGAAGCATCAAATCAAAAAAAAAAATTTAAGGCAATTCATTCAATTTCCTACCAAAAAAGAAAAACTACACAACGAAAACAAGGACAAACTTTAAAAACAAACACAAACAAAGAAGGAAAAACTCTTAAATTTTATAATTTAGAGAAGTTTTATTTTTCGAATCTGGTTCTCTCAGACATAAAACAAGATTTGCAGAAGGGGATTGGGGGGGGGGGATAACAAATGCGATAGTATAGGTAAAGTGCTTATCCTAAGACCAAACTGAGCTAGGCCAATGAAAATAAAATGAGTTATGATAATTTGTTTAAGTGGAAACATGATCGTTATTCATTAGCCATCGTCGAAATGACCACAATTTGAATATAACAGAACTGGGTAAAAATATCACTTCAATCAAAACTATACAAAATTTAACAACAAAAATCTTTCAGGTGCAAAAAAAAAAAAAATAAAATCTAAATTATATTTTCAACTTTTTAAACATACACACTGTCATCAAACATCAAAATAATTAACTTGATATTGATTGGAAAATGTATGCTTCTTCATTATAGTTGTGAAACATGGACATCTTCATAGATAGAGCAGAATGAAATTATAATAAATAATGTAAGGGCAATTATCAAGTCTCATAAGCTAACTAATTATTAATGCGAAGGGCTGGTTTACCTTGATATATTTGATTCGAAAAATGACAAATGAACATATTTTCACTTCTTTCTGGTCTGGCCATTTTAAGAATTTTACAAATAGCAAAATAATACACTGCACAAATATGAAAATTGTTGCTTACCAATATCAATGCTAAATATATTATCTTACATATTATTTTTGTAATTAATTGTAGAGACACAGTTTGTCAAGATAATGAAATAATTTTTCTTACGCAAGTCGGTAATTTTACCCATTCATCTTTTCATGTGACAATCGAGACAAACACACACCAAAAGAGTGGTGATAAACAGGCAAGAACGTTTTAAGTCTACGAAAACGTGGCTAGTGTATATTATAAATAATAAATAAGTAAATAAACAGATGGACAAAAAATTAAATAAATATAACTCGAGATAAACGTTTCACTTGAAAAAAAAATTGCCATCTATTCCCCTAAAACATATTAGATCATATTACTATTTTTCTCCTTTATTTTCGAGGGTGAGAGGGGAGTCATATAATTTCGTCGAAAAACATAAAGAAGCCCAGAAAATAAACTTTTTCCTCTTTGTTTTGCCTTCACTCCAATTTATTATTATTTTATTTAGATATCTTATGTTCTATTCTAATTTGTGCATGTCATTTTGAAGGTGTATTTTTGTGTGCAAAAGACCTGGTTGTGCCTGAGACGATATGATATGACATGGATATGTCATGTTGCAAAGTGAGTTTATAGTCAAAATGATGAGTGGGGTTCCGGATCTCCCATAGTGGACAGAGAGGCATCTGTTGTGTCCTTTTTTTCCAATTGTTTTCTGTCTTTGTTCTGGAATGAGATTACGTATTCCTGTTAGTGGATTCTTTGTGATGTTTCTGGTGAGACTTTTAGGTGCTCTTGGAATCTAGATCTGTTCCCTATTTGAACCATTCTCCTTTGTCTTACTTTTTCCTCAAGCGCTTTTAATCTATAATGTTTTTACTATCCATTTAATTTTCTTCCATTTTACTGGTGTTGATATGACCCAAATGTGTTTGTAAGCGCCGTAAAACTTTTCAAAACATAAACAAACAATAGTCAAAATTTGACCCATCGTGTCAAGATAATGAAATTAAAAATTATACGTAATTTTCTCACATAGTATCTTCAAAGTTTCCAACAATGAATGTGTTTACACGTTATAAGACACGCATAGCTTGATGGATGAACGAAATATCATGGTAGTGATGATGATGATGATGCTGATGATGATGATGATTAATGATGATGAAGATGATGATTTTGATGACGATGATGATGATGATGACGACGCTGATGATGATGATAATAATGTATTTGATAGTATTTCATTTGATTTTATCTTTGGCGCATTAAGAACATGTTGGTTGAAAAATCAATTTATTCTTGATTTTGATAAAACCATTTCAATGTTTTAGAATGAAATAAACGGATATTTGGTGGCTTCATTTGCTCACAATGTAATGTTTTCTTTCAAGCTCTCTATCAAAATTTCCGGAATTCTTTGAAATCTCACAGTTAAGATTTTTTGACAAGCTGGTATTCATTGCAACCGATTAAAATAATAAGAGATAAGAGTTTTCTGGTCAAAATGTGAAAAAGTGTTTTGTTACTAATGGCGGATAAGTAAGATTGTTATACGTGATATACTACAACAATGACAACTTTCTCACAATCAAAGCTTTTGGATATCGTACGCGAATGAGCCGAATTGATTACAGCCGACGTGTACTTAGTTCTTTTATTATGTAGGGCTACACGTCGATTACAACCGAAACAAAAAAGGTTTCTTCATTTTATTCGTTTACAACTAACAACGTGCATTCATTGACAAGACCGATAACCCTACTTGCCATGGCTATAATAATATTGTTGTGTGTAACAATGGAAATACTCTCAAACCAGCGCAAAATATTCGTCATTAGGTACAGCAATCTTAAATCAGGTGCATTATTGTATTCACCGATCAGACTTGTACATATGTTGGCTTATTAGCCCCAAAAAGAGACAGTTAACATGATCTTCACAATTTTCATTCATGGTAAGTACTGGGTCGCTGGAATAAGTGAGCCTTTAAATATTGGAACAAAAACGAATATAGCAGCTCAAAAAACAAAACAACCCTCCCCCCCCCACCCCCCCCCCCTCCCAAAAAAAAAATAATAAAAAATAAAAACAAGAGGTACAATGATATTACTACAAAGCATAAATAGTAAACATGATCTTCACAACTTTCATTCGTGGTGATTACTGGGTCGCCTGAATAAGTGAGCCTTTGAATAATGAACAAGAATGAATATAGCAGCTTTAAAAAAAACAACCCCCCCCCCCCCAAAAAAAAAAAAAAAACAACAAAAAAAAAAAAAAAAAAACAAAAAAAAAACAACAAAACAAAAAACAATCTAACAAAAACAAACAAACAAGGGGTATGACTACAAAATTATATTTAATGTGAAACAATTTGGGCTCACCCCATTCATTGACCAACAACAAAAACAAAATCAAGCAATAATTAATCATTAATAATGATACGTTATATACTGAGCAGATATCAATTTGCGTTATGCATTTGACGTAACGATGGTATGTTTTAATATCTAAGACAATTGGTACTTTATGATTGTCATGGATAAACAGTTATAAACAATAAATGTAAAATGGTCATCGATCTTTAATGAGGAAATGAAATGGTCAACAACAAAACCAGAAGAAGAAGAAGAAGAAGAAGAAGAAGAAGAAGAAGAAGAAGAAGAAGAAGAAGAAGAAGAAGAAGAAGAAGAAGAAAAAGAAGGAAGAGGAGGAGGAGGAAGAGAACTGATCTGTTTTAAACATGTTTTGATCGTCAAGCTCATTTTCTTGTGCTCCATCAAATTGTAAAAAAAAAAAGTTGATTGTTGCGCTTGTAAAACATTCAATCCATTTATTCATCAATCAATCAGCAACCAAAGAAGGAGAAAAACATGAAAAGGGTTTCTTCTATATACTAGCGGCATTTTGATAATAAGCAATGCTTTTGTCACAACTGCGACATTTGACTATAGTTTTTGTATTCTATTTTAATTCGTGCTTCCTTAATAAGGATTGAGAAAGTGAGTGTAGCCGGCGCTTATGTTGAGAATAACAAGAAATGAAATGAGCAGGAAAGTGCCAGAAGACAGAGAAATTTGTATTCTCTTTTGTCTTCTGGCACTTTCCTGCTCACTTCATTTCTTGTTCCTTAATAAGGAGCAGTCTATTTCATGTCCCGTCACATGTTGTTTTTGTTTTTAAGCGTTTTAGGGTGCTTTCAACACATTTACGTTATATCAGCGCCGAAAAAGGAAGAAAAGGGATAGTTAAATTCTAGAATTACAATTAAAACACCCAAGAAAAAATAAGACAAAGGAGAACTGGGAAATATTAGGGATCAAATGTAGATTCCAAGAGCATACCGTCGATGTACTTAGTTTGAGATCAGCTGTAAGTCTCATCCGGACACAAGCACAAGATCCAACAAAGAGGAGCACACTCAAATGCTTAAATTATACATTCAACATGACAAATATAATAATACATAACAGAGACAAAACCATGTAATCTCATTCCAAGACAAAGCCAGAAAGCAAATTGGATAACAGCAATAAGGGGATAGAAGACACAGTAAGTGCCACCCTGCCCACTATGGGAGGCCAGGAACCCCACCCAGTGTCCCGTCACAGTTTTGTTTATTCGCCTTAAAAACACCATTTTCTCATCGCTCATTCGTCTTTAGTGTCTCATTGATCGTGTTTTATTGAAAAAGGGGAAACCCCGAAACGTCCGCGTTATCTGTCTTCGTTAATCAAATATTGAGGCTTCCATTTCACTAGACTATTGTTATTTATAACAACTGCCGGAACAACACAGTGAAGTTTCCTGTAATTATTTATTTTCGTAGACAGTCCTGCCTGGTGGCTCCTCTCATACGCTAGAAAAGCCAAATTTGCGAACGAATTTCTCCTCTCATGGATGACCTTTAAAATTAAGAAACAAAACAACAAACCATGCAGCTGCCGTAATTTTGTTATTGGTTCACTGGAACACACTGCCATTAGATCAAAGAAGTAAAGTATTTTCGTCTGAGGTGACATTCAAAAAGTAGCGTAAAACACATCTGATAAATTCTTCTATTTCCTAAAAATGTTATGAATAGAACTCTGTGTTGTAAATAGTCCATAATATCTGTTATGTCTAGCATGTATGATTTCCCCTCTTGTCAATGTGCACATAAAGCTGCGTCAACTCAGGATGGGCGCTATTTAAAAATATTAAGTTATATTATTATTATCATAATACTATTTACAAAACTGGCCCTGCGATTTCTTTTGTAAAATATCGACAATACTTTGCTCCATTTTATGGATAAGTATGAGATCGGCCAAGATTACTAAATAATCTTAATCATCCAGCCCAGTCTTACATTTTATTAATACATTTGTACTATGAGCTTCACCACACACACACACACACACACACACACACACATAAACACACATACACACACACATATACACACACAAACAAACAAACAAACAAAAATAAATAAAATTAAATAGTTTTTAAAAATCATAGTAAAACAAAACAAAACAAACAAACAAACAAACAAAAAAAAAGAAAAAAAAAAAAAAAGAAACAAGCATAAAGCAAAAATCCCAGACAAACCCCCCGTTAGGATTCATCAATATTTTATCAACAGAGCACGTGCTCTTAACGCATACGTATTGTAATGTTCCCTAAAGATCACTATAATAAGGCAAACTGATTAATTTGTCTTCTGACAAAGTTGGAAAAAACACATCCACCTGTAAAGCTTTGCTAACTGCCAAGAAGCAGTTATAGCGTGGTATTGTGAATGTTGTTCATCATGATAATAAATATTATTATGGGATGCACATTATTATCAATAAGTATTTAAAGAGCTTCGTCTCCTTTTTCCCCATCACTCTTTTTGAACTGTTGACCTTCCACCAAGACAGAGTAAGCTCCCTTCTTGGCCATGAGATCTTGGTGCGTTCCACTCTCCACGACCTTGCCGCTCTCTATGACGTAGATGACGTCAGCGTTTTGGACTGTGGACAGTCGATGGGCGATGATGATGCACGTGCGTCCGTGTCTGGCATGGTCCAAAGCCTCTTGAACAACCTGGATGATTGGATAATTAAAAGTGGTTTACAGTGCCTGGATTACAAGTAGGTGGTCTGTTCAAATGAGTGAAGAGTTTTTTGTTTTTTTAAAAAAAATACTGATGTGTGATATTTTTGAAGTGGAGGCTCTAGAGATTGCCACGGAGGCATTGATGGTGAAGATAACGACAACGTCGACGATGATAATGGCAACGATTGAAATAATGGTAGTGGTGGTGGTGGTGGTGGGGATTAACTTTGAGTATGATAAGATAAAAATGAAATGTGGTGGCACATCCTCAAGACAACTTTATCAGGGTCATGTCCCTTTTAGAAGTTGGTTCCAGAATGTCGGGACGTTTCTAGAAAACGATCGCCCTCCACATGACACGTAGGAGCTATTTCCTTGCGTTACAAGCAAATTTTCCATCGGATGACGAGCGAAGAAGAAGAAGGGGTAGGAGGAGGAGGAGGAGGAGGAGGAGGAGGAGGAGGAGGAGGAGGAGGAGGAGGAGAAGTAGAAGAAGAAGAAGAAGAAGGAGGAGTCGGAGGAGGAGTCGGAGTCGGAGTCGGAGTCTAGTTCAATATGTTCAGTGTAGCTGTTGACTCGGGACCAATAGTAAAGCGCTATGAGCATATTTAGTAGATATTGCTCGGTTTAAAGCAAACTGGTTTTGGCTTTGAACCTGATATTTGTCACCCGCCGCCTCAAACCAGTATTCTGACAGGATAAAATACGACTAAAAATTCAGTTTTTGGTATCTAAAATACCTTGGCAAAATACCATTTGAAGGCGGTAGGTCACATTTCATTAATTAATTTATTTATTAATTTATATTTTAGGTAAAACACGGAAATATCGGATGCCATGTTGGAGTAAAGTCAAACCCGGCCTTAGGAGTGTTAAAACGTCGAAATGCAGCATTAATTCTGCTGCCCTCTGGGAAAACACGTATTTCAAATAACATTTTGATCAGAAAAATCGCCCTTCAAAATATCGATCACTTAAAATGACGCTCATCTTGGCGAGAGAAAAAAAAACCCTCTCAAACCTGGGACTTCCGCGAAGATTTCGGGCCAAAATTTCAAATATGTGTTTTTCCAGATTACGACATGACTGCTGTTCATTGACTCTACCTTTTCACTCTCTGTATCCAGGGCTGAAGTAGCTTCGTCCAGCAACAGAATCTTGGGATTTCTGATGAGTGCCCTTGCAATGGCCACTCTCTGTTTTTGTCCACCGGAGAGTTGTGTCCCCTTCTCACCCACTGTTGTTTCGTAACCCTAAACATGAAAAGAAAAAAAAAAAGATTTTAAGATTTAGAATTATTTCCGCAGGATGAACACATCAACATAACAGAACACGTATATTATTATTGTTCACATGGCCGATGTTTGGCGACTGGAATTCACGGCTTTGTTGTCTTATGGTAGGTTCCATGGTTCCAGTACCACGCTGAGTGGCGAAAACGTGTGTACTTAAAGAACGCTCTTTCTCTTTACTCACATTGCCTCGCCTGCAATCGGGTGTAAAATGAGTACTCGGCCGATAACATGTCGGAAAAAAAAAAGATAAAAGCGTCTTACAGGCGTCATGTCTCGTCCTATATGTTAAATGTTGCTGTTGGCTGGGGACCACGTGTAAAGCGCTTTGGGCATATTTATTGAACATTGTTCCTTCTAAAGGCTCAAGTTGTTATATTTTTTCCACAAAGAAAGAAAACGGGAGGCTGGCCAAGAAGCACATATTATGATAGAAAACAGCAGCGCGATGTATAAAGCATGGGTCTCGTATGGAAGCAGCTGAACTAACCAGCCTCGGACAGGGGTAGTTAACAATCTTGTTGACAGCCCATATGCGGCTATGTGGTCTTGTGGTATGACAATCAGTTTCGGATCGGAAGGTCCTGGATTCGAGCCTCGCTCGGCGCATAGTCGAGTCCTTGGAAAAGGCTCTCTACTCACATTCTCTCACCGTACTCAGGTGTAAAATGAGTACCTGGTCGTTAACAGCATTGTCTCTGTCCGAATTGTAATATCGCTTAACAAGCGCATTGCTGTTTGCCAGGGTCCCCTTGTAAAGCGCATTGAGCACGTTTAGTGAATATTGCGCTATATAAAAGCTCATTTGTGTGTGTGTGTGTGTGTGTGGGGGGGGGGGGGGGTTATCATAAAAAAAGCAATTTAGAGAAAATAATTTGAGGGCGGAGACTCAAATTTGGTATTCAAGAGAAGACACCATCATGTCAAATAGTGGGTAGGTTTTTTTTTTTTTTTTTCTATGTTTTTGTTTATGTGTGTGTGTGTGTTTATTTTTTGTTGCTTTTTTTTTTTTTTTTGGGGGGGGGGGGGGGTATCAACAATTAAGACCGTAGCCGCTTTTAAGGATGAGAAACAGATCAGAAATGTAGATACAGATACAGTTGAATCGCCTGAAAGGGTTAAAACAATGAAATGATTGTAGAACGAGGATCACTGATTGATGTCCACCAGAGACCCAACACTCATTGATGATGATGATGATGATGATGATGATGATGATAATGATGATGATGATGATACCAATGATAATGATGATGACATTAATGATGATGATGATGATGATACTAATGATGATGATGATGATGATGATGATGATGATGATGATGATGATGATGATGATGATGATGATGATGATAAAAAAAATGATGTTGATGATGATAATGATGATGATACCAATGATAATGATGATGATGATGATGATGATGATGATGAGGAGGAGGAGGAGGAGGAGGAGGAGGAGGAGGAGGAAGGAGGGGATGGGGAGGAGGGGGAGGAGGAGGTGGAATGGTGACGACGACGGCGATGATGATGGATGTTGATGATGAGGACGACGACGATGATGATGATAATGATGATGATGATGATGATGATGATGATGATGATGATGATGATGATGCTGACGATGATG
>NC_088363.1:54650259-54670259 GCF_034508935.2 Berghia stephanieae | reverse complement strand
ACCAACCCCGCCATAACAACAACAACGACAACAAATAAAGCCAAAAAGAAAAGAACAGAACAAATAAAATAACAAAACAAACAAAAAAAAAACATGATGAGAAAATCACATTCGTCAAAAACCAAATATTTAATTTACAAAGCATAACAACCTCAGTAAAAACAAAACAAAGTAAAGCTTACAGTTAAGCTAAACATGGATTTTTTAAAAATAACTAAAAGATAAAAGCAAACTAATATATTGATAATAAGTAGACGATTACAGACAAAAAACTGTGTTTTATTTTTGTGTTCTACGTGAATCTGTTTGCAAATAAATACACGTCGACTGTGTTCAACTTAGAGTTAGATTTAAAGATGATACCAAGACATTTCCAACGAGACGTTTCCAACGTAAACAAAACCACATGTTATGGCCATAAATAGTTTCATGTCACATGACGGATTTGGCTCTGTCATTGGCAGGGAAAAGGGCATAGGTCACCAAGCCTCTTCCCTATCCGATCAGGGTTGCCAGTTTGGCATTTTAAATGCCAGATTCCAAAAATCTGGCATTTTTGAAAACCGTTTGGCATTAGAAAAATCATTTGGCATTTGGCATTTTCATTTGGCATTTTCTTTTCTTGTATATTATACTTCAAATGACACCTTTTCTTAATTATTTCTAAACGCGTAAAAACAAACATCTTCACATTTCTTTTCATTCTTAAAACCAACCGTGGTGTAGTGGTTTAGCACTCCACTTAGTAGTCAGTAGTAAATAATTACCCAACAGGAAATTAGTATAATTCCAAAAAAAAAAAAACAAAAAAAAAATAAAAGAAAAGAAAAGAAAACACGCAAGCCACCAGGTTATATGTAAATTGTCTATCAAAAGTGAGTATGTTTCTTAGTTGGGGGTGGAGTCAACAGACTTTGGCATCTTTTTGAGTGTTTTGGCATTTTTTGAGTCTTCCCCTGGCATTTTGTTGAAAAATAATCTGGCAACCCTGTATCCGATCCGGACAATTTGTTCGAATTCCAAACAAGCCGGTGGGTTCACTTGTTTTTCGAAGGCTCGTAAAAATATTACATTTGACAAAGAAAATATACGGTAAGCTGGTAGAGAAACGATGATGATTATCATTTGATAATGTGAATGTGAAAAGATATACAGTAGATCACTCGCGCTTGGTTCACTTTGTCTTCGTGCTCACACTCGCGGCTCATGACTTGCTCACCATCATTTGAGTTTGAGCACACAGTCACAGTGTACAGCACATCCTTGCATTATAATGTATGCAAAGCACGGGTGTCTTGCGGCCAGTGATTTTGTGGTGAGAGTGCTCGGTGCCACAGGCTAGTGAGTACTATCGTGTGTATACAAACGATTTTGGAACGGGAAGAGTAGGTTAACGGCTTGCTTTACTTGCATAATTGAAAGACCATCCTAGATAAAGTAAATTTCCTCATTTTGAAGGAAGGGTCATTTTTGTTCTGATTTGGATAGCCATTGTCTCTCTTGATATAATTATAATTTCTCCCAAAAAAGATTGAAGGTAGGAAATTGATGTGATAGTGATATATTAGAATGGCCTGTTTCATTTTATTTTCTTTTATCTTTATTTTTTTTTCTACACCGAATTGTTCATAGGCCTAGTATGATGAGTCAGTCATGTCACGTATTAGATTAAGTAGTATTTTGATTGTCCTAACTACTAAAACTCAAACTGTACTAAAACTAAAACACTTTGTCATGGAGGTCGTTGCCTCTCCACTCTCTCTTCTTCTCTCCCCATTCTCATTCTTCCCTTACTTCTTCAATTTTGATCCAGCATTCTTTGTACTCTAGAAGTAGAAGACCAATTTTACTTTCTAAAATCACTGTACTTTGATCTTGCCTGTAATACTGTAATGATAATGTTGGCTTGTAGGTCGTCGCCGGTAGCATACTTCTCCCATTAATTATCTGATTCTAAATTAGTCTAGATCAAGTTCTGTTCACCACATAACAGTAGATACGATTCAGGTTCAGTCAAACCCAAGTTACTTTGCTGTGCTGCTTTCTTGGTATAAACAGTGAGTTATAGTCACTATAGTATGAGTATTAGTATTATTAGTCAAATTGAAATCTGCATGTAAATTGCAGTTAAAGGATTAAGATTAAATAGACTATATACCTTAACTTTTTTGTGGGGTTATTCTAAATAATGGTCTGTGAGCTGTTGGGAACTTTAATGTAGTTGTCTCATTATGGTGACAGTATTATTGAAAATGTACAAGAATTGGGATTCGAAAGACAAGAAAAAGAAGATGTCCCAGCAGTTGATGCAGACATAAAAATCCAATTGCAATATTCATTTAAGCATTAACTGCCCTCAAGACTATAGATGCCTTTTTTGTTTGGAAAAAAATTTGCTTTACGATGACCATGACCAAGACCCTTCATTGCGTTATGGTCTATCAAGTCTTATTGAAACATTTGTTTTTATCTGAAGTAAACGTTGGGATTTTGATTGTTCTGTCCTATGTAGTTTAATTGTTCTTGAAATTTTTACGGAGCTTACTTTTTAATGGCCTAGTAAAAGGCTGTTAATCTAAACCCCCTCCCCCCTCTTAATTTTCGTTTGAGGAGTTTTTTCTTTGTCAAATAGTTGACCTCCCTAAGTTCATCCCAATATGAAATGAGATATATGACTTTTCTTGATAGTATTAGTATTTACACGTTATCACTTCATTCCATTGCACAACATATACTATTTTCTTAAACAGATATTTGCTTTTTTTTTCAACAGATCAAATTTTCATGGATCAGACAGTTTATATAGGAGAATATAATCTGTGACGTCTAAAGTCTGCAAGGATTAATATCAAAGTGTTTACTCGCCGGTAAGTCCTTTTAAAAAGGCCAATTGAAAATAATTAGGATTTTATTGCTGTCTATTATTTATTTTTTCATCTCCACCACTTAATTTGTGTGACATTTTGTAAAATTCTTTCACTGGGTTTGCTTTGACTCCATGATATTGAGTATTATGTGTCAACTTTTGTCAAGTGGTGTGAATAATGCAGGTGTGAATGAAACTAAATGGACATTGAGAAAACAGTTCAAAATTAGTGTTTCTGCGGCTGCTACTAACTACTACTACTACTGCGACGATTACTGCTGCCACAAATACTATAATAAGCATGATGATGATAAAATAAATAATTAAACTATAATAATAATGATAATGCCAAGGGAGGGAGTATTGTCTGAACCAACTAAATCCATTCTGTCGGAACCCTTCCCCTCCCCCATACAAAATAAGAAAATAAAAAATGTTCAAGTCACAATTCGTTTCAAAGATTTATTTTTAGATTAATAATGTCATATAGCCAGGAATTCGTGTTCAGAGATTTATAAGCACAGCAGGGCTTTACTTTGCCTGGCTCTTAATCTTTTTTAACAGTAAGTCCTCCCTTCAGTGTCTTCGTGGATTATCCGCTCCAGCAATAATGTTAACATCGATTAGGCGGCGACCACTGTACTAATAATGATAATCATGGCAGTAATCTCTCTCTCTACTCTCTCTCTCTCTCTCTTTCTCTCTCTCTCTCTCTCTCTCTCTCTCTCTCTCTCTCTCTCTTCCTTTCTCTCTCGCTTCATTTTTTTGTTTTTTTTTTTAAGAGAGAGAGGATGGAGTATGGCATTTGAATATTCCTGTATTCTGGTACAGTGTATTAAATTCCTTGCAAACCAATAAAAAAGTTATGAAATTAGAACCAGAGGTAATTTCGTAGCAACTGTGTAGAACCAGAGTCAGAACTTATAAATAATAATAAAGTGGGAACTTGATATTATTGTCATAATATTATTGCTGAAAATATATGTTTTGGCAGTAAAAGAGAGAAATTGGCAACGGCCCAGATTATCCAGGAAGGTGGATGAACGCAATGGTTATAAAAATGAGAAAAAGAGAAAACAGCAAGATATAGAGGTACTATTATAAAACACTTTCGGTGTTGCAAGTGTGAATCATTTTATGGGAAACAGGAATCAAAATTCACAAGACGGAGCACCACCCATTACACCACCAATTACTAGGATTACTGGGCAATAGAGATGTGTTCCGTTTGTGGTTAGGTCATAAATTATTGTACACTTTGAGGCTGAAGTGAAAGCAGAATTCCTACAAATTCCTATAGCATAAAACCCCAGCCCGACAACAAATAAATAATACTGTGCCCTAAATAAAGAACATGATAAATATGATTAGCTTAAAATAAAATGTGTAGATATACAGTTTTTATTTATTTGTATATGTGTTTGTTTATTTGTTTATATGTATTATTTATATATTTTTTATTTTCTCATGAAGATCAGTTGCTGACAATATTTTAATCTAAAGCATTCAAATGAGTGAGTTTTCTAAAAATAGATTATAATGATGCTTGCTTTGTTTAATAATTGAAATTTACCCGTCTTAAAATTCACAATTTGTGTCTTTTTTACGCGTTTTATATTTTGTGGCCCGTGAAAGGTCTTCGGCAAAATTAAGTGGATTTATGAAATTCTGTTTTTATGTAATTTGTCTTGTATCTCTTGTAACATTTAGTTTTATCATGTCTGGCTTATCTCCCCTACTATTGCCTCCATCCATTCCGTTTGTACGTGTGAATCTGGTTTGAGTACACAAAACCGTGGTTTCCTTCCGCGTGAAAGCCTGTTGTTGCTATAGAAACATTGTCAGCCATGGGTCTACATTCTATTCATTCTCACCTGGTGAGGGAGAGAGAGATTGATGGATGGGGATGGAGAGAAGGAGGCGGATAGGGCTGTATGTGAAGAGAAGGGACATATATATGCATATGAAAGAGAGAGAGAGAGAGAGAGAGAGAGAGAGAGAGAGAGAGAGAGAGAGAGAGAGAGAGAGAGAGAGAGAGAGAGAGAGAGAGAGAGAGAGAGAGAGATTCACATGTCCTTGTGTTTTTTAATTTTTTATTTTATTTCTTTTTGTTCACACCACCGGCAGGTGTTTGTTTTGTTTGGAAACCCCGGGGGATAGATGTGGGGGGGGGGGGGGGGGGGGGGGGGGGGGGGGGGTATGCGGTTGATAATGGAATGATGAACAAGACATTTTCTTTTGTGTTTTCATGATTGTTATTATTGGTTTGATGGACACCTCTGTGCGAGGAAGTCAAATTCACAGTGGTTTGTATGTGTGGCGGGGAGGGAGAGGGGGGGGGGGGGGGGGGGGGGGTAGGGTTGGGGGGATATGCCAAGCTATGGAAAATTAGAGACACAATTTTCAAATATCCTGGCAGTTTCCAAAAATATTATTGTTCCGTACCCTACAGTGTATTGTTTTAGTACGTGATTTATCGCAAATGAGGAAAATCAAGTTATCTTGAAGCTTTCCTCTGGATCCTCTATAATTTAATGGGATAGTACAATAGGTTTGGACTACATATCCAATACATGTACAGTACTTTGTTATTTGTTACCAGTTTTGTTTTTTTTTTTATTATTTCTAATTATTGCCTGTTTACTTGGGTAATAATACAGTATGTATATTAGAACAGAACCATTATGGGACCCCCCCCCCCCCCAAAAAAAAATAAAAATAAAATTAAATAAAATAAAAGAAAAAAAAAGTTATTGCTTTGTCGCAACCTTTGAGTCACAAATATGAGACTAGAGGTAGTTATGATTCATAATTTTGTTCGTCCTTTGAAATCACAAGGAAGAACGGAAAAATAATAGGCCAGGTACGGGGGTCAGTGCCTGGTCACTTTTTGTGCTCACCAGGCAGGTATCTATGATGAACGTAACTAGACTTTAGATAGTCTGCATTAGAGCAATATTGAAAGGGAATTTACAAAGGCTTGGTCGGGTTAATGGTAATTAACAATCTGTCGATTTTCTGGAGCTTGGTGTTTTGGGTTCAATCAGATTTAGTTAGAAGAAGAAGGTTGTGAACAACATTAGGACGTGGAGCCGGAGTTTATCATGGTATTTATAAATAGCGTGCAACGGGCAATAGCAATTGCTTTCTATCCTTTGGATATGACGTTAGTCTATTGCAAAGTGCTCTCCGACAGATCTAACAGACCCAGCTACCCAATCACTGCTGGGTGGACAGGGGTCAGAAAAAAATCTCTACTGCACTCTGTATTGGTCCCGGTCCCTTTGCTTGTGAAGCAAGTGCCCTATCGGGACCCTTTTAAAATTCTGAAAGAATTTTAAGGAACAGTATCATCGATCGAACTGGATTTTTTCCAAGGATTTAGGTATTGTGATCTTCTTCTTCTTCTTCTTCTCCTTTCACAAATCCACTGACTCAGCGACATTCATAATGAAGCAAAGATTCGGCGTTGGTCTGTCCTGGATTGAGCTCTGCCCCACTTAATCATCTCGCTGTGTCCTTTACAACATTCGATGGTTTTTATTTTGTCCCCAGTATCGATTTTTATTTTATGGCCCCTAAGGAACCAAAGCAGGAAAAAGGAGCCAATTCTACGAGGAAGAGGATGTTATTAGGTTTACTACTGTTCCCCCACGGCACTTGCAAGTGGCCGGCAATACGAACAGATCAATCAATCTGTCCAAATTGATATTACATAACGGGTCACGTGATAATAATAATAGTAATATAATCTTTCTCTGCCCTCTGTCTGTCTGGGTGTCCGTCTCCTTCTTCTCTCTTTGTACCCACTGTTAACTTCTTCTTCTTCTTCTTCTTCTTCTTCTTCTTCTTCTTCTTCTTCTTCTTCTTCTTCTCTTCTTCTTCTTCTTCTTCTTCTTCTTCTTCTTCTTCTTCTTCTTCTCTTTCTCTCTATCACCGCTCTTTTTCTACTCACCCTCTCCTCTCCCGCTATTTACTCATCCTTCTTTCTTTCCATCTCCCTCTGGCCAGTGCCATCTTTGCACTCCTAGGGTGTTGTGTTTTTGAGACTAATTCTGTATCGTTATAGTTTCACGCGTTGCTCTCTCTCTCTCTCTCTCTCTCTCTCTCTCTCTCTCTCTCTCTCTCTCTCTCTCTCTCTCTCTCTCTCTCTCTCTTATCTTATCTGTGCACACGATTTTATATATAGAACCAGAAATAAGCGGGAGGACGCAGTGTGTTTGTGTGTGTGTGTGTGTGTGTGTGTGTGTGTGTGTGAGAGAGAGAGAGAGAGAGAGAGAGAGAGAGAGAGAGAGAGAGAGAGAGAGAGGGAGAGTTTAGAAGTCGACGATGGCCATTATGTACTACCATCTTTTCAATCCGGCTGTTGTGTTTTTTTGGGGGGTTAATACTATAAAGTTATGCTTTGACGAGATGTGATCTCTCTCTCTCTCTCTCTCTCTCTCTCTCTCTCTCTCTCTCTCTCTCTCTCTCTCTCTCTCTCTTATTTTGGGCTGTTATAAAGTGGTTTATTTAAATATAAAGGACGAATTAGCTATCCCACATTATACTTAAAAATATACTTTTTAAAATATATATAACTCTAAAACAGTGTTTTAACATCAAAAGGATTAACATGAAAATTTGGCATTGTGTGATAGACATTGGACAGTTTTTAAATTGTGAGAGAACACGATCTAGTGCGTTTTGACAAATTATGGGATAGTCCACTTGTCCTAAATAACGGCTATCCTTCATGAGGTATGAGTGGATGTGATGAGCCATTGTGTGAGTAAAATCCAAGTTTGAACGTGGGGTGTTGTGAGTGAACGGCCTTGAACTTTTGCACGACCGACAGTAGTTTCCGAATCTGTATCTGTGTGTGACCTTGCGGTGTGGTATGTGATAGGTATTGATTATTCCATTTTGTGTTTATGGATGGGTTTTGGGTGGGTGGGAGTGCTTTAGAGAGAGAGAGAGAGAGAGAGAGAGAGAGAGAGAGAGAGAGAGAGAGAGAGAGAGAGAGAGAGAGATGGGTGGGGGTGAATGGGAATTAGTCATGATACCTATTTACTATTCGATAGTATTCAAACAACCTCCTCCTGGTTCTCAATTCGCAGGGTCCTTCAACCCCCCCCCCCCACCCCCCCCCCCTGCCCCCGCTAAAACAACAAAACTCCCGGGAACCACCTGCTTTTCTGTTCTTGTTTTAAATACAAAGCAAACGTGCACAGTATGGTACCATTGTTTATTGTTTTATAATTGTGAAATGCTATCTGGATTTTTTTTGTTTTTGTTTTTCGTTTGTTTGTGTGTTTGATTATATTGAGAATGATGTCATTGTGACGATGATGATGTTCCGCCCCCCCCCCCCCCCCCCCCCCCAATAAAGAAATAAATAGAAAATCCACAATTGAACTTGTATATTGATTTCACTGTGATACACAACAATAATTTATATTGAAATGAAATTCCGAGTTTCCTGGAAGAAAATAAAGATTTGCGCTCGCTGCCTGTGAAAGTTTTGCTCACTCGTATCGCAACCCTCGTTAAGCTTATAGCCGGACACTAGAATCCACTAGGACTTATAGTTTGACGTTATTTTTTAGGGTTGTGTAGGGCCTAGTGAGTTGTCGTTATTGGTGCTCAAGGAAACAAGTGATTCCATTCGTTGAACTATCGAATACAACTCACGATTTGTTTTCTTTTGTGGCCAAAGACTTGTCTTTTGACGTCATTTTTTTTTTGGTCAGTGTCAGGCTATACGTTTACGATGGCTACGCTCGTATACGCTCTTTAAAGTCGATAAGCTTCAACGTTAGTTCTCACTGCTCTTGTTGTCTTTACATCATACCCCAAAGACCACTTTGTTTGTCTGTATGAGTAAATGCCCGGGTAGTGTGAGCTGTATCTAGTTGATCACCTTGATCACTCATGGGGCCAGTAACACGACACTTTAGTCAATTCTCTGGCGTATCGATCCAACGTTCTGCTCGGAATATAATTTGCTGATGGTGATAGGACATCCGGTGTCTAAAAGGGGGGAACTCTTCCTCTTTTGACACAGATTGACAACAGGGTCAAATTCTTGTTCAATTTTGATTCGAGTAGACTAGTTAACTTTTCAGAATGAAATATTAGGGAATTTGGGATATGAATGAAGATTATATCCAGAAAAAAAAAAATAAATAAATGCACAAACAATTTATGAATTTATCTCAACTTCGACGGTATGAACTCTAAATGAACTTCGGGTATTTTTTTGTTGTTGTGATTTTCTTATCTTTGTTTTATTTTAAAATTTATTTGCTAATTTATTTTAAATTTTTGTTCAGCATCTGCTGATTCATCCCGTCACGTTACCAGATTGAGACAGAGGATTACAAATTAAAGGCTTTTCTTTCATTACGACCTACTTTATGAAAAAATAAATGTCTTCCAAAAGAATTTTGAAAAAAAAAGGCCGACTGAACTGGTTTAGGTCTGGTGCCCCCCAATCTGTCCAAATTGATATTACATAACGGGTCACGTGATAATAATAATAGTAATATAATCTTTCTCTGCCCTCTGTCTGTCTGGGTGTCCGTCTCCTTCTTCTCTCTTTGTACCCACTGTTAACTTCTTCTTCTTCTTCTTCTTCTTCTTCTTCTTCTTCTTCTTCTTCTTCTTCTTCTTCTTCTTCTTCTTCTTCTTCTTCTTCTTCTTCTTCTTCTTCTTCTTCTTCTCTTTCTCTCTATCACCGCTCTTTTTCTACTCACCCTCTCCTCTCCCGCTATTTACTCATCCTTCTTTCTTTCCATCTCCCTCTGGCCAGTGCCATCTTTGCACTCCTAGGGTGTTGTGTTTTTGAGACTAATTCTGTATCGTTATAGTTTCACGCGTTGCTCTCTCTCTCTCTCTCTCTCCTCTCTCCTCTCCTCTCTCTCTCTCTCTCTCTCTCTCCTCCTCTCTCTCTCTCTCTCTCTCTCTATCTATCTGTGCACACGATTTTATATATAGAACCAGAAATAAGCGGGAGGACGCAGTGTGTTTGTGTGTGTGTGTGTGTGTGTGTGAGTGTGAGAAGATGAGAGAGAGAGAGAGAAGAGAGAGAGAGAGAGAGAGAGAGAGAGAGAGAGAGAGAGAGAGAGGGAGGAAGTTTAGAAGTCGACGATGGCCATTATGTACTACCATCTTTTCAATCCGGCTGTTGTGTTTTTTTGGGGGGTTAATACTATAAAGTTATGCTTTGACGAGATGTGATCTCTCTCTCTCTCTCTCTCTCTCTCTCTCTCTCTCTCTCTCTCTCTCTCTTATTTTGGGGCTGTTATAAAGTGGTTTATTTAAATATAAAGGACGAATTAGCTATCCCACATTATACTTAAAAATATACTTTTTAAAATATATATAACTCTAAAACAGTGTTTTAACATCAAAAGGATTAACATGAAAATTTGGCATTGTGTGATAGACATTGGACAGTTTTTAAATTGTGAGAGAACACGATCTAGTGCGTTTTGACAAATTATGGGATAGTCCACTTGTCCTAAATAACGGCTATCCTTCATGAGGTATGAGTGGATGTGATGAGCCATTGTGTGAGTAAAATCCAAGTTTGAACGTGGGGTGTTGTGAGTGAACGGCCTTGAACTTTTGCACGACCGACAGTAGTTTCCGAATCTGTATCTGTGTGTGACCTTGCGGTGTGGTATGTGATAGGTATTGATTATTCCATTTTGTGTTTATGGATGGGTTTTGGGTGGGTGGGAGTGCTTTAGAGAGAGAGAGAGAGAGAGAGAGAGAGAGAGAAGAGAGAGAGAGAGAGAAGAGAAGAGAGGAGAGAGAGAGAGAGAGAGAGAGAGAATGGGTTGTGAATGGGAATTAGTCATGATACCTATTTACTATTCGATAGTATTCAAACAACCTCCTCCTGGTTCTCAATTCGCAGGGTCCTTCAACCCCCCCCCCCCCACCTGGCTTCTTCCTTTCTTGTTCTTAAGAATAAACAAACAAAAACGTGCCAGGGGGTAACATTTTGTTCATTGCGTTTTTAAATACATATGGTCGAAAGTGCTATCAGTAAACTGGCCATGCGTTTATTTTGTTTTAATTGTATTCTATCGTTTTTTTTTGTTTTTTTTTTGTTGTGTGTTTGATTATATTGAGAATGATGTCATTGTGACGATGATGATGTTGCCCCCCCCCCCCCCCCCAATAAAGAAATAAATAGAAAATCCACAATTGAACTTGTATATTGATTTCACTGTGATACACAACAATAATTTATATTGAAATGAAATTCCGAGTTTCCTGGAAGAAAATAAAGATTTGCGCTCGCTGCCTGTGAAAGTTTTGCTCACTCGTATCGCAACCCTCGTTAACTTATAGCCGGACACTAGAATCCACTAGGACTTATAGTTTGACGTTATTTTTTAGGGTTGTGTAGGGCCTAGTGAGTTGTCGTTATTGGTGCTCAAGGAAACAAGTGATTCCATTCGTTGAACTATCGAATACAACTCACGATTTGTTTTCTTTTGTGGCCAAAGACTTGTCTTTTGACGTCAATTTTTTTTGGTCAGTGTCAGGCTATACGTTTACAATGGCTACGCTCGTATACGCTCTTTAAAGTCGATAAGCTTCAACGTTAGTTCTCACTGCTCTTGTTGTCTTTACATCATACCCCGAAGACCACTTTGTTTGTCTGTATGAGTAAATGCCCGGGTGTGTGAGCTGTATCTAGTTGATCACCTTGATCACTCATGGGGCCAGTAACACGACACTTTAGTCAATTCTCTGGCGTATCGATCCAACGTTCTGCTCGGAATATAATTTGCTGATGGTGATAGGACATCCGGTGTCTAAAAGGGGGAACTCTTCCTCTTTTGACACAGATTGACAACAGGGTCAAATTCTTGTTCAATTTTGATTCGAGTAGACTCGTTAACTTTTCAGAATGAAATATTAGGGAATTTGGGATATGAATGAAGATTATATCCAGAAAAAAAAAATAAATAAATGCACAAACAATTTATGAATTTATCTCAACTTCGACGGTATGAACTCTAAATGAACTTCGGGATATTTTTTGTTGTTGTGATTTTCTTATCTTTGTTTTATTTTAAAATTTATTTGCTAATTTATTTTAAATTTTTGTTCAGCATCTGCTGATTCATCCCGTCACGTTACCAGATTGAGACAGAGGGTTACAAATTAAAGGCTTTTCTTTCATTACGACCTACTTTATGAAAAAATAAATGTCTTCCAAAAGAATTTTGAAAAAAAAAAGGCCGACTGAACTGGTTTAGGTCTGGTGCCCCCCCCCCCCCCCCCCCCCCCCCCCCGACACCTTGTTATTTATCGATGAGATATTGATCCCTCTTTGATATTATAACACACTGTTTTAAGCTAGGGTGTCTGGCTGGAGTGTATTCATATTACTGTCTATTGATTAGTTTCTGTGGCTTTTCTAGTTTACTTCTGGACACCCTCATATTTCTCTTCACCCTTTTGAAAGAAAAAATATGTCAGTCCTTGTTTGTTTATGTCTGGGTTGTGCTGCATCACATGCGTTATGGGGAGGTAAAAGAGCAGATATATATTTATTAGTGCTATTTAGATTTAATATTTGTAAGGCACAATGATCCATTATGCAGACCTTGGTTATTTTAAAAACATTTCAAAAGGTTGGATTTACTCCTTACGATTTCATTTTTATTTATTTATTTTTGGGGGTTCTTTTAAAGGAATCTTACCATATATCCGCCACCAATGGACTTGTGCTCTTTTCATACGTGAGTTGGCTGTCGCAATTTGTTTCTTATAAAATGTTTCTCTTAAGGAGACAATATGTGAGCCATTTCAATACATCTGATTCGGTTATATTGTTGTTGGTTGGCTTTGTTTAAATGGAGAGACGCAGCAATGACTTTGCCATCTTCAAAATATGTAATACGGGACATGTCGCCTGTTAGGCGATATTATATTTTTTTCCCCGACAGAAACAACGCTGTTAATGGCCAGGTACTCATTTTACACACGAGCAGGGTGAGGGAATATGAGTTAAGAACCTTTTCCAAGGATTCAGCTATGCGCCGAGCAAGGCTCGAATCCAGGACCTTCAGGTCCAAAACGAGTTTCGTACCACAAGACCACATAGCCGCACAAAAGCACTCCCATTCTGTTTCCTTTATTTTTCTATCTTCTTCTTCTTCTTCTTCTTCTTCTTCTTCTTCTTCTTCTTCTTCTTCTTCTTCTTCTTCTTCTTCTTCTTCTTCTTCTTCTTCTTCTTCTTCTTCTTCTTCTTCTTCTTCTTCTTCTTCTTCTTCTTCTTCTTCTTCTTCGCGTTTCCATTTCTCTATCTTTATTATTTGTGCAGCACTGCATCGGACACCACTTGTCAGATATAACCACGATCTGTTTCTTGGAATAAAATGTTATTCTGATAATCGAATGCCTTGCCTTATTGTTTTTCAGTATGATAAATAAACATGTGATATTGTTATTTATTTATCATTATGTTGGATAAATTACCCTCATTTTATTATTTGCCCTTGGTAATGTAGCCCTATAACGCGGGTGGTTGGATGGGAGCATCACCCTTGAATCATATACCTATGATGTTCGCATGGGTTTACGATCCGATAGTGATGTCGTTTCTTCTTCTCTTTACTAGCCTATCCTGCTTCTTTGGTTTGTGATTGTATTTTTGACAGGGGATTTTTTTTTTCTGTAAATCTTCTGCCTGTTTGTTCTTGGTTATTTATAATTTAGCTTATGATATCTTTAGGTTATGATTTGATTTACATTTGTACTATTTTTGTTAGATTGCTTGTTTTTTTGTTTCAGCGGTCTCTCATATAACCTCAATTGTGTTGGAAGAGACCTAAAGCAACAAACAAACAAACAAAAAAATAGCCCTATAACTGATTTCCACTAGATTGTGGCATAGGTGTAGATAACAAAACAACATAGATTATGAATGAATCATCGATTGTGGTAAATTTATTATCTTCATCGATATTATTCTGAACAATAAAAGGAGCGGATATGATTCATTCCCTGATTGCGAGACTGATATTACCACTGACTATAATGTAGTAGATTATTTTTGTGAAAGCTGCTGGCTGTTCCAACCAATGTTGTAGAACTCGTGTGTTATGGTTAGCTTGAGCACTTCTTTTCATTATTGACAGAAAGGGAGGGAGAAATGTGTGTGTGTGTGTGTGTGTGTGAGAGAGAGAGAGAGAGGGGGGGGGGGGGGGGGGGGGGGAGACAGTGTGTGTGTGTGTGTGTTTGGTCTTCCGGTTCTCCATATGAATTCTAAGTGTATTTATTATTTATTCAGTTCCGTTACCTTGATTAAATATACTCGTGCACTTCCTCGTCCTCGCTCACTCACTAACTCACTCTCTCACATGAGGATGACTCGCAACAGCATAATAATATAATAGTATGGTCATACCTTGTCTCTCGGTCTGTTTCATTGTAAGACTGAGTCGCCATTCTGTCTTACTCTGAAAACCGTGACGTCTCGATTTTTAGAGTATTTTGATAAAATTATAAGGGTAATTTTAATCGATCGGTTCACGAAGGACGAGTTTTGTGGCCAGAATTTTTACGTGTTTTTTTTAATTTTATTTTATTTATTTTTTTTTTTTCAGATATACTGTTACCCTGTTTGAGTAACAGTGTTTTGGTCTAATAATACTATGACATCGTGCTAGACTAAAATTCAAACCCGTCTATGAATAAATTACACATTTGTGATCTTCCTCGTACATGATCTTCTTGTATTTTGTCCGAATTATTTAAATGAAGAAAACGTGGTCAGGATTAGGAACTATATAATTTGAAAATTTATTGAGCAAGGCTTCCTCTCTGAATTATTATATAACTTCCAAAAACGTTATCGATGCATCGAAGTAACAAAGAGCATTTAAAAGTGTTTAAAGCCAATAACTCTTAAGACGCTACCAAACGAACAAACCTTTAAATCAGATTTTAAAGCTTAAATACCATTTTTTTTTTTTAAGCGTTAGGTTCAATCCGGCAGAATACCGTTTTGTACGATAGGTCACGAATACATGTATTTATTATCGTTACCGGTTCGTTGACCTTAATAAATTAAACACTCACACTCGCAGACTAACTACTCACTCTCATTCTCACGTTATTGGTACGAGCCGACTTCGTGCTCAATTAATTTATTTACCAAACAGCTGATGGCGGAGAGTAAAGAGTTTGGTACGAGTGTGACCTCAATACAGTCGATTGCCTTTGCATTGCCACTACTCGTAATGTTGAGAGGAATTTCTTTGTCTGGACTAGTTAGTTCGTAGTTCTTAGAAGTGCTCGCTCTCAGTGTGAAATATGTAATGTGTCTGCCAGATGACTATAGCCTTTACCTTACTTTTTGATCGGAATCACACACACACACACACACACACACACACACACACACACACACACTCTCTCTCTCCCTCCCTCTCTATTTGTTTTTTTTTTTTCCTCGTTCTCTTTCTTCCTCTCTGCTTTTTCACTCTCTAAAACCCCAGTTTCATTTCTATCATCGACATTTTATAATACCAATCACAGCGACTCAGTGTTACCCAGGTACTGCTATTATAATATGACCATCAACACCATGAATTATCTTTTTCTTTTCTTAACAAACATTTAGGAGTACATTGTAATGTCCCTCCGCTCTCTCTCTCTCTCTCTCTCTCTCTCTCTCTCTCTCTCTCGCTCTCTCTCTCTCTCTTTTTTTTCCCTCCCCCCCCCCTTCCAATCTCCCTCTTTCTCCCGCTCACTTATATAATCCCATGTACATTTTCTTTCCTCTCTCCCCTCCCCCCCCCCCCCCCCCCCCCCCCCCCTTTTTTTTTTTTTCCATCATAGGAGCTTTTAAACTAATTAACCACATATCTTTCTCGCTCTTATGTAGTAAAATTATTATAAACATAATCTTGCCCGCTCTGACAGAGTAGATTGCGGGATAATAATATGTACTCACCCGATTCACCTCCCATCCTCCTCCCCTTCCACCGCCACCCCCAACCTACAGCTCATTACCGTTATTGTGTTAGTAGTACCTGAAATATAATGTAACATTGGTTGGATGTCGTGCGGTGGCGGTGGCAGTGGCGGCGGTGCATTACGGCACATTAGGTTGGGGTATCGTTTTATGGCCTTACGTCTGTCTCGCACGCGCACACACAACTACTCACCCTTTACTTTATACACACACACATACACGGGAGCACGTTCCACACACACACACACACACACACACACACACACACACTACCTGAACTGTTGTTCTCCGTTCTAGATTTCTGTCTCAGGACCCCCCTTCTCTTCATGATTGTTCATGCTAGTGTGTCGTTTGTGGTAAAATTATGTTATAAACACAGAATAAGTTTGTTTATGGATGTGGGGTGATCCTTTCTCTGCTGCCTTTGTGTTCGGGATGTTTTGTTTCGTCCTCGGATAACTGACTTATTTTTTTAAATTTCTATTTTTTTCTTCAATGAGTTAACGTGAAAGAAATTAAAAGAAAATCACATTGCTGAAAAGTTTGTTGGTCTTGTAGCAGACAATGATGCGTTTGACTTGGTGAGTGGTGAGTTGCTTTTTACCGTTGTTTCGTGTTTGCTTTTTAAAATGTTGTTGATGATTGAGTGAAAGCTTTTTCTACCAAATACCAGTCCCGAGATTGGTGGACAAAGAATAATTACAAAGACTTTTTCCACACGGGACTGGTATCATAGTCTTGTGTCCTGTTGTTGTAATGAATTGTTATTTGATTTCGTGAGTTTTGTTTACTCATAGAAACAATCGAGTCCCCCCAAAATAGTGTCTCCTCTTAATAGTGTTCGCTATGTTGGACACAACTAAGGGACACTATCTATGGTAAACGCATTCACCTAGTAGGTGTTTTATGTTCTACGAGGCTGGTTAGAGCTTTAGGTCCTTACGAATGAATTTATTTTAGACGCATTCCTTTCTTGGAGACTCCTGCTCTCTCAACTTTTTATTCTGGTTAATAAATTCTTTTTTTTCTCTCTCTGTCTGGCTTTTAAATGTCAGATTAACACCTTTACCTCCTTACTTTTACTCTCTCTCTCTCTCTCTCTCTCTCTCTCTCTCTCTCTCTCTCTCTCTCTCTCTCTCTCTCTGCCAAGTATAAGACAGGGGTTAAAGTTGAAGACAAAAAGAAATTAAAAATCAGCAAAACGAGCTCCGAAAAGAACAGAAATCACTTCAAATAAAAAAAGAAATCATATAAGTTGATGTCTGATATTTACTTTTATAAATATCAAATATCATTGCTGTGTGCTTGTGGTAAAATGGAAATTAACGGTCGTTCTGCTTTATGTATACATTTTATCAGTCTAAATTTTGATTTTAAAATGTTTTTGGTCTGAGTAAATTGAAACATTAGGATCTCCATTTGATGCGTGTAAATTATGAATGATAATAACGTTCGCATGGTGAAACGGGTATGATGGGGTTACACGAATTGAATAATAAGACCAATATTCCACTTAATTTTCATTATTGCCATCATCGACAGGCGAGAAAAGAGAGTTAGTTAGCTATCTGTGTTATTTTCTCGATCTGGATGAAATACACTTGGATTAATAACACCGCACTCTTATTGAACATTCTGCCAAAAGTATTTCCGACAGCAGATTTTAATGAGTTCCTTGAGTAAATTGGTGGTTGGGTAGGTAAGTGGGTGGTACACACACACACACACACACACACACACACACACACACACACTCAAATAACTCAAAACCAAAACAACATTTATTGTCGCCCTTAATTTAGGTATGTAACCTTTTTATCTAACTCCAGAGGCAACTTATGGCTTCAGTTTTTTTTAAAAATTCAGTCTACCAATTAAACCGTGATAGATCGTATATTTTAAAATAAGTTTCAGGCTTTTTGAATTTGTTGGAAATGGATTTCAGGCATTTATGACCTAACCTACTAGCACTCATTCATGTGATCTGTCCTCTTGATAGTGATCATCATATCATCATTATCATCATCATCATTATCATCACCATCATCAGTTCACCTTTCCCCTTCCTCCTCACATTCAGTTATTGTAGATAGATTGTAGGCATCAAAACTTTTTTACCTTTGTCTTCATTTCCATCTCTCCCCCCTCACTCACACACACACATACACTAACACACACACACACACACACACACACACACACACACACAGTCACACATACAAATACATCATAAAAAGTAAATGTATTGTACGATAAATGAGCGCGATGCCTTTATAAAAAGTTAAAAGGTTTTGAGATCATGTCTTTGATAACACACAGCGATGGCTAGAAGTGTGAGTATGGGCAAAATGCGTGACGCGAGAGCAGGCTAGCTGCTAGCAAGATAAGGTGGTAGTGATAAACACTTCAGATGCATTATTATTTATTGTAGATACATTGTTATCATGGATGCTGTATATTGTTTTTTATTGTTGTGTTCCCCCAGTACGTCGCTCCAATAAATATGACAGACTGTCAGCCAAGATGTTTTTAATAGTTGATGGTACGTTCGTTCCTACACAATAAGTTTTGTCGTCTTTTGCAGCTTATTTTTAATTATTTTTTTAAAAAGGGAATAGATAACATGTGGTAATTATGGTTATTATTCGGTCTATATTATACGTGAGTGTAGGGCTGCTATTATTATTGTTATTATTATTATTATTATTATTATTATTATTATTATTATTATTATTATTATTATTATTATATTATTAGTATTATTAGTATTATTATTATTTTATTATTATTTATTTTATTATTATTATTATTATTATTATTATTATTTATTATTATTATTATTATTATTATTATTATTATCATCGTTATCAAAGCATAAGCTCAGTCGTTAACGTAAACAACCCCTGACTCGCCAAGCCCTCGTCATAATAATTTGGGTGTAAACAAATCCCGACGCGCAATTTGTAAATTGATTGATCGTCTTGCCTCGTGATTAATCCTTATCAAATAAATTACTGTACTCTCTCTCTCTCTCTCTCTCTCTCTCTCTCTCTCTCTCTCTCTTTGTGTGTGTGTGTGTGTGTGTTTGTGCTCTGTCTCCTCTCTTTATGTGTTATACATTGTCTCTCTCTCTCTCTCTCTCTCTCTCCTTTCTCTCTGCTTTCTCCCCTCTTTTTTCTTTCTCATCGGCTCCCTCTTTCACACACACCCTCTCTCTATGTCTCTCCTCTCTCTCTCTCTCTCTCTCTCTCTCTCTCTCTCTCTCTCTCTCTCACACACACACACACACACGTTTCCTTTGCTTTTACCCCCACTCTTTCTGTATCCCATTCTTTATCTTCCCCACACTCCCCCCTCTAATCCTCTCTCTGTTTTCTCTCTTTTCTACTAAGAGTCTGAATAACTGCTGTTATTCTCGAAAGTGGGATGGATACGGTCTTGAAAAGGCAGATGCAATGTCACAGATATCGCCTTCAACCAGATGTGTTTTATCACACAAGTGTATTGTATACCCGGCCAGTGCAAGGCATGTCTTTCTTTTCTCATGGCATGTATAGCCTACCGGGTTTTTTTTTTTTTGTTTTTTTTACAAAGAAATTGTTTTATTTAGTTTATTTATTTATTTAATTTAATTATTTTTCTCAGCTCTCCAACGTTGACCATTTTGGCGGGGGAATTTGCTTTGTTGATGAGTCATCATTAAGATTGAATCAAGTTTTTGTCATCCATATGCTTTATAAATTTATATCTTTAAGTTTTGCTATTTATTTATTTAGCTATTTATATAAGTGATAGCGTGGCTCGGCGGTACGGTTTTTGCGTCTTACCCAAAAGGTACCGAGTTAGCCTACACGCCTCGTTGTGTGGCCTTGAGCAAGCCACCTCGCCCTAGCTGCACTGCGGCTGACGCCTGGGTTATTCCAGTCTTCCCTTAGAATAGTCCCTTAGGACAAATTTCCCCTTGAGGATGAATAAAGGGAATCTTTTTTAAAATCTTATTTATTTAAACTACTCCAAAGGTCTTTATTTTTTGGTGTGTGTTGGTTTTGTTATACTACACTTTTTCTTTTCTTTTTTTTTTTTTGTACATTTATTTTAGAGCTTGGGTTCCTAATCATTTGGAAACCCCGAGGGATAAAACGT
>NC_088363.1:54630259-54640259 GCF_034508935.2 Berghia stephanieae | reverse complement strand
ATTAAATCTCGGTTAAAGGTTTTTGCGCCACTACAAAACCGCTTTCACAACAGCCTACCTCCTGTTATCAAGCTTCTGAGCAACATCTAGACTTTTAAAGATGTACAAGGTATTGGCTATCAGGAAAATACCATACTTTTTCTTCTTTTTTTTTTTTTTTTTTTTTATTGTGTCAAAAAGAAGAAGACCGTTCGATCTGATATCTCGTAAACCTCGGTTAGGGGATTCCCCATTACGTTTATGGTATTGTGGAAGTCAATTAAAAGTCTTTGTTGTTTTTTTATTGCCGCCACCCATGGCCTATACCGTTATCCACTGACAAAACAATTATTTTTGTTGTTGTTGTCTTATTTCGGTTGTAAAGCGTTTACTTTATAATATATCGATAGATATGAAGACGACCAATTCGTTAACGATTCTTAACTCATTCAACCCTAACACCGACTATATCCGTAGTTTACCCGGGTTAATGTTACCCCATGCCTATTTATTACATTTTTCTGAGACAACTTATAGGCGTAGTGTCAAAGCTAATGTTTTTAGGTTTTTTTTTGCATGTTAATGGTAGTTGAATAAAACTATGTACATGCTCATTTTTAATGCATTTTTTTCCAATTTTGAAAAGTAGCAAAAATCTGTAGGATTGAGTGAGTTAAAGCTGTGGTTTTGCGGTCTTGTGGATTGGCTCTTGGCTTATTCTGACCTGCCGTGGTGTCACGAGTCCCACTTTTGGTGGCTCAAAGTCGGAATCCTTGGAATAGGCTTTTCTCTACTCACATTTTCACACCACATTCAGTTGTAAAATTTACCGCGGGAAGTTACATCTGCGCCCACTTTAGATTTATTTACAGAGCTTCTAGATCACTGCTGAATTTTCACCTTAATGTTATTGTTCATGTCAAAATCGTCATGAGTGAAGGTGAACATTAAAGAAAGATGCAGGTTTAGATACGAGTCCCTGGCCAGTCGGTAACATATTTGCCTTTGTTAAAATATAAATAAAACAGCGCCTTACAGTTTTGTGCTATATAAAATCGGCCAAATGTTGTTTGGGACCTCTTGTCTCATACAAAAACTTCCCAACTCTCAAGTTAATATTCTTCTGACAAGTTGACGGTATCAGTAATTCATCAATGTTTGAATTAGCAATTTTCTAGCAAAAAAAAAAAAAAAAAATGACTGAAAAAAATGTTTTGTTGAGTTACAGTAGGATTGTGATTGGTTTGGGGTCGGTCTCGTAGAGTATTCTTGGACATAAATGGCTCATCCTATTATTTACAGTAGGCGAGACAAACTTGTCCCTACTTTATGTAACGCTTGGTTTAGCAATGGCCAGCACCTTTAAAAGGCTACGGTGACTATGAAAATATGTAATATAATTTACACGGCCGGTTATGGTTGCACTACTGTATGTAATTTAGGGACTTCTTTACATTTTACTTTATTCACACGCCGCGGCTGTCATGTTTTTGTTGTCTTTGGCGCTCTGAACACCCCCCCCCCCCCCCCCCCCAGGTCAATTGGGTGTATTCCTCATAAACATGAATAATTAATTAGATCATAACATTATAAAAATATAAAATGAATGTAATAATATGAATGTGTGTGAGGCGGGGGGGGGGGGGGGGGGGGGGGGGGGGGGGGGGGGGGGGGGGGGGGGGGGCTTTTTATTGAAAGCAATGCTGAGTGCTTTATCTCTTAGGTCATGATATTATTTTTAATGGAACTTTTCATATCGCGCGGTTTGTGTTTTTATCTTTTTTTTTTTAAATTGTTTTTTTTTTCTCCTTTCATGGTTGAATTGACTTGTTCAGGACATGCTGACAAGATTGATATACGCTATGATAAACCAAACAACACAGCTTGACTTGTACAGAAAGTCTAGATACGTAACGGTTTGGTGATCTTAATAAAGGGTTGAACAATATTTTGTTGTTGTTTAAAAAAAAATCTAATTTAGTTGTTGTTGTTGTCGTTTTCTGGAGAAGCCAAAAAAGGATTTCTGTTCCGAAATGCCATTCGACATTCGAGATATATTTTTCTTTCATTTTGTTGAAGCAGCTTCATTCAAATTATATATATATTATCTGCTTGTCCTTCGTCTCTCTCTCTCTCTCTCTCTCTCTCTCTCTCTCTCTCTCTCTCTCTCTCTCTTTCTCTCTCTCTCTCTCTCTCTCTCGTTCTCTCTCTCTCTCTCTCTCTCTCCCTCTCTCTCTCTCTCTCTCTCTCTCTCTCTCTCGTTCTCTCTCGCCTTCGTGTTATCTCCTTCTCTTCCCTAGGGCATAAAATTTAATTTCTTGATGGTTATTCAAAAATATTTTATCTCGTCTTTTTATTAATTAAAATCAAAATAAAAACGAAACAAAACAAAACAAACAAACAAAAACAAAAGCAAACAAACAAAGCGAACCAAAACAATAAGAAAAAAACAAACCTTCACCATTTTCATCGCTCACCATCTGGTGGTTGAAGTTTCTAGCTAGATTGAAATGAGTTTAAAAGATTGAATTGAATTGGAGTGAGTCACGCAGATATTGAATTATTTATGAGATTCATTATTCTCACGGGGTCATTTTTTTCTTCTTTTTTTTTTTTTCTTAATCTATTCAATTCCTTGCTAATCCAAGAATGTGCGATAAAACGAATAACTATACAAGTGTCTCGGTGGAAACAATGAATTAAACTGCCCTGGGCAAGGCGACTTCGGATTTTTGGTGTTTTGAAGACGAGATAATATGATCTGTTTGACGTTTGAAAGAAAATATAATAATAAAAGAAAGAAAGAAAAATATATAGATCTAGATATAAAAATGATGCGCATTATCACAAAATCGTAGTAAAGTTTTTGAACAATAATCGTTTGATATTGACAGACGTAGATCAATGTTGGGACAAAACACTCTTTTTATTATTATTTTTTTCTCTTAATTTACCCAGATGTATTTTTTTTCACTTGGAAAGATTATAGATCTATTATTTATGACTATTAAACATGTCGAAAAGTCTGAAAATTGAGACTGTAAAGAAGAATGAAATTTTGATTGGATGATAGGATTATCCTACTTAATCTCGTGATGATATTATAAAGTAAAAGAATATCTTTTGGTCACAATTATCAAAAGCTGTTTCGTCAGTGTACGGCCGGCTGTGTTGATTGGATGCAGTCAGCTATGACGAAAGGGAGATATGGTTTGTGAAGGGTTATTGAATCTTATTATTATTATTATTATTATTATTATTATTATTATTATTATTATTATTATTATTATTATTATTATTATTATTATTATTATTATTATTATTATTATTATTATTATTATTATTATTATTTTATTGATGTAATTATAGTCATAATCGTTAGCATGGAATTTTAAAAAAAGGGCGTTACACTTACATTTAGAAGGACAAAAAAAGTATAATATAATATTGAGTCTCCTAGACAGACGAGTTAGATAAACACAAATGTAAAAGCCACGGAATTGAATAAACATGAAAATAATAGGTACGGAATTGAATAACCAGGAGAATAATAGCTGCCGATTATAATCACGTTATCACACAGATAAATACGCTTTTAACTATTCACAAGGGAGAAAAACAACAGCTCTTTAAAACAAAAATAACGACAACATGACAACAAACAAGGTAAATACGATTTTAAAAATACACAACAAGGGAGAAAAGAAACGGTTGAAACAAATACAATAGCAATATAACAACATGGACGACGATAACAACAAAGGCAACACAACAATACAAGCAACAAGAATAACAACAGCAAAAACAATGATAATGATGATACATCAAATACAGCAATGATAATGATACATCAACAACAGCAACAACAACAACAACAACAACAACAATCAACAAGAACACCGACAGTAGCAGGAGCCATAGCATCAAAATAACACGGAGAACTAAATTAATTTAGCATTGCATAAACCAATCTCTCTCTCTCTCTCTCTCTCTCTCTCTCTCTCTCTCTCTCTCTCTCTCTCTCTCTCTCTCTCTCTCTCTCTCCCTCCCTCCCCCCCCCCCCCCCCCCCACCCCGTCTCAATTTGTCAGGTGACTGAATTGACATCCACTACTGAGAAGATGTTTAATATTACACAGAATGTCTAGTTAACATCTCCGTAGCTTACACAATTGCTAGGATCGTCATCTTTCAAACAGCTTACAATAACAATGTCAGGCTGTCAAGACATTGAGTAAACAATCGAATTACACTGGAGCATTGGCGGTTGGACGGATAGTAATTGCTAGTAATATAATATTTGAAATCTACAATCGGTCTCCTGTAATCCAAACGCATCCGATCTCATCCCATCATTTTGTTCTGATTAATAGATGTATTACATAGGTCTAATATTAATTTCGCGCCTTTTCTCGATTTCAACATGATAATTATTGTGCTTCACAACACTTTATCAATTTCACTAACTGTCCACTTGTAGCCAAATTTCAATTTCATGTAAATGCAAGCGCTACTTAAGCACTCTTAAATGTGACAGGACTCTTTCACTATACGTCACTGTCAGCAATTTCTCACCCTGAATCTGAATGCTAATCTCAAAGTCGTCTCAATTCTGAGTTTTGTATTCGAGGGTGGAGAGAGTTGTCGAATGTGGCAGCCACTGTTGGTGTTTAGGCTGAAGGAGTTTGATAATCTTCTCTTGAAGGTGTCTAAATCTGGTGTGTTCACACACGATTCTGGAAAAGCGTTCCTGTCTTTGAAAGTGCGAGGTGTACATGAATATTTGAAGATGGCTGAGTTTGAAGATTGGTGTTTTAGTGTTTCTCAGTGGGTTTTTCTTTGAATGCGTGACTCTCGTTGTATGTCTAGTTGTTCTGGTGAGATGGCCGTCATTCTGTTCTTAATTTTGAACACAAGTCCAGTTTGTACTTATTCAAACCTAGTCGCTAAGGATAATTTTGTTTACAATGCTTTACCGAAGGCAGAGTTTTGCGACACTGAAAACCCATCCGGTTGCTAAACCTGCTCAAGTAATGTCCCTTGAATTTTTGTCACTAGAAAAGACGAAATAGAATTAATCTTCATCGCTCATTATAATATCATCTTTCTTAGTTCCTAAGATCAATGCGAAGACACGGCAGTATTTTCACGTGTCTTATTCGGTCAAGAAGAACTATCCAGTAGACTATTTCTTACATTTGCCCATCAAGTATTTATCGTATTAGATCATAAATGTCCTCTCCTGTAGCGAGATAGGCATCAATTTCTCCCCATGGGCCCAGCCCAGCAGACGACCGACGGTAGTAATTCCTGGGTTACGCCCCTATACATTGCAATAGTTATTTTACAGGTTGTCGCCCTTTGGCCCTTCGTCCTATTTGGCAATTACAGTGTCTCGCCGCCTCACTAGCAGTCATCACGTCATCGGGGGATCACTGTGACATGCTTTTTTGTAGCATATAAAACAAAACCAAACAAACAAAAAACCCCAAACAAAAACATGTTTTCTTCAAAATTCAACCACTCTCAGACGGATACTCATTTGAAGGACGTGAAAGACGGATGAAGAACGTTGGTTACGGGTTTTACGTCATTAATTTATTCTTCAGTGTATTAATTTTAAATTCCCGTTTTTAAACAAAACTAATCACTTCTGTAAAAGCAAAATCAGGGCACATTCCATACCGGTGATTTGGTTGTCAAATGGAAATGTATTCATAATGTGTAATTTGTTCTATCCGCTTTGAGATTGCCGTTGTTCCCGAATTGAACTATCGGACAGCGGTGATCTAAAGAACAAATAGAGATAAACAGATAAGTGGACGTTTGACTTCTATGACAGTAGGCTTGACTTCAAAGTAGCCAGTGTGATTCCTTGCTTCCATTCCTTTAAAAAAAATGGTCTAATTAAATACTGTATGTAGATATACAATCCAAGGAATAGTAGTTACCCTACTGAGTGCCCTCTTTTTCTTATACTTGCACTTATTCGATGATTCATTTGTATGGTACTGTCATTGCTTAGGGAACAATACTCTCTCTCTCTCTCTCTCTCTCTCTCTCTCTCCCTCTCTCTCTCTCTCTCTCTCTCTCCCTCCCTCACCCCCCCCCCCCCACTTCTCTCTCCCAATAACATAGCTCCGTCATCTTATCCCTCCCCTTTGGACTATCCTCACCGTTATCTCCACCCTTTCGAACAGATTTCACTCATTCTCTGATTACATTGCCATCTTTTCTATTTCCTACGTGATATGTATAAACCGACTACAAAGTAATGCAAAGATAATGTTTCAAGACATTTTATTTTTAATACAGAATGTGTTAAAATCCAAATCAGAAATAATATTTTCGACATTTCTTGAGAGAGAGAGAGAGAGAGAGAGAAAGAGAGAGAGAGAGAGAGAGAGAGAGAGAGAGAGAGAGAGAGAGAGAGAGAGAGAGAGAGAGAGAGCAACAAACTCGTCGTTAACTTGATAAATTATTCACAATCTTGTCATGCCGACGCAAACAAGGAAACAAAATCATATCTGACCAGATTCGATTTCTTGATCTAAACGATGTAATGGAGAATATTGTTGCTGCCAACACGTAACTAACCATCGAACACCAACAAAACGCTTTTAATAAAAATATTTAAAAATTCGCATTTTCATCTACCATTAGAAAAAAAAAAACAGCTTCAAATAACTAAGAATTAAGATTACACCGGCCCGAGGTATTCTTATTTGGTTTATATACAGTATGTAACGAAGACCATTTTTGTTTTTTTGTTTTTGTTTTTGAAAGGAGTGGAAGCAAGGAATCTGATTGTTGTTATGGTATTCTCTCAAGATGGCGTAAAGGCCATGATTAGGTTCGGTTATCAATATAAATATTATTTGCATTTAGCCCCCGCTCCAAAAGTAGGCCTGGTATTTCAAATAGGTAATTCATCAATATTTTAATTTAATTATTTATATTATTTATATATTCAATAATTTATTTTTGTTGTTGCCAAAATGAAAATAATGCGTTTTGCTCGTACACGGTAGATCCGAAGCCCTTAATCCAAAGTGCGTCCGGTTAACTGTCGTCGGCTGTTTGTTGAAGGATAGATAGATAAGACTTTGTGTGACAGCATATGTATGCTTGTCAAGCTGTGCCTAACCGGCTGTCCTCGGTATAGGTTCTATACGCGTTTGTTTCAGTACTTTGAGGACTTTCCTATTCTTAGAATAGATGGTTATCTCTGCTGTTATAATGTGTTAAATATAATGGTTATATTCATTATGCATCATTCCTACTACTAGAGTTGTCAATTTTACAATGGTTTCTTTGATAATATATCTCGTACAAACGGACTAACATCGAACTCGACATTTATTGTAATCATTCCAGTTCATTTAGTATGCGTTGTTTTATCGTTAGGATATTGTAATATACAGTGGTGAAAAATAGAGATATTATGTGATCGTTTACTGACGTTTACTGGTACGTTTCCGTCATATTTGCTGTGTTTCTCATTTTGGTTGTTTGTGTTATTGTGATCTTGTTTGATTTTTATTTTGCGTTATTATATATTTATGGACATCTGGCCAAGTTTTCATATATTCATTGGAATATGGGGACTGGATCAGGTTGACCATGTTTGTATTCGTGTTGGTATCCATGAATATAAATATTATTTTCATTAGCTCTCTACATAAATCTGTGCAGAATTGTCCATCTACCGGTTGGTGCGATAAATATAGACGTGCTCAAAATTTCTGCTGTGTGCTTGTGCTGTAATGTTGTAATGCTGTTATTTCTAGCAATGATTCAACTTGAGGTTCATGTTCATGTGTAGGCTGGTTAGAAAACTGATGTTTTGATTTGTGTTGTTGCTTGTTTATTCTACGTCATCTTGTTGACAACTGCTAGGCCTACATTATGGCCAAATAGATAATTGAAAAATTTGTAAATATTTGGAGTGGAAATCACTTTCAGCATGAAAGGGTTAATGCCTTACTCTCATTGATGTTTTTTTTTCTTCTTTTCTTTTTACTCTTCAGAATTATGGACAATCTAATGGAGTAATCTGATCAGAGCACACAGGCAGCAGTTTTGAAAGGCCCAGCAATGGAGGCTGATGTGGCACTCCACGCCCCAGAAAAGTGGGCTTCAGGTGGAGATCCGCGGTCAGAGAAGATAAAATACGTCTACAGCAATAGACGTAAGGAGAGGGAGGCCAAGTCTGCCAGGAAAGCATCTCGTTTACAGCAAATTAAACCATCCAGATCATATGATAATGAAATTGAGTCTTCAGTGAGCAAGGAGGCAACTGTTGGCCAGCCTCCTCTTTCTCCAAGAACTAAGGATGATTCATCTATGAGGTATGGAGAAAGATCCTCTCGTCAACCCGGGAGGTCGTCCGGTATTCCCACTCCAACTAGTAGTCCATACACTTCCAGGAAAAATCCGCAGATGTTGGTTCATGGAGGAGGAAGTTCAGAAACCAGATGGAAAGCAAAAGAAAGACAAGGTTATCCTTCCAGGGAGAGGAGAAAAAATTCTGGCGGAGGAGAGTCTCCATCACCGAGAGGAGTAGAGAAGGGAAATTATTCTTCTCCTGAAGGACCAGGGCCTCGGACTCCAGTCCAGAAAAAAAGTCAAAAACAGTTGAAGTATGGAGAGAGTAGTAGTAAGTTGCCATCACGATCGGGCATTCCAACACCTCAGGGAATTGTCTTGGAGGTGAAAGATGGACCATCTATTCGATATAAACCATCGGAGACGATGCTGTCTGATGTCTCAGAACCTGAAAGATATGATGACGTCAACATTAGGGATAATTTCAACCTTTCACCATCTTCCCCACCTGCAACCTCGATTCAATTTAGTAATAATACTAATAATGAAAATCCTTCAACAATCTCTGAGAGATCAGAGGAAAGATTTCCTGCAGCTTCTTCTCCTTTCGACCAACCAGAGCCCACTGGTGTTATTTGTATACAACCTACTCGTTCAGGAATAGATCCTGATGACCGTCCAATTCCAACTCTTCAACAAAAGGCACCAACAGCAAATGCAGCATCAACACCTGCTTCTCATCCTGAACCAGACAATTTTGTCTTCCACAACATTGCTGAAGCTTCACAGAGAAGGTATGGTGTGAAACATGATGATATAGTGGTGGGTCCTGCTGCATTTAGACAAAGATTTCATTCTGCTGGAAATCCGTCTCACATCTCTGACTTTGATACATCTCCCACGGTTTCAGATGAAGCAGCTTTCAGCAGCATGTCTTTAATGGTACAACAGAAAGCTGGTATTCGCCATGATGATATTGTTGTGGGCCCTAGTGCTAAAAGGCAAAGGGCAAATGCAAATAATAGTAATCATCAACCTGATAATTTAGGACTTCCTCCACTCTCGGTCCATCACAGTTTAGATTCCCCAGTAGACAACACTTTAGTGAGTGGAGTAGGCATTCCATGTTCTGAAAATGACGTCAATTACCCCCACTTTTCTCAGCAATCACCAGACAGTGGCAACTATTCAGGACCGCCAAGTATGACGTCACAAAAGGAGGCATTGGGTGTTAGTAGTAGTACCTTGGAGCGAGAGAGTAGAATTCCTAAAGCAATGGATAGAGAGAGGGTGGTGAATGTAGATCAAAAACAAAGAGGTGCATCCCCTGGGACTGGAATTCCTGTCTTCCGTCGGGAAAGATCGATGGATAAATCTCAGGATAGTGTTAGAGGTGGTGCTCTCACCATCACAAATCAACCTGCTCCTAATGCTGATGATGCACCGCTGACCAGGAATCAGGCTCCAAAGTCCCCAGTTTGTCTGGAAGATGATGGAAATAGGAATGACCGCAGCTATGGAAGTGTTGACAGGGGAAAGTGGCGTCCAAAACCTGGAAAATCAGGCTTGCACAGAATGAAACGTGGAGCAAAGAAGAAAGAGGCCAATGTATCTACAGAATCTGGCTATGCCACTGATCAGATGCCTTCCTCTGGTGAGACTAATGAGTCAAAGATAAGTCCAAAGAGGGGTCA
>NC_088363.1:54600259-54625259 GCF_034508935.2 Berghia stephanieae | reverse complement strand
AGAATGGTGGTGTGTTGCATACCGGCAATTTACAAGTCAAACATCCGAACACCAATTATTGGCTTGATTTAACATTGACTTTTTACCCGTTGATTTGAGAGTATTTATTTCCATGACAACAATGAGCCCAAAACAATTTGGGTTATACTACTTGGCAAGTTGGTGTGTGTGAGTGTGTGTGTGTGTGTGTGTGTGTGTGTGTGTGTGAGTGGGACAAGACAGATGCCGAGAGAAAGAAAGTGATTGAGAGAGAGCGAGGCACACACACACACACACACACACACACACACAGAGAGAGAGAGAGAGAGAGAGAGAGAGAGAGAGAGAGAGAGAGAGAGAGATATTGGATTTATAATTTACTGAACAGACCTTGACCTGTATCAATACATGACAAAAGAAGTAGTTAATAAATAAACAGATTGACTGACAAATACCTAATTAATTTAAACGAGTGACTATTGGCAATAGTAATGTTTATGATAATGATACGAATAATGATGGACTAGGTACTATGTGATCCTGAGAGATCAAGCTTATATGAAAAAAAAAATATATATTAATTTTCATATCTGACTTGTCAAATATAACTATATAGGCAATATTTTGTTTTAATAGGCCGTGTAATTATTGTTCGGGAGGGTGGAAGCAGGGAGAGAGAGAGAGAGAGAGAGAGAGAGAGAGAGAGAGAGAGAGAGAGAGAGAGAGAGAGAGAGAGAGAGAGAGAGAGAGACGGGAGATAAATGGAGAAACAACTAGATATTATAAAAGGAAGAGAGAGAGAGAGAGAGAGAGAGAGAGAGAGAGAGAGAGAGAGAGAGAGAGAGAGAGAGAGGTGTTTGTTGGCACGCGCGTCAGACAGTGTTATCAATACCAAGTCCATGATATCGTCACTGGATGGAGAATTCTGCACGATAGAATAGATACCGCATTGTGATACACCACTCTTTTCCCACCTGCCTTCAGATATGCCTCTCTCTCTCTCTCTCTCTCTCTCTCTCTCCCCCTCCTCCTCTCTCTCTCTATCTATCTATCTATCTATCTATCTATCTATCTATCTATCTATCTATCTATTTCCCTCCAGCACACGTACAAACATACACCCTCCATACACACACAACACCGCTCTCTCCCTCTCTCTCTCTCTCTCTCTCTCTCTCTCTCTCTCTCTCTCTCTTATTTTTTTTTCTATCTTTTCTTTCCTTCTCTCACTCTTCCTCTCCTTACTTTCACTGCCCCCCTCCCCTCTCCCTGTCTCGCACTCCTCCTCCCCCCCCCCTCCAAGTCTCTTACTCGCAAACTTCCCCCTTATCTTTTAGTCTTTCCCCCTATCACTTTCCCTACCCCCCCCCCCCCCCCTCATCTCTGTTCATCACCAGATCTCATCACTCTCAAAGACTCTCTCTCTCTCTCTCTCTCTCTCTCTCTCTCTCTCTCTCTCTGCGATACGATATCTGTTTCAATTTACTTTTTACGACGAGTAACAACCAACCGGCTCCCGTGTGCAACAGTTGTGTTACATACACAAAGCGATTAAGCTTCATTCTGTATATTAGACGATCTTATTACTTTCTGTTTTCTGTAGCCTAACTGTAACTCATATTTTATTTGGAAGGTGTTGCTTGGTACGAGGTGGATGTAGAGTTATGTGTGTTGTTGAAATGTGAAATCAAAAACTGCTAAACATGATAACATTTTTATTTTTATGATCTTTTTGTTTGATTGCGCGGCCGTTTTTGACTGTGTCTTTTTATTCTTGCTGCACAATAGTTAGTGTGCTATTACGTGCAGGTGATTATAAAAGAAAAATGTAAGTAAACTTAATTATTTGTGGTTTAATTGTGATTCGATGCCTGATGCGATTCCTTCAATTATGGGACTCGTGCCTCATATTAAGAGAAAATCTTTTAACAAAGAAAAGAAGAGATAGAAAGAGAGATGTAGATAGGTTGGTGGGTAGGTAGGAAGAGAGACAGACAAATAGATAGACAGACAGACAGATAGATAGATATATAGATAGATAGATAGATAGATAGATAGGTAGGTAGGTATGTAGATAGATAGATAGATAGATAGATAGATAGGTAGGTAGGTAGGTAGGTATGTAGATAGATAGATAGATAGATAGATAGATAGATAGATAGATAGATAGATAGATAGATAGATAGATAGGTGTGGATCAAATCTTTTATATATATTTTTTTCAGTTTAATTAAATAATAACTAAATGATCATTGATGCGCTATTACACGTTTTCGTGGCGAGCGAGGTGGCCAATAAATGGTTCAGGCATTACACTGTGGCCCGGAAGGTCCAGGGTTCGAGCTGCGCGTCAGGCACTTTCGACTTTGTCCTTGGGCAAGATTATTTATCCTCAATTTGCTCATTTTGGACAAGGGTTGACATGAGACATCAGTTTGATGGATTATCTAATCTAGATTCCTTCATGAAATGCATAGGCGACGGCATCTAACATAATTTTTTTCTTTTTCGCCCAAGCCTCAATAAGTTTTTCTGTTTCCAAGGGGTGTATAAATAAAAAAATATAATATTTATGGGAACGTGCGGGGCTAGTTTGAAAGGAAAATCTTTACTAACTTGTAATAGAGGTGCTACTATGGCTTTGAAGTGTAAAGTGTTGCTTTTATTTATTTTTAAAAAAATGGAAATTGCGAATATTCAACCGCAAGTAGAAATCAATTTTCTTACCTCAGCATTTGTTTTCTTTGGTCGTGCTGTTCACTGACACTCACCTGCAATGGTTGTTTATAATTTATGTGTTGTGTTGATTGATCTAAATTGACACCTTACTACTCCACGACTACACACACACACCATCTCGATGGGAATGTTTATAGAAACGTGTGCTTTATTTGTATTGCATTTTAGAACGTGCAGGTTTGCTTCAGCGAATTAATTCATATTCAGTTGGATTGCTGTGCAGGTTCGTATCCTGTATGTTTGTCCATTTTTGTACTAATTATAAATGTTGTTTTAATGGCTAATTTAGACATTTGTGTGCATTATTAGTATAAATTGAATTTCTTTTGTTTTTAGAGAACGATATTATAAATCTTTTAGATTTTATTAGTATTAGCTCTTGGTTAAAGTGTTGATCAAACACCTTCTTCTTCCTTCAGAGCCGTTCGGCCCATGGAGCCGGAGTTTATCCCGGTTTCTACAGCGTGAAATGGACAATAGCAATTGCTTGCTACTATTTGGATAGGACGCTAGTCTATCGAAATGTACTTTCCGCCACCTCTAACAGACCCAGCTACCCAATCACTGCTGGGTGGACAGGGGGATCAAAAAAAAAAATTATCTCGACTGCACCCGGGATCGATCTCGGCCCCTTTGCGTGTGAAGCGAGTGCTCTACCAACTGAGCTATCAGGACCCCCTTGATCTGACACACTTAATGATATTTTTTTTCCATGATGAGTTATTAAGCAAATGTTTTTATTTCAGCACGCATATATTCTTAAGTTTGCGGAGTCTCACCTGCAATGTTGTTTATAATTTATGTGCTGTCTTGATTGATCCAAATTGACACATTACTCCACAACTACACAAACTATGTCGATGGGAAATAACAGAGAGAAATGATCAAGAAATGTGTTGGATTTATATTACCACTCTATGTTCTAGAACTTGAAAGACTGCACGGGCATATTGAATGCAAATCTTTTCGTATTCAAATGAATTTTAAGATTTACGAGGATTGCGTTGATTTGGACGGAAGATTCATGATTCGTGGAAGATAAATATGATTTAGTGATGTGCGTATTTATTGAATCTTTCCGGCCGTCTGTGTAGATATGTATAAAGTAAACCTAAGTATACCTAGATCAAATTGTTGCTGTGTATAGACTTCATGCGTAGGAAGAAATTCATTTTGTTGTGTTGTTAGAAGTATCTGTTGTGTCACTAAAGACTGGATACGAACGGCGTATTCTGTTATATGTATTATCGCTAGTAAATAAATATATAAATAGATAAATAAATTGATAGATAAATAAATTGATAAATAAATAAATAAATAATTAAATGCTCAGATGCTCTATTTCTATGATAAATGTATAATTTAATGTTATTAAATCCATACTTGAAGTATCCCAATACCATTAATTAAAGATTTAACTCGCAGTGTAAAAACTTAAAAACTATATAGTTATTAATTTTTTAGGCTTAATGACTCTACGCATTATCTTCTATTTCGTATAGCATTCGTTATAAACTTAGAAGGCGTTTGTTTGCTCACAAAAAGCCTGTATTTTATCAACTTTGTCGAATCTGTTGTTTTTTAAAATATTTATTTTTAATTTTTATTTTTTAAAAATATTTGGGTCAATGAAGATATATGGCAAAACGTTTTAGAAATACACAATAGCCTGATTGGGTAAGAATCGATGTGCACATATAATATGCAGGTCTGACCACTGACATCTTTACCCGATTTTGGGGCTAGTTTAACATTGTTGTCAGAGACAATGTTTTGCGTCATTTTCTTGAGATTTCCATTACAACAACGAACCCATAAAGAATTGGGTTATCAGACCTGCAAATAAGTGCACGTCGGTAAGAATCCAATAATGGATTGAATCTGATGATGGAGCATCGATTTCCTTTAACACGGTGTCTGACGTTTGTGATTGTGTGTGTGTGTGTGTGTGTGTGTGTGTGTGTGTGTGTGTGTGTGTGTGTGTGTCGTGACTTGGAATCGATAGCGGTGCTATTCTTCAACCCATTGGAATTTGAACTATTTATTTATTGATGGATGAAATCACGAAGACTGGATTAAGACAAGTGCCTGTTTAACTTTCCTTTGTCTTAAACTTAAACATCTGAAGTCAACTGACTCTTTGATATAAACTACAGGTGCCGTCATAAAACATAGAAAGTCATATAATAATAATGCCCAGCATAACATTGTAAATCAAATGAGGATATCGCGTCGTGAAGCAAGTGATTTCAAACAATGTAAGGACGCTGTGAGTTAGCTATGTGTTCTACAAAATACAATTGAGTTGGGATGTTGCATGTGCAAGGCTCAAAATGGATCTATTAGCAGGTCTGATAACCGAACGTAATCGTGGGCTCGATTTAACATTGTTGTTATGGACAGTATTTTGCGTTGGTTTGAGAGTATTTCCATGACAACAATGGACCCATAAACATTTGGGTTATCAGTTCTGTACATAGGGACATGTCGTTATGTCTGGTCCCACTATTGCAAACAATAATAATAATAACCCTGTTAAGGACATTAAAACTCCAGAATTACGATGGTTTTACTTTTTTTCACAACTCAGAGAGACCTTGTGGATTAAATGAATAAGTAAGATTGCATGTTTAATTTAGATACAGGTGCGCAAGGACGAAACTGTTATTTACACATGACTCATTAAATTATAATGGGCGGTCCATATAATTTAATATGATTGATCCATAATGGTGGATTATTTTCAAAATGCAGAAATCATCTCCCTTTCTCGGTAGACAGACAGACAGGTGAATAGAAAGATTGACGAATAGATAGATAGATGGCAAGATATACTATACTAAGAACTGATAGATAGTAAATAGATGGTAAGTTATACTACACTAAGAGCTAGTATATAGAAAAGGAAATATCAACGACACGACATTCTTAGTAAGAAGCAAATAATTAAATGGAATGTTGCGCATTAATTTAGCCACAAAATAATATGTGCGCAATGTTGCTTATTAATTTAGTCATAAAATAATATGTGCGCAATGTTGCGCATTAATTTAGTCATAAAATAATATGTGCGCAATAATGCGTATTAATTTAGCTAGTCATAAAATAATATGTGCGCAAGGATTCACCCAGTTCACAATCACAAGAATGGCATGAAGCACTCGATTCAAAGATTGTCGTTTTGTGTCATGCTCTTTGTCCCTTTGATGTCGAAGTCAATTCGTGGATTGTCCGAGATAAACCTTTTCTCTCTTTTCTTTTACCCGTTGAACTTTGCAGGTGCATTTATGTCATACCCCTTTTTGGTGCATTATTACGGTTTCAAACAATCAGTACATTGCTGGATCTGACTAGCTTTGACGCAACTTCTTGAAGGTTCCGGCAGTGTCGTCTGTGTGTATGTGTGTGCGCGCTAGCATAATGCGTGTATGATTTTTTAAATTTTATTGTATTTATATTTTTTACATAGTTTAACCAGTTTTAACTAGTTCTGTATTATATGTGCTTCCTATGAGGCCTTTATCGTCGTCGTCATCATCATCATCATCATCATCATCATCGTCGTCGTCCGTTGTTAGGATTAATTATTTCGTATTTAAATCAACGGCTTGAAACGAATGGTCTCGCCTCAACTGTGTCAACACTTATAGTATTACCAAGTCATGCTAGGAGATCTTGAATGGGGCCATTTAATTTATTACTTTTATCAACAACAATCTTATAGGAAAGAAAACATTCTGATAACGATTTGGTATTTGAAATGATGAGGAGAGATTAGAAGGAAGCGACATTAAATAAATTTAGAGCTGGTGTTCTGATACGATAAAGGGCTTCAAACCCAAATAATATGTATTCTAGTTAATCCGATTACTTGTCTTACTCTGGAAAAATTCGTGTATTAAAAAATGTGGCAAAAAACCCCACAAAAACTCGTCATTCAAATATCGATCAATTTTTGAAGGACGAGATTTCTGGCCAAATTTTAAAGACGAGGTTTTTTTTTTCCAGAGTAAGTCATTCAACTGGTTTAACCGTAGAATGAATTTGGCCGTTTATTTAGAGCAGTTCTACAGATTTACCGCGTGAAATTTGCTTCACAGTGTTTCATTAAGTACCTCGAAAGAAGAAAATTTATATTTCAAGCAGTACAAGTCGCTTGTAAGGCGTTCTCTTTCTATCAACTCCGTCAGTTTTCGTCTTTCATCCGCACCTGTGTCGATTGGGCTAATGTGTGTTTAGTGTTTTGCACTAGATCTCAACGGTGAACGAAGGATCGGATTTGCGATGGTTGTCACCCTCTCGATCACCGACCGCTTTAAATGTCGCTTGCCTTTTGTCACAAGTCGTATCACCGTATTGCACTGCTGAGCCTCTGATGTGTTGGACAGTTTCCAAAATGTGTAACTAGCTAAGACACCGCTCAATAATGATAATAATGATATTTTTATCTTTATAGATGGTGAATGACTTGAGCCTTGACGGGGCATTGATGCGTGACCAATCGAGTGATGCGATCGTCGCTGCTATATTTATTTTGCACTTTTTGTCAACAATGGGCTAATATTAAAATGCTTAGAATACGAAGCTTGAGTTGATGAAGGAAAGTTTCTTGATATTGTTTGATGGTTCGATTATGGGAAGGGGTTGTACTAATTTGCTCTCGGGGAGGTAAATTCTTTTATTTCTCTTTTCTGATACAAGCTGAGTGTTTATTAGTTAAACGTTTCATCATACTTTTTGTGTGTGTTTCTTTGTAAATATATAAAGCGCATTACAATGTATAGTTCTCTACATAGTTTTTTTAAAACTACTTGCGAGGACTGTTGATATATTGATGATTTATAATTGTATCATAATGCAATAATTTAATGGTTTTTTTTTTAGTACATTTGCGTACAAACTATGTGCCCAAATTTGCTGGTGTGATAGCAGAACGCAATTTAATTATTGGCCTGATTTAATTAACATTGTTGTAACGGAGAATATTTCATGTTAGTTCGAGAGTATTTCCATTACAATGAGCCCATGACCATTTGGGTTATCAGACCTGCAAACACGTACACGTCGGTAACAAACGTATTATAAGCCACAAATGGACACTGTCACATTGTCACTGGTTTCACCTTATGACCCAGTAATAAATGGTTCATTTACAGGGAGTGTGTATAATATATTATAGTAATATATTATGTGTGATTGTGTGTGTGTGTGTGTGTGTGTGTGTGTGTGTGTGTGTGTGACAGTTGTGTGGATAAGCAATGTGTAACTGTTACATCCTTTATCAGATCGCCAGGGCGTTATTATGTTATCTCTCTATAAAATGCGGGTAGAGTTTATGACGAAGATGCTGATAAAATTTGTTTTTATGACATGGCCCGAGCGGCCACCTCTACACCTCCTTGTAGAATGAACGGGACTTGAGCTTATTGTGGTGAAGTAGGAGAGACAGTACGATACTATCGGTGTTGCATCTGCTGTTATCAACTTCTTCAAATTAACACGGATCTATTATGACAGTGATTTCATGACCGATGTGATGTTCGTGAATCACGAAATGATCGTAGCTTACACGTTGCTGGACATACTGCATATTTGTCAACGGATTAATATCTTTGTATTATCTTGATGATCGATCATTCTTGACGATATTTAAATTATTGATGGTGTAACTCACGTAACAATGTAGCTTATATGCTATAGAAGGAACGAAATTGACGCCACTCGACTCTGAGTTATTGTTTTTAGACACCCATTTCGGTGATTCGTTCTCACTAATTTATATCAATCCGACTACAAACGTTCATCTGGCGGATGTTGGGACCATTTTACTTAAACGCATAGCATGAATAATACTTTCACAAAAGGAGGTTGTTTGCTTGACAATATTGCCGTGTCTTTGTATATAGGTCGACGTTTTTCGTGGTGACACATACATTCCGTGAATCATAAGGACACGATTCGTCAAAGGACAACCAGATTCTCTATACGTCAAGTGTTACTAAATTTGATGTTTTATAACTTTTCTCTTTCTTAGATACGCCCATTAACTTCGCATGAAATTGAAATACGTTTCGGTCATGTTACGGCTCCAAGACTGCTGTTGAAAACCAGTTCAAGTTGTTGTGGCAAATAGACTAATAGGGGCAACTATCAACGGATTCATAATAGGGCAACTCGCAATGGATTCATAATAGGGCAACTGACAATGGATTCATAATAGGGCAACTAACAATGGATTCGTATCAGCTTGAGATCGACAGACAGGCATGGTATCATGTATTGAATAGTGAGTCGTCTTCTTTTAGAACTGTTTAAAAAAAAATTGATTAATCAATTAATACTGTACTTCACATGCCTATTGATATGTAACACGTAGATTTCTTAACAACCCTCTTTGCGTAGCATTTACAAAAAATGCCCGTTTAAGGTTTGAAAAGATGTCCTTTTCACTTTGAAAAATGGCGCAGTCCAGTCCTCCTCCTCCTCCTCCTCCTCTCTCTCTCTCTCTCTCTCTCTCTCTCTCTCTCTCTCTCTCTCTCTCTCTCTCTCTCTCTTTATCACTTTCTCCTTCCCTTCTCTCTCCCTCTCTTTCTCTGTCTCCCCCCCCCCCCCCTTCTCTTTCTCACTCACACACACACACTCTATGTGCGCACGTGTTTATGTGTGTGTGTGTGTGTGTGTGTGTGTGTGTGTGTTTGTGTGTGTGAGCGCATGAGTGGATAAATTATGTTATATTTTATAAATTTTCAATCCCACCCTCCTCTCCCACCCATGTTTTCTTGGTTAGCAATATAATACAATTTAATAAAGATAAAATTTGTTTTCCTTACATCGAGGTCGTTATGTATTACTGTAATATGGCGTTTTAAAAATAAAATTACATACGCGTAACTTTTGCTATGCTTAGGCATATCTAATTCGATATTCATTTATGCATGGTATTCACTGTGACAACGGTGATAGTTATATATAGTGATAGTGATAGTAGTAGTAGTATATTGGTTGTATTGCTGTATAATGAAATAGGCTCAATGTATATTAACTCACTCAACCCTAAAACCGACTATATCCTTAGTTTACCCGGGTTACTTTTACCCCATGCCTATTTATTATATTTTTTCTGAGACAAATTATAAGTTTACTATCAAAGCTAATGTTATATAGTTTATGCATGTTTATGATAGTTGAATAAAACTCTGTACATGCTCATTTTCATTACATTTTTGTCCCATTTTGTAAAGTAGCAAAAGTTTCCAGGATTGAGTGAGTTAAGTGATGTAGACGTGTTTACTTCCAACAGGTTGTAATGAAATATAACCTTGGAGCATGTAATGGTATTTGGCTTCACGGTTGAAAAGGCTGTTGTTTTTGTTTGATACATTTCGCTGTACGTTTGGTTTATATATCCATCCAATGTTTATGCAACTCTTTATATGTCCGTATATCTTTTTGGATATTCTATCCATCTGTCCGTCCATCTTTCTATCTATCTTTCTATATATGTGTATACATCCGTTGTTTCCATATAAATCTATATTTCTGTCCAAATTTCACTGACTGTTCTTTTGTTCAAACCCTCATCGATCAGAAACCTGTTTGATAATGTCAATTTATATACTACTAACGACTTCCTATTTCATCCATGTAATTTCTGTTCTTTGTAATCTGAGTACGTATATTTGATTTCCCAGCATTTTGTCATGGAACTAACTAGGTGGGCTTTTACGCATGCTCACTCACATACAGAAAGACGAGAGACGAGAGAGAGAGAGAGAGAGAGAGAGAGAGAGAGAGAGAGAGAGAGAGAGAGAGAGAGAGAGAGAGAGAGAGTTGATGTTCTATCTTTAGAAATTTCACACACACACACACACACACACACACACACACTCATACACACGAACGTTATCACAAAAATCTAGTCTTGTCCTATATAAAAATTTTAAAAACCACTGCCATCTATCATATGTTGTCACACATTCTGCAACTGATTTCATGTAATACATCGACTTCTTTTTCAGTCTTTTCTATTTTACATAAAACTCTGAGACAAGAAAAAAAATAATTAAAGAAAAAAAATCATCTGGCGTGGCCATTTTGATGTCGAAATGGATTGAATGGATTAAAAGAGTCAATAAAATATTCTACAAAAATAGAAATTTTGTTCTCTTCTTTTATCATAAATCAAAAAGTCAAATCATATTTAATATGATATAACTGATAATTACCTCTATCTTAATTTCTCTTCTCTAGACAATGAGAAAGCGGCGGAAATGCTGAGCACGTCCCTCAGCAAGAGGCGAGACTTGGTGGAAGGGCTGGACGCTGATGCCATATTGGATTATTTAACCCACCACGGTGTCCTTGATCCTAACATCCTCGTCAACCTCGAGGCTCAGTGTCAAGGTCAAAATGAACTGGCTGCCACCATCCAGCGGAATTCGGCCATTTTGAAGCACGTGGAGGAACATGGAGACACTGCGGTGGCGCTTTTTATAAACGCCTTGAGACAGTCGGGACAGCTGCACTTGGCAAGCTCTCTGGACACGGAGCAGAGGATTAAACCCGTCTCTGGTGGGATTGGATATCTGGATAAACCCAGGCATAAAGGTTGTTACTCATATGTCATTTTATACTTGAAGGGGTCCTGATAGGTCAATACACGAAGGAGAGCTATTTGCCTTAAAGGCAAAATTACCGATATTGATTGGTCTTAGAGTTAGTCGAGGTTCTTTCCCGAGCCTTCCGTCTACACTAAGGCTGCACGGATAGCTTGTCTGTAGATCTAACAGAAAGCACTGTTTGATAGAATAGTAGCGCTTTATTCAAAGAGTAGAAAGTGATTGTTGCTGTTTGTTTAATTGTACAGAATTCGGGCTTCAATCCTTTTGGCTCTAACGTTGTCCCATAGATCTTAAAGATTGAACTAGAACAATTTTCCCCTCCCCTGTCTTACACTTATTTATATTTTAAATCTTTATTTTATCAAAATAGCCAGACAGTAATTCAAAGTTATTTTTTAAAATATGAAAGTTTTTGACAGAACAAATTCAGGGTTTTCCATGTTTGTTTTGTTTTTATGATGGCCTCATTTATCTACTAGAAAGCCCAGGTTAATTACTCTAGAATGCATTTATTTTATAATGTACTATGATGGCTGGAGGAGAACTATGGGTCATTTTTAATGAACTAAAGTTTTATGTCCATGCATAAAAGTGAATTCTTTTCTCTCTTACATTTTGACAGTATTTTCAATGTTGTGTCGTTGAGGCGACCTCATCAGAACATCATCTCATTGACATGTTTTTCCATTCCTTTTTTTTTTCAGGTGAGATTGTTGTCAGATTGTCAGTGGAAGCTCTAAAGATTCTTGCACCAAGAGAACCACCCAGTGAGCGCAATGTCAACCTCTCCCTACTATCTTCACCCTCCAAGGACCATGGTCTGGATTTCGTAGACAGTGAAGATGACCAAGTCAAATCATCCTGTTGGTGCTTCTGCAGGTCGAGAAAAAGGAGGAACAGATCCTCTTCCTCAAAGAAAGATAAGAGGAAAAACAACAGATACTACGCTGAGCAGTATCAGGAGACTGTTTTTACCAATGATGAAGGAGCAGTATTATCTTCAAATATACCACATGTGACGGCGAATACTACTACAGCAAAACCAGTGCAAGATGTTGTCGATTTTGCAAATCCCAACACCATTGACAATGTCCAAAGATATAACAGAACTATGTCATCTCAAAGTGATGCAAACAACAGCAACGGGTCCAAAGTCGTGTCTTCATCTATTTCATCCCAACCTCTTTCTTCTTCTTCTCCTCCCTCCAATGCTGCCCTGTCTAATTCAGGAAATAACAACAAAACTGGCAAAGAGAAAAAGAAAAAGAATTCCAAGGTTAAAAACTCAGGAAAGCAACAACAGCAACAGCCATATGTGCCTGGAAACATGGAAATCTCTGATTTTGACAGAGTAGCCTCCCCTCTACCAGAGGTAGATTTCCGGTATCCCAACCAACCCTCCTATCAGCAGCACCAAGACAATCCTTTCCTCACACCTTCTTCTGAGGCACAAAAGAATAAGAAATCTAAACACAAAAAGTCGTCATCCTCTTCAAAACAACAGCAACAGGGCAAAGGTGATAAAAAACCACCGGATTCGAAACAAATTCCACGGAATTTGAATCTTTCATCGTCAAACACTCCTCCTAGGATTAAAGAGGGTGAGGGTATCTTCATGGAATACGACCCTCAGCTTGAACTGGTCAAACTTCGTGCTTGCCATGATGAGCTAGCTTCACCGACCCGACAAGCCGGGCCTGTCGGAATCATGGTTGAGCAGTGGAAGTCATCTGGAAAACACTTCCTGGTGAAATCAGATTTGTTATGTCGTTCAATAGTGGAAGATTTCCTTACGGATATTATCAAATATTTCGAGCAGGATAGAGGAACGTTAGTGTTAGATGTCATTTCTGAGGCAACTTCTGTCACTGTTTTTAATATCTGCATGACGAAGAATCAGGTCACAAAACTTGAACAGGATCACATTGATGGAAGTTTGTTGGAAAAGTTACAGGAGGTTTTCATGTCAAGATTGGATATTAGTAAATTCGATATTAGAGGTGTGAGTTTTTGTACGGAAGTTGACGGAAACCAGATAAAAAGTGTGCTGTCTGAATTGTGATCGAACAAAACTTTTTTTTTTATTTGTTCTTTTTTATTAGTGATTTTATCTAACCTATACAACATATTGTTATACTTTTAAACAGATGCAATCACATACTCTAGCCTATACACGTGTCTACATTTTATATACATTTCTTTCTCCTTGAGAAAATATGTATTTTGATAATATAGGCTTCTACTTGTTAACAAACACACTGACTGGTGGTCAGAACACAGACCTTACCAAAGTGTGATATTTAACCTCTTCACTGCTTTGATAAAATCTCATTTGGAGTTTATTTATATCCCTAAACTGCGTGTTTCTCACAACCATTTAGTAGACTTGCTCTCTACTTTATTTGTATATTTACTTCATTTTTAAAAATGTTTTGATCTTCATGGCATTAGTTGCTCAGGCATAAAATACTGCGTTATCAAATCCTTTGTCAAATTTTGGCTAAAAGATATTTAAGGGGTATAAATGAACTTGATAGAGGTATGATCTAAACAGTAAAGAGGTTAGAGAAAAATATAGTGTATATTTTGTATAAACTGACTTTTAATTTATTGGTTAATTGGAATTGAGAATGGCTTTATTTGAGACGTTGACTGAATTTAGATATACTATAAACATTGCTGCTTTGTTTTCAAATATTTTACCGCAATCCTAGAAGTTTTTGATGAACTGTTGAGTATCGTTAAATCATTAATTTCAAAATATCACATGAGAATTTGTGTGGCTGTAGTATGTTGTGATCTAAGATATTTAATTTTATTATAATTATTATCATCATCAAAAATGCTTTTGATTATGCTGAGTGTAAAATTTGTTTTTGTTTTAGTCTTGAATAAGATTTGATTTAAGTTACTTGAGATAGAAAAATACTTTCTAATGAAAATAAGATGGATTAGAAACCAAAATGAATATGGAATAAACAAATTTGATTTGGTTCCCTAGTTTGTTTCCAATGACCAGACTCGTGTCAGCTGATGAATTTAATCCCGGATATTCACAAGTGACGTAGAGTCTTAATAAGAAACAAATTAAAATCAAATTAGCAGCCCTTATTTTCTAAGGATGTGACATATAAATGTTTACATTAAAAAGATACAGTTTGAAAATTTAATAAGCATATTTGAATGAAAAGCGTGGTTCCATTTCTGTGATAATTCTACAGTTTTAACCTGTTTGACTTTGCTCAAACACTTTTCCATAGAAATAATAAGCAGTGCTTTATATCATTAGAGCCAGGTTCTTTTCGCAAAATTCTATTTTTCGACAAATGTGGAGCAAAGAAGAGCAGAGAAGAAGCTGTAGACTGCAAAAGAGTTTATTTTTTCATTGGATAAAATTCAAAATGTTTCTATTCAGATTGCTTAATCTGGTTTAACCTTGTTTTGTCGCAAGAACTGTTTCTGTGTGTTGAGTTTGAATTAAACATATTGAAATTAAATTCACTTGTGTTTCATACCCTTAAAATCATAGAGAACATTTTCAGTCACTCAACTTTCAGTAGGCTTATTTTATGGTGGGTAGTTGACCTCCTGGGCTAGGGGTCTCTACATCGTTGTCTATCCTCACTATCTCTTCATTCCCTACAGTCTACATCATTTGTCTTTTATATGTGGCTTTGAGTCGTGTTCTTGAATGGGACCATTTTGCTTCGTATAGATTGTCTGGAGTCTTTAGCTAAGAAGAGGGAAACAGTCAAGTAGCTTTATCTGTTTGTGAGACAGAGAGACATTTTTACTCGGTAAATCTTCTCTTTACAGCATTTTGTAATTTTATACTGTATAATATATTTTACAAGTATTTTTTACAAGTTATGGCAGAGTTTCTGTGCTTTGTGTTTAAATTTGACTTATAGATTTATGGAGGGTCTCAGACTAGAGTTATGAAAGACTACTTTGTTTGCTTTTTTGGGGGTTTTTTTCTGCCTTATAAAACAATACCGTGAGTGTTTGAAAGTTAATCTTCACCCTGGTGATCGTAAGGTGTTCAGTAGATTGAATGATAGCTTTAACTCATTGTTCTAATTGGGTGTCACTTTGCAGGTATCGAAAGTCACCATTTCATATTAGACCTCTTTTATTTAAAGATCATTCAGTTTGAAAGATTATAAGGATATTTATATGCAATATATGGACATTGTGTGCTGATCAGAGTGGAATTGGGCTTAGACTTCTATTATTTTGTAAAGCAAGAGATAGAAAGCTTATGAGTTAAAAAAAAAAAAACATTGGATAGCTTACTCGGCCTTAAAACTGTCCACTTTTCTAGGGGAAAATGAGACATTTAAGAATGCTCTATATCAAAATACGGATAAGATTTTTTTTGTGTGTGTTTTTTTATTTGTTGCCTTCGCCATGCTCCATGATTTGGCAACGTCCCGTTATGAAAATAGCTTACCCCCCATACTGATTTATTCCATATTGATTTTTTGTTGTATGTGTAGAGCAAATGATTGTCAAGTGCAATAATCCTTACAAATATTTTGTGTATATTACACTTTAAAAGAAAGAAAATATAATTATATTATGAAATAAAATGAGGTATGAGCAATTGTGTGAAATTATTGTTAAAAATACATTCTGTGTTTTATTTGCAATTTTACAGTCTCTAGTCCTTGATTGGACAGAAACATTTAAAATCCATGAACAGTATTCATTAAATGTTAAAAAGCAAAAAGAACTCTTATCAGTGATTATTGGGGAATAAGTTGGCTGCGTGGATAAGGCATTGCTTCTTTTCCATGATTAAGACACATAGCCCCCATTGCTGTGCTGCACTGCGGCTGAGGCCTGGATTATCTCAGTCAGGCTTTTTTTTTAAATTTTAAGATGGGCCCTATTTTAGACCCTATTTTAATGGCCAGTTTCCCAAAATAAAGATTTTTTTTATTTGGCTTTGGGGCATTGTGCACAATTATATTAAATTTTTAAAGTATTTGTTTTTATCTTTCCAAATTTAAGCTCAATGTTCAGAGGAAAGTGAAGAGAAACATTTGCTTGCGAGTAAGATTTAGATGACTGCATTGTACAATTATAAGACTAAAGACTAAGTAGATTTGAATGTTTTTAGTCATTATTTCACTGGGTATATATTATATCTATCATTTAATATTACTGCTCTCAATGTAAAGCTTAAATCGTATCTAATAAATCTTTTTCTTTTTTTCCTTTTATTTTCTTTACTTTCTTTTCTTTAGATTTTCACGCATACTTGGTACTGAGAGTAGGAAAAAAGAGTCTGTGAACGATTCTATCCTATTTTTATCTTAAAAGCTGATGTACTCGCATTAAGAAATTAAGGAGCAGGCACCGGTGTAAGATAAAGATCTGAACAAGTGTGTATGAAAGGTGCCAGACAAAGCAAGAAAAAAATACAAGAGAGAAAAAAAATCAGTCAAGGTCAATTGATTTTTTTTTGGGATGTTTTTTTTTTCTTGTATTTTTCTTTCTTGCTTTGTCTGGCACCTTGTACACACTTACACACTTGTTCAGATCTTTGTCTGTACTCGCATTGCTTACACAGCATTCAAAGTAATGCTTATATGCCACAAATTCATTATTGATTAATGTTGGAAATTCCAACAAATTCCAGTACCCAGTGATTGTCATTTATTTGGACATCAATCCAACAAGAGTTGTAATTGATTAAGATCGCATTATTATTATTATTATTATTATTATTATTATTATTATTATTATTATTATTATTATTATTATTATTATTATTATTATTATTATTATTATTATTATTATTTATGATAATAAAAGAAGTTAAAAGGTTCAAAGAAGAAAACGTTTATGTGAAGAATGAGTTTGAACGAAGAATACCAAAAACAGCATTCCTACAAAATAATATAGAATATATAAATTAAAATTAGCAATTAATTTTAATTTGAGTGTGGTTGTTCTAACAACTTGAAAGAATACTATTATAGAAGTTTCCTGCAATTGACAAGAAGCAGAAGAATTGAGACCAGACACATAACGTTTTGTTGAACAGAATATACATGTATACTGATATACAAAACACATACTATTCTCTTCTTTAAAACCATGGTTGTGGACCACCTACAAGGCGTAAAATACATACCTTCCTATGGTACATAATTGGTAAAACATGTTGGTTTTTAATATGTCAAATTCCGTACTCTGGAACGACACAAAATATTATAAAAATTTGTCAGAAAATTCGTCCTTCAAATATCGATTGATTTAAATGACCCTCATCTTGGCAAAAACTCTCAAATCTGGGACCTCGCGAGTTAATTTTTCAAATATCATCGATTAAAATAACTCTCAAAGTGTGTACACCAAAAAAATCTCTAAGAGGTCTTTAGGTTTCAAACTGCTAATTTGAGGGTCATTTTAATCGGTGATATTTTATGCAAAAGTTTTCTGGCGAATTAAAATAATACAATATGTAGAGTACGACAGTACCGAGATATTACATGTAACAGGCGATTGGATTATTTCATCTTTGATTGATGTTTATATAGTATTACGAGTTATCATAACAAACAAAACAAATATGTATTATAAACCTATTTTTATCAATTTATCGCCGAATGTTGCCAAATTAATGCTTACAAGAGATTCTAAGACGTAAACGTCTTTTGAGCCATATAGTACAAAAATGGAGAGATGGAGTTTGATGAGAGGGATACAGGGGGACGTATATGATAAGAAAACAGTGACAATGTTTGAGTGTGTGTGAAAAAGAATATATAAAGATAGAGAGAGAGAGAGGGGAGGGATACAGATCTTCTCAATGGTAATCCTATTTATCCCCGTTTGTATTTGTGTTATAATACGTATATTCTGTATGATAGTTGTAGATCAGGGCTTGTTATTAAATAAAGCATTTTTTAAAATCACATTCGAATAAAATCTTCTCATTTATCAGACCAAGTCTACTATACCTAATTTCTACTACAGTAAATTATGCTGGGTTATTGTTTACCCTCATCCTTGTCCTGTAAATTTCTCTTTAGATGCCATCCCATCCGTCATAATCAACCTCTCTCTCTCTCTCTCTCTCTCTCTCTCTCTCTCTCTCTCTCTCTCTCTCTCTCTCTCTCTCTCTCTCTCTCTCTCTCTGTGTGCTATGCATCTTTTTCTTTGTATTAATTAACTACTTTTTTTAGCATAGAGTATTACAGTATACGTCAATGACAATCATGTCAGGGTTTTTTAAAATGTTTTTTTTTCTTTTCTTTTTCTTTTGTAATTCATCTCTTCCCTGTTAAAATGCTTATACGAACTGTGGTCATAAGTCTAATTCGTCTGTCCATGCAATGAAAGTTTAACTGCTGGGGAAGTGCTCACAGAAGAAGCACGTTGGAACATAATTTAAATTATGTTTTTTAAAACCAACAACAAAAAACTGCACCGTCGTACTTTTGGGAGTAGATCTACCCAAAGTTCGCAACTCGAGCTGATGATTAACTGTAAATATGTCTAAAATAATCTCGCCTATTTTCTATATTCTCAACAAACAAACAGGAATCTAAAAAAAAACAAACACAAAAACAAAAACACACTCACAATGCAATGGGCGAAAACAAAACAAGACAAAATATCACACGGACTAAGCGAGTTTCTTTACATACAAACGGCCCATTGACGTTGATAACTTTTAACAATATCAAAATGACAAACTAGGGAGCAGGCACTTGTGCAAAATAAAGATTTGAATAAATGGATTTGAAACAATGCCAGACAAAACAGAACAGAAAGAAAGAGACAAGAAAAGATATCGTTTACCACAACTACCCCAGTTGAGGCAAGATGATTATTTTGTGATTTAAAAAAAAATTGTGTGTGTGTGTGTTATTCTTTCTGCTTTGTCTAGCACTGTTTCATGCCCACTTTTCCAGTTCTTTTAAGCGCACCTGAATCATTTAATATCCTAATCTCTTAATTATATAATTTGGGAGTTTTATTGCTGCTGAAATGATATAGCAAGTGTCGCAAATGTGCATCCCATAAAATTAAATACACGGAAACAAACAAAACATCGATTGACAATGGTCAAAGATCCAGGCAGTTTTGAAAACTGTAGCTTAATTCTATCCCACTTATTTATTTTTATACTTTATAGTTGCGTGCTTCTCTTTCATGTGAGCTTTAAAACTCTTCGATATATTATTTATTATTCTGCCGCCAATTATAATTTTCTTTCCTGTCACTGCTGTGCCTTAGCAATCAACAAATAAATATGGAAACCACCCAAGCGTATCCAATCCATTTCCATGTTCAAACTTCGACGCCTATAAGTTTCCACGAGTACAAGCCAAGCGATGCCATTTTAAAAGTCTGCAGTCTCCTCTTGAGAATCCGAATTCATCGTTCTCAGTTAGAAATTAGTTCGTGCTATCGATACATAATAATCGAATTTGTATGAACGTATTTGATACTAAGCGTTTTTGTAAAGTACTCAACAGTTCTACTCCAACATATTTAATTCTACAAATACACAAAACTATGTTTAATCTTTAATGCTTCTAGCCTGTTGGAGAGATACTTTAGTATGAAATAATCACCCAAAATTGCGGTATAAAAACATAAACAAACAGCTAAGTGATGATATCCTCATTCATATATTTCGACCTCATTAAGTCCTATGGTATGGTTGACCCAATTAGGACATTTCTTAAGATTTTGGCATTCAGGTTCCATTCGCTTTTTTTTTTTTGGGACGGGGGGGGGGGGGGGGTGCTATTCGATCAAATCAATTATCAAGACTGTGTTTCTAGTTCATCTTTTTGGATTATGAAAACGTTATCAGTAGAATTAAAGAGGTTCGGATTAACAAGATGTGACGGTTATATTTTTAGTTGCCTACGAACGATTCTCAACTAGTCAATCAATTTCAGACAAATTAAAGATTGTTTTATTTTTAACGTTTTCAAATCTGAATGTTGTTGATGATAAAAAAAAAGAAACCCTCTTTCTAAAAATGTCAGTGAAAACAATCTGAAGCAGACATTACTGAGAAATTAGCGTGATCTGATACAAATAGGTTGTATCCCTACATCAATTTTTGTTGTTGACGTCGTATGAATTGAATATTATTTGAAACTTGAACAGATGTGTCCTTTTATACAAATTTGATAATCAAGTTGAATGCAAATATGATGTAGGCTTATTTATTTTGTAATTGGCATTATGGAGGATGTTTGTTATTATTATCATTTTAAAAATGTGCCCTCCTACATCATGAATTATTGGCCTATGTCAACGGGTCATAAGAACTGTCATAAAAGTTCACGCAGACTTAAACCAATATATGTGATCCATCATGTCAATCTGGTATTTTGTCGGAACGAGGTGTTGATGCTATGCGGTTAGGTAAAATACTCACAACGTCCGCCATCCAAATTAAACATTATATAAACACGCAAATCTGTGTGTAACGTTAAATGTCAACTTCGTTGCTCCTATATGAGAAAAATTTGAATTAATTGGTAAAGTAGTCAGAATTAGGGAATCTTAGTTTTTCGAAGTTTGAGAATTTTAATTCAAACTTTATAAATTAAGCTGAAAATCACATTTCAAGCACAAGGCTCAGCCCGACATAATACTGTTTTAATACGATTAGTTACATATTCTGTTTATTATTCCCCTTGTCCGCTTCTGATCACAATGCAAATATATTAAAAAGTTACTGTAAAAATGATTTAAATATGTAGGTGTACAATAATGTGTAAAGAGTTTGAAAAAGTGGGGTAGATGAATAGCTATCAATAATATTACAATACTTGTGTTGATTGATGGTAATATTTAAGTACAGGGTGTCCTTAAATTTATCCCACTTCACTTTTCACGTCACTGGACATAATGTAGTCATATTATATATTTGTATTAGAATTAAACGTTGATTTGCCAGCTTGATTTTTCCTATTCGTTTTTTTTATATATGAATAACTGTGGAGGGAAAATTAAGCACATTGTCTTTTCTATCTTTCTTTTTTTTTTTATTTTTTTTTGTCTAGCGCTGTTTCATACCCACTTTTTCAGAGCTTTTTAGCACATCTGAATAATTTATTATCCTAATCTGTTAATTATATAAGGTGGATACTTTTTTTTTTTTGCTGCTGAAACGATATAGCAAGTGTCGCAAGTGTAAAACCCATACAATTAAATACACAGAAACAAACAAAACTTCGATTGACAACGGTCAAAGATCCAGGCAGTTTTGATAATTGTAGCTTACTTCTTTGAGGTTTTTATGGACTTTTAACACACCCTAAATTCACAGGATTCGAATTGGGATCAGACACCCTATGTAGGGGCATTTTGCATTTATTTTCTTAGTTCTCTCGGATATAATAAAGCGACATTGCTTTTGTTAGAAAATTGTTATTTAGCGCCCAACTGGCTGCATGTATAGTCATATGTGTTAAATATACGCTTCAGGAGCTGGGGTGTATCACCTTATGAAATGCGCATAATAATGAGGAGGTGGGGGGGGGGGGGGCTTGCTGGATTTATATTATGAGTTATTTATATAAATGATATGCTACTTTACGGGGATAAAAATAAATTAAATAGGTGGTGAAGTTTTGGACACCCTGTGTTTTGTTTTGATTTGGACGGGGACGAAGAAGTTGATTAAAATGTACTAGATTGTGTATTTTGTTTTATTTGATTTCATTGAAAGTGTCACAATCAATAAACAATTTATTATGTTTACCAAAAAATATTGTCTGTTTTTGTTTTGTTCTTTTGTTTTTATTTTATTTAAAAAATTTTTTTTTCATTGTTGTTCTTTTTAAATTATCTTATGTTCTCTTATTAGCTGCGATCGCATTCACAGAGTATTCTATACGCTCACAATCCTTTTTTTCTTCCAAATAAGTTGACTCTAAAGTATCTTTTCTATCAATATGATAATGATAATTGGTGCTGACCATAGAATGCGGAGGGTAACGTATCAGTCGAATCCCAATTTCCATTCTCATCACTGCAAATTAAAAAAAAAAAATTCTCACATATCTTGTCGCACTCCTCTATTCTCTACATTTCTTGATAGTGATAGTCCCCAATGAGTGGTGGTTGGGTGGGGTTCCTGACCTACCATAGTGGGCAGAGAGGCACATACTGTGTCTTCTATCCCCCTATATCTGTTTTTCAAATTGCTTTCTATCTTTGTCTTGGATTGGGATTACTTAGTTTTTTTCCTGACCCTGACCGGAGTCTTTGGCTAGTAGGGAAACAGTCGAATGTATTGTTATAGTTTTGAGAGATGAATTTTTTTCCCTTGTAAATCATCTCTGTTACGTATTGTTATTTTTTAAATTTTACCATATGATTTGTAAACATCTGAGTGTATTGTTCTTAGTGCGATCTTGTGCTGGTGTCTGGGTGAGACTTTGAGGTGATCTCATACTAAGTACTTTGATGGTGTGCTCTTGGAATCTACATATGTTTCCTATTTGAACCATTTCCCCTTTGTCTTACCTTTCCTTGGGTGTTTTTATTGTAAATCTAGAACTTTTTACTATCCCATTTTCTTTTTTTTTACTGGCGCTGATATGACCTCAACGTGTTTGCAAGCGCCGTAAAACCCTTAATAAAAAACAATGAGTGGTGGGTGGAATTCCCAATAGAGCGTTTGGGTGTTGGTCTTTCTGAGCCGGTGGGCCCTTGATGTTCTCTTATATTCTTCTACATCATTTGTCCTTTTCAAGTGTCTCAAATCTGAAATGAAAGTCTTAATTGGTTTCGCAAAGGCCCTATTTGAAGTCTTTTGTCGAGTGGGAAACAGTCAAAAGAAACTTTACAAATATTTTTTTTTGAGACTGAGAGATGACATACGATCTCAGTTCTTGACATAATCTGTATTTTGTATTAGAGTTAAGATGTAGATATCTCTTTTGACGAAAATCCATATCTATTTCATAAACGCTTTGACGTGGTTTAAGACAAGTCAGAAGAATATACGAGCCCCCTTTTGTTCCTTCTACTTCTATTTTGAGTGCTCGATATAAAATCTGTTTGACGATTTTATTATCTTCCTTTTTTTAAAACAAATTTATATATTTATTTTTTTTACTGGCAATCAAACGACATGATATTATCGCAAGTGCCATAAAACTTGATCAGGCAACGGCACTCATGATAATGATGATAAGGATATTGTGATGATGGTGATGGTGATAGTAACGGTGTTGGGAGGAGGATGATGATGATAGTGGTGGTGAAGCGACAATGATCTCTTATTCAAGGGATGCAACACATCAATAACAAAGTTGTACAATAAGCATGTAATTTTAACGGGGTTACTCCCCCTGTTCATTCGGTTCTGCCTCTTTGCAAAGAATTACTTCCCTGGATAACTCCACCATTTTCAGTTTAGCGATAACACACCATTATAATATTATTATCATGTATTTTTTGTTTTATACAGAACACGGCCGTTTGTAGGTTACCCTCCCCATTTACCACAACATTGCCAAATGGTATAGAAATTGATTTTGACAGTAAAGTGGTTTTAAAGTTTTAAAGTTGGCAAAAAAAAAAAAAAACCAAACAAAACAAAACGCAACGCTCGTTACCAGGATTATTATGTTGAGGAAGAGGATGAGGAGGAGCAGAAGAAGAAGAAGAAGAAGCAGAAGGAGGAAGAAGATTAAAAGTGGAAGTGGAGGAGGAAGAGGAAAATGTGAGGTTGAGGGTTAAGAGGACGAAGAAGAAGAAAAGAAAAAGAAGAAAGACGTTGCGGAGGAAGAGAGGAGGGCGGGATGGAAGAAGGAGGGGCGGGAGGGGTGGGGGGGGGGGGGTGACAGGAGAAATGCAGCGACAGCAGCATTCTCACAATATATTATGTTACTGTTGTAGCAAATCAAAGACGCGTTCGCACCAGTAACTATGAGGTCAAATTCTCACATAGAGACACGTTGTGTTCTAGTACAATGTAGACAAAAGATAAGCCACGGTGAGCAGGACGGAGGTGACACACTGGAGGTAGATAAAGGAAGAGAGGAGGAATATGAAAACAACGAGGAGGAGGAGGAGGAGGAGGAGAAGGAGGAGGAGGAAAACGACAAGGAGAAGGAGGAGGAGCCGGGGGAGGAAAAGGAGGAGGATGAGAAGGAGAAGAATGTAAAGGAGGTGGAGGAGGAGGAGGAGGAGGCTCCTACCTGAAGACAAGATCGGGTTCCATCCCATCATGGACAACGAGCCAGGCACCGAAGCGATAAGCTGCAGCGTACAGGAAGAAAAAGATACACTGGGAGAATGCGAAGCTGATGCCGTAGATGTGAGCCTGTTTCACGTTCTCCCTGGGGATGGAATACGGAATAAAGGCGATGGTGATGATGATGATGATGATGATGATGATGATGATGATGGTGATGATGATGATGAAGATGATACATGACTATATATCATATTTATATATATCGCAATATGACCAATCTGTTAAGACATTGAAATAACACCCGAAGATCAGGATTCGAGCCGCATTGTCAGCACCTCGTCATGTCCTTGAGAAAGAAATTTAGGCGCTTTTACACACATTTCGACGTGATATTGCGGGAGGTGCCTGGGTCATATAATTTGTCTTATTTACAAGATGGACACTAAAGGTAAATTTTCCCGAA
>NC_088363.1:54577759-54595259 GCF_034508935.2 Berghia stephanieae | reverse complement strand
GTAAAAATAAGAAAAAAAAACAAACCCCGAGCAGAGTCCAAAACTAGAGAGCAGTGAAAAAGAACACCATTAATTAAAGCAAAAAATTACCTTGATCATCCATCTAGGTCTTCAATTATAAGCATTGCTGAAAATGTTCAAATTGTAATACACTACATATAGAGACCATTTCGGGGTCTGTGTAACTCACCATTTTAATCATGGTTGCATCAGTGGCCAGTCGTGTGGTCAAAGCTCCAGTAGAATGCTTGGAGTCATCGAAATATTCAATGTCCTGTCTAACAATGTTAGTGAATGCCTGGCTTCTCAGACGATGGGTCAGACGTTCTCCAGAAAATCCAAAAGAGACGTTCTGGAAGATATAATCGAATTGGATTAATAAAGATAAACATATTTTCTCTGTTATAACAATGTCAGCAGAAAGTTTCGACCAAATATGATCTCCTCCTCTTCCTTTTCCTTCTCCTCCTCTTCCTCTTCTTCTTCTTCCTCCATCTCCTCCTCTTCTTCTTCCTATTCCTCCTCCTCCTCTTCCTCCTCTTCTTCATCCTCCATCTCCTCCTCTTCTTCTTCTTCATTCTCCTCCTATTTCTCCTCCTCTTTCTCTACCTTCTCTTTCTCCTCCCCCTTCTCCTCCTCCTCCTGCTCACCAACCACTATCTTCACCACTATCATTACCACCACAACCTAAACCATTTTATCTCCGCCTCCTTCTCCTCCTCATCCTCTGGGGAGGAGTTGGGGGGGGGGGTAGTTCCTTTTCATTAATCATTAGTAAAGCAGACTCTTTGGGCTTAACTTTAGACTGATTTTAAAAACAATCAAACAACAGAAGTAAGCAGAGGAAAAATGTTGTGTTTGTTTCCTATCGAGACGCCACCATCTTGTGTCTCTAATAAGCTATATTAATCTATCATAACTGTATACTGATACAACGGTGTACTTCGGAGACATAAACTAATAAAAGCTAACAATTGGCATTTGAGCCTCAATAATTCTTCTTCTTCTTCTTCTTCTTCTTCTTCTTCTTCTTCTTCTTCTTCTTCTTCTTCTTCTTCTTCTTCTTCTTCTTCTTCTTCTTCTTCTTCTACTTCGTCTTCTACTTCTTCCGCTTCTGCAATTTTGAATATTCCACAGATCACAGTATTTTTTCCTCCATTGGAGATGTGAGGCTATTCCGCCTCCTCAATATTTATGGTATGAGCGAGTACGAATTGGCATCCACTTTCGGGTGGGAAACCATAAACTTGGATGGCTTCCTCTTATTTTGTTGGACGTTTAGCCTTTGCAAAATATTGTCACTTTGTCACGTTTTCTTCTCTGTTGTTGCGATTCAAGATCTAAATCAGTTTTGTGATTTTTACGACCCACCTTTCCCTTAAGTTTAAGCCTCTAATACAGACAATATTACCTGTATAACATTGACTATGAATGCGACACCTCCGAGTCCAACAAACATCATACTCCACAATAAACCGTCATCCAAGAGTTCATCTCCGGTCTTGCTGAAAGTCTGGACAGTGAGAATTATGAAAAATTCAATATTGTTCAGTCTTGATTATATTATACAATAGTGAGTTGTATTCAGCGGAAATAATGAGAGTTTTGAGAGTTTTTGCCAAGATAAGGGCCATTTAAATCGACCAATATTTGAAGGACGAGTTTTCTGGCAACATTTTTAAATACACGTTTTCCAGAGTACAACTTATTATAATTACTTCATTTCACGACAATCGTAGTCCTTTGATATTTAAAAGAAGATAATGATGATGACGATGATAATGATTGTGGTAATGATGATGATGATGATGATGATGATGATGATGATGATGATGATGATGATGATGATAAATATGATGATGATGATGATGATGATGATGATGAATTAATTACAAATAAAAATGCATGCTTTGAATGATTCACCTTTATGATTTCGCTGAAGAAGAGGGCGAAGGCAGGGAAGATGGCTCCATTGATGATGGCGGCGAAGCATCCAAAAACGATGAAAGGCCACTCTTTCAAGTTGGCCTTGAAGATTCTACCAAAGCCTGGAGTCTCAATGGAATCATCCTGTTCGGACGGGATTTAATGTGAACATATATTCATGCCAAGCGCTTAGGTAAAATATTCGCAACATCGGCCAGCCAAATTAAACATACCAACGCACAAAACAGTGGGCAACCTTTAACGTTTATAGTCTGATTGATGGGATTTACTGAGAACATATCACTATCAGGCTGTCTAAAAAATGAAATAAAAAAAGAACAAAGAGCTGAGTGCCGTCACCTTCGTTCCTTCTATATTGAAACCGCTACTAGACATTACTATAAATTTTCTTAATTATGAATATTTTACAAAAAATAGTTCTCAGAACCATTTGGCAAATAAATCCGGATATTTTCCCGAATTCTATAGCGTAAAACTGACAGCATTAATTGCTCCCTAACGTTTAGATAACGCGCTATTCTATCGCAAAGTGCTTTCGACCAGATCTAACAAACTAAGCTGCCCAATCACTGCTGGGCGGACAGGAGGCGGGGGGGGGGGGGGGGGGGGGGGAGAGACCCAGGAAAAAGTCTCGACTGCACCCGGGATCGATTACGGTCTCTTTGGATATGTTAACAGACCTGCAAATAAGTATACGTCGGCCATAGTCTATCAATATATATATATATATATATATATATATATATATATATATATATATATATATATATAATATATGTTATCTCACCCTTTAACAAATATTTCTTGCCTACAAATATGTTTCAGGCAATGTTTTTTTTTCGGAGCAGCGAATAACGATGCTGTTCCCGTTCCACACAACATTTTCGCCCAAAGCATTCGATCAATTCGTAACAATGGACAACAATATAATATAACCATCAGAGGTGACTGACATCTCAGGAACCATTGGACTCCTTTCAGCTACACAAAAGACAATGCCTAGATAATGAAGATGAATCATCGGAATGTGACACACGACCCCTGACAAACACTGAAAAACTTGACATGGTAGACAAACTACGTCACTTCATCCAAGAAGAACGCTTGACAGATGATCTACATTGGCGAGATTGGAGATAAAGGTTTCTAAACAGCTTGCACAGAATAGAAAGCAATCAACTCGCTTTCGGATCGGAAGGTCCTGGGTTCGAGCCTCGCTCGGCGCATAGTTGAGTCCTTGGAAAAGACTCTTTACTCACATTCTCTCACCGTACTCAGGTGTAAAATGAGTACCTGGCCGTTAACAGCGTTGTCTTTGTCCGAAAAATTGTAATATCGCCTGACAGGCGTCATTCCGTCCAGTAAAAAAAAATGGCATTAATAGCGCAATCCATTAACGTGTCATGCGCTTTACAAGGTCTGGTCAAGCACATTAATGTTAAATGTTGCTGTTGACCAGGGACCCCTTGTAAAGCGCTTTGAGCACATTTTAGTGGATATTCCGCTATATAAAAGCTCAATTTAATTTAACCCTTCACGATTACTGTTCTAACAAACAATAATGTCACATTTTGTTGTCGATAAAACACGAAAAAGAAAAGATTTTATTAAAAAGAAGAAAAATATGTTTTTTTAAACCCAAATAAATAAATGAAAAATAAAAATTAAACATTCTAATAAGGTCATGTCTAGAACGTGACGGTCACGAACCCGTAGAAAACTCAGAAGTGAAAGTCCTACACGAATGGCACGTGAAACCTGGTGCTTAGATGATATTTTTAGCTTCTCCGCACTAACCTGAACTCCCGAGGGTATATATAAGGTATCAATTTATAAAGGGTTAGGGCAATTAAAATTTAATGTCTTAATAAAAAATACTAATACCGTTTCTTCCTCTGGTTGTTCTTGACCTTTTTTCTTGAACAAATTTACAGTCTTCGGAGATGTTGATTCAATGCTTTCTTGTGTGGAGAGCCCCCTGTTTAGACTAGGGCCGGAGTCAGATCTACCCTTGGACGGCTGACGGCTAAGAGTTCGCTTCCTGACAACCATTCCATCTCCACGAGCTGTATTAAAATGTTTCAATGTTATATTATATGTCATCATCGTGTTAATGTTGCTGCTCGAAGCTCGAAGAAATAAGTAAGAATGTGAAATTGAATTTATGCTTCAATTTAATATACGAAAACAGATAAAAATGGACGTTTCGGGTTTCTCTTTTATCAACAAGACAGGATTAATGAAAAACTTCAGACGAATGAGATAATGTGGTAGTAGCTTTGTTAAGATGAATAAACAAAAACTACTACTACTACTACTACTACTACTACTACTACTACTACTACTACTACTACTACTACTACTACTACTTCTACTACTACTACTACTACTACTACTACTACTACTACTACTCTACATACTACTACTACTACTACTCTATACTACTACTACTACTACTACTACTACTACTACTACTACTATACTACTACTACTACTACTACTACTACTACTACTATACTACTACTACTACTATCTACTATATACTACATACTACTACTACTACATTACTACTACTACTATACTACTACTACTATACTATCTACTACTACTACTACTACTACTACTACTACTACTACTACTACTACTACTACTACTACTACTACTACTACTACTACTACTACTATACTACTATACTACTATTTCTACTACTACTACTACTACTACTAACTACTACTACTACTACTACTACTACTACTACCTACTACTACTACTACTACTACTACTACTACTACTACTACTAACTACTACTACTACTACTACACATACTACCTACTACTGCTACTACCACTACTACCTACCACTCTACTACTACTACTACTCACTGCTACTACTACTACTACCACTACTACTACTACCACTACTACTACTACTACTACTACTACTACTACTACTACTACTACTACTACTACTACTACTACGTCGAAAATAACAACATCCTTAACAACAACAACAACAACAACAACAAGAACAATGACAACAACAACAACACCAATAAATAACGAAAAACTTATGACAACAACAACAACAACATAAACACAACCTCCACCATAATCACAACAGCCACTACCACTACCACTACCACCACCACAACCACCACCACCACCATCACCATCACCACCACCACCACCACCACCACCACCAATCCCGCCACCAACATCAACAACAACAAAAACAAAACTAGAACGCTTCTAATTAATAAGAGGAAATGGTTTAAGGATTCCGAGAAGGCAGTAGAAATGTATCACACCCATTCACCTTATCATTGTGATCTCTAAGAAAGGATTCATTGTGCAAAGCGATAGTGATTGTATGCCAACATCCATACCAACAAATTATATCCATTAAATAATCATATATATCTCCCTCTTCCATAGCTACAAAGGAGTGAGAGCGTTTATTGATAGTTTTATATGTAGCTATCTATATTCCATCAAGGTCAAGTTCAAAACTCAATTCCGTCTCCATGATTATACTCAATTGTATTCACTCATTGGGACGATCTATATTATTTTCCATGTACTCGGCTCGTCGGCCAAATTGCAAAATGTTCTAAAAAATTACCCACATAGTCGAAAGTGTTCATTGTTTTCAGAACATCTAACATCGAAATATTATGTCTTTTTGAACTTGACTCATGGATATATTTACAACGTTCATCAACAGAGCAGCGTGTATACGTTTATTAATAAATTATATCAAATCGTTGGACAGCAACAAATCATGTGACCGGTGACTCGGTTGAACAAAAACCTGAATATTATAGATAGTATGCACTTGGCTAAGAAGCTCACAACATTGCCATCCGGAAGTATAACGGACCAACACACAAAATTATATGTAACCATGAAATATTAGAGTATGGTTAACACAATTTAGTGAGAATCACTCACAAACGCGGATGGCAAAATACAATAACAAAGGCCTGAGTGGCGTAATCTTCGTTTTATCTATAGATCGTTCTCATTGTTTGTCTTTACCTCCAGTAACAATCTCCTCCTCCTCCTCGTTCTCTGCGGCAATCATCTGAAGAGTGACCAGTTTATAATAAGCTCCTTGATGGGCCATCAGTTCGTTGTGCTTGCCCACCTCAACGACACGACCGTCCTCCATCACGTAAATGACGTCAGCGTTTTGGATGGTGGATAGACGATGAGCGATAATCACTGTTGTCCTTCCAACGCCAGCCTGGTCAAAATACAAAGAGAGATGTAGTCTAACGCCTCAGTTTGACACCATGTTGAAGCGACGTGTACTTATTTGCAGGTCTGATAACCTATATTCTTATGGGCTCATTGTTGTGGTGGTAATACTCTCAAATCAATGGAAAATATTGTCCAGTACAGTATTTGATCAAGCACATAATCGAGTTCGACTGGCAAACTTGCAAAAATAATTTGTGCACGTCTTTTTGTCTAGCTAGTGATCGAGATGTCAAAATTGAATCAAAAGTTAAATACTCGGAATTATGACATTTGGGTTTTACCATGGAAAAATGTGACCCAAGTCTTAGATTATTGATTCAATTTTAAATTTCTGACGTTCACCATAAAATACGTCAATACTTAGTTATTTGGATAAAAGAAGGAAAAATATTGGCTTTCATGAGTTTCTCATGGTTAAATAATGAAAAAATAAAAAAAATAAAAAAACGAACCGTCTAGCATGAAAAATTATAATATTCTAGTTATGGCTTTTTAAAGCGTAGAAAAGTTTGGAAAAGTTAATACTCTGTCTCCACGTTTTTGAACTTTTGAGAAACTATTTCTGCTATTCTATTGAAGGTTGATTGCCAGTTTTTATCTATTATATATTATTAAACTGAAGGAAACTAATGAACACGATTTTATTTTCATTGGTTTATCCAAACAACTCATTATTGGAGGGTTTTTTTCACAGTCTCAATAATATAAATGCTCCATCCGATGCTTACACAGTTAACCTCTGAACAAGTGTGTGCCAGTTAAAGCAAGAAAGAAAAATACTAGAAATAAACCATCCCAAAAACTCAGTCTTCTTCGACTGGGGATCGAAATTCAGACCTCTTGACGTGCTAACAATACACTACAGAGGTTCCCGGTAGTTGGGACAATTTTGGGTAAACAGGGGTAAACGTTGTATGCTGTAAACCCTCGCTTGCATCACACAACACAAACATTGAACACGAGTTTTGACATATCTAGATAGCGTTATGTGATATATTTGGAAAACGTAAATGAAATTACCCGATCTAAAGCAGCCTGTACGATCCCTTCGCTTTCAGAGTCCAGAGCTGAAGTTGCCTCGTCCAACAGAAGAATTCTCGGATCTCTTACCAAAGCACGAGCTATGGCGACTCTTTGTTTTTGACCCCCAGACAACTGGGCTCCTCTCTCTCCGACAAGAGTTTCATAGCCCTGTAAGAAAACGAGAATTGGAATAAAAAATGAATGAGTCTTCAACGACAGGCTAAAAATATGATTTTTTTTCTATTTACATTACGCTTATGGAATGACTTACCTGCAGATATCATGATTCTGAGGAATATTGGGACATTAAAAGAAGCGCTAAACTATAAGGAAAGTACCATAACATTTTGGATATTCAACATCGACAGTAATGCTCAGTTTCAATTATTTGAAATGTGAAAAGTTAGACAACTGAATAACTCTCGTACATTTGGCTACAAAATCAGTTTTCCACACGGAAATCACCCCGACATGATAATACAAGTCAAAGTGATTCTGAACAGCGAGAAGCTGTGAACGGTTAAAAGAAATGAACAAAAATGAACATAAATAATAGCTTTTAAAAACAACAACAAAACAAAACAACAAAATACCAAACACGAAACGTTTAGGGCTCAAAACCCTTATTCAGCCAATAACAAGAACAATACAAAAAATGAATACATCACTTAAAATTCAAACAGACGGCAGTGGATTTCTTTGAGCCCCAAACGTTTTGTGTTTGGTATTTTGTTCTCTTTTGAAGCTGTTATAATAATTATTTTAGTTCAATACTTTTGACATGATGCAACCAATGATGAAAAGACTGGCCATCCTCTGACATTACTCACGTTCGGTAGTGCGGTTATGAAGTCGTGAGCATTAGCCATCCTTGCGGCATTCTCGATATCCTCCTTGGAGATTCCGGGCCGTCCAAGCTCGATGTTCTTGGCGATGGACATACCAAAGAGGATGGGCTCTTGGGAGACAATACCAATGTTGCCACGGAGCCAGTGGATATTGAGATCACGAATATCCTCCCCGTCCAGGAATATCTGGAAAGACATTTTGATGTTAAAATATATAAGGGTTAAATATGAATATTTATCTAGCACATTTTCATGGATGTAGCATGCTCAATGCGCTTCAAAATTTTCGATTTATTCCGTGAGCAAGCCATATGGAGTCATATTTTAATTTTATCTAGTACAAGTCGCCTGAAAGGCGTCCTATGCGTCCTTTTTGTACCTATACTCTTATAACATCCGTCACTGTCAAGAGCCAGTTTGTAATGATTTGAAGGGTCCATTCATATGGAACTGGCATCTCAGTTTTGTGGCTTATTGTTTTCTAATCTACTAAGTGATTTGTGAATTTTATTCACTTGAAAAACACCATCAAAGCCTTTTAAATGATGTTTCCATGTGAGTTGACCTCATAACAGGGTTCAATGTGTTGGACTTAACTAAGGGAAGCAATTGTTGATAAATAGCATTCCCATAATAATAATAGACATAAAACCAAACTTTTACATTTAAATTCCAGATAAAGTTTACTTTTTTTTTAAAACAACTAACTTTTCACGATATGATTCACTCTGCCACAGTACCAGAATGAGGCAAGGCATCACGTGTTACAGGGGTTATTATTATACAAAAAAACTAACGGCTCTTTCTTGGGGATCGTTAAACATCTGTGATGCACTTGCTACAACGACTGGACCATTTAGCGGCCCAATCCCCACTATCAATTTGACCATTGACTTTGGAAAGAACGCGTGCTTTTAAATAGAGAACAATCCAACATGTTCTCAAAGCGATTTACTAGGAGTCACAAGATAACAGCAACACTCGACATATTATATGATGAAGATTATTCTTTATAGTCGCTATCATGTCGTTTTATTTTTCGATAGACACAATGTTGTTACTAGCCAAATACTCATTTTATACCTGAATGTGGTGAGAAAATGTGAATGAAGAGCCTTTTCCAAGCACCAAAATTTGCGCCGTTAAAAGCGGGACGTCAACAAGGGACCAAACGCGCCCACTAGATCTAGAAAATCCCCCCCCCCCCCCCCCCGGATACTTACGGTTCCTTCTTGCGGGTCGTAGAACCTCTGTATAAGGTTGACAATGGTGGACTTGCCGCAACCGCTGGAACCGACCAGGGCGACTGTCTGACCAGGCTCAATGTCCAGGTCAAATTCATGGAGGATCTGAAAGATGGAGAGAATGTTTAACCCTGTTCATACTCTGATGGTAAAATAGTTCTATAGGGAATGAGATTAGCGGAAGAGTAGCGTCCTTTGATTGGACGTCACCGGCGGAAAAGTTATTAGAGAGAGAACGTCATGTTGGTTGTGCGCGCACAACCAACATGACGTTCTCTCTCTAATAACTTTTCCGCGGTGACGTCACAGACTATGGGTGATGTCCAATCAAGGGACGCTACTCTTCCGCTAATCTCATTCCCTATAAGGATGTTGGTGGGTAATGTAAATGTTGCTGATCGAAGCTCAAAGAAATATATCACAATGTGAAATTGAATGTAAGCTTCAATTTAATAAACGAAAACAGATAATGTGGACTTTTCGGGTTTCCATGAATGAAACATAACAGACGAATGAAATGATGTGATAATGGTGTTGTTAAGGTGAATGGGACACCAATGATTTTGTTTATTCGCCTTAACAATATTAGCAACTCCATTATCACATATCTCATTCGTCTGTAGTGTTTCATTCATCCATTTTGTTAATAAGGGGGAAACCAAAATGTCCAGGTTATCTGTTTTCGAAGCTTTTGAAGCTTACATTCAATTTCAAATTGCTACAAGTTAACCCTCTCCTTACCAGCCATTTTAAGATTTTCCCCAAAACGTCATACCCAACTAACACAAAAATAGATTTTTTATCATTCAGGTATACTAGCAGTCAAGTTATTCCCATAGATAATATCTTTAGCCAAAATATGCTCTACAACACACTGTTCATTTTCTTTAAATTTTACGATGTATTGAAGAAATTTGAATAAGAAAAATGTTGGTTTCATCGTAACGAATGTGACGATTTTCCTATAGTTGGTAAGGAGAGGGTTAAGGATTTTGGTGAGGTGTCTGAAGATAACACTATGCAAATCATAAAGATAAAAACAGAGATAATGACGATAGGAAGAAGAATTGAAAATAATTATGGTGATTCCAATGAAGTACCCCACTCGACACGATGCGAATAAATGCCTGGCTATAGAAAGTAATGGGTATTGTAAGAGTGTTAGGACAAAAAGGAAGCCAAACAGCCGACTGGTACTGTTAGAAATGGAAGTAATGTCCCATATGGCCTGTTGGGGGAAAACGTGAAGCATTGCGAAGCGCATTGAGAATGGTAAAAATGGAAATGCGCTATATATTCATATTCATCTCAAATATTTATTTAATTGTGATAGTGATGCCAATGATAATGTAAAACGATGATGATGATCGTAATGATGATGCTGATGATGATAATGATGATGATGATGATGATGATGATGATGATGATGATGATGATGATGATGATGTTGATGATGATTGGGGTGGTAGTAGTGATGATGTTGATATTGGTGGTGGTGATGGTGGTGGTGGTGGTATACTGACAATGTTAATCATCATAAACTACGAGGCAGTCCATCCAGTTTACCTTTGCTCTCAAACGTGAAGGATAAGAAAATCCAACATTCTTAAACTCAATTCGGCCTTTTATGGACGTTGGTTTTTTCCCTCCAGTGTCAGAAGAGTCAATTTTAGGTTGCTGGAAAAGAAATAATTGATCTATATAGTGGTGAGGATTCTGGGTTTTTAAAAATTTTTGTTTTGTTTTGTTTTATTGAAACAAGCATCAGTTTTTTGTTTTTGTTTTGTTGTTTTTTTTCAGCTTTGGAATCGATGATTTGGGTGTTTAAAATAAGATACGATATTTTGTAACTGCTTTTGGGTTATTGAAATAATTTCTGATTAAGACAAATTTTATAAATCTATTTTGATTTTACCATTGAACATGTAAATCATTATTCACTTTCTGCAAGTAATTGTATTCGTACTCGATGGCGTAATTTTGGAAGGGGGTGGGGGGGGGGGGGAGTGGAAGTGGAATCAGGCATTGTACACTACAATGAAAATCTGAAAAGGTATAAGAAACACTGCCAGACAAGGTAAAATGAATGAAAAATAGAAGAAAACAAAAAGCATCCCAAAAGCATCAACCCACCTCGAGAGGGGATCGAATCTAAAAGATCTTGACTATAGTTCAGGTGTTACATGGAATGGTAGCAAATCTCTGGTAATAAAGAGGTCTGAAAATCCATCCCCAAGTGGAGGCAGGGTGATTTTTGTGGATGATTCTTTCTAATATTATTCTAACTGCTCCATACAAATATTTAATTTTCAGATTTCATATATCTTACACTAGTACATTTTCCTAAAATTACATAGATAACAATAACAAAGGCGGAGAGAACGCGTTACTAATACACATATAATATATCACAGCTATACACACTTACGTCTTTGATAATTGGGAATATAGTTCCACCAGCTCCCTTGGCCGTCAGAAAGGACGATATATGAGGCGAGGCACTTCCCAAGGCGAAGGATCCGATCATGACGCTGAAGAATATAGTCAAAACCTCTCCAGGAGAGTAACCGTCCTCGTGGTTACTTTTGTAGTACTCGTCCACTTGTGTGGATCCAAACCTGGGAACAAGAGAGGAGATTACTTTTTCAATACCTGCTAAGTCACGTTCAGGTAGAAAGTGAGTTTACCTCCTTTAAGAAAAAAACTTGAGCTTTTATACAGCGCAATATCCACTAAACGTGCTCAAAGCGCTTTACAAAGGATCCCTGACCAACAGCAACACGTAACATATAGAGCAAGACATGACGCATGTTAGCGTTATTGCAATTTTTTTCCGACAAAAACAAAGCTGACAACTTACAGATACTCATTGTACACCTGAGTATTTTGATAGAATGTGAGTAAAGAACCTATTCCAAGGACTTGACTATGCGCCGAGCGAGGCTCGAACCCAGGACTTTCCCATCCGAAAGCGAGTGTCATACGACAAGACCACATAGCAGCACAATATTTTTCAATATACAGGACAGCCTGGAATCTCCACGAAAAGCCTAATCTTTTAAAACACTGAGTGTGTTGTTCCATAAGACGTATAAAACAAGTATTTTCTTCTTTAAATCACTAAGTAAATGATTTTTATTTAAAATTCAGTTTTCGGCATATAGCTCATTCCTACACGATACCGAATTGAGGGGGCAGGACACGCAATTGAAAATACCGATTCTCACCAAAACGCTAGGCCGTAAGCACAGAACATAATCAGCAGCATGAGACCAACGCTGAGACCGGCGAAGACGGCTTTTTGTACACCAAATTTCATACATTTGGACAGCGCTCTGGAATATCTGAGGAAGGGAAATAAAGATATTGGTCTTGTCTTTGGTCTTTATGAGATAATGGTATTGAGGTTGATGTTGGTTAAGATGATGATGATGATGATGATGATGATGATGATGATGATGATGATGATAATGATGATGATGATTATTATTGTTATTATTATTATTATTATTATTATTATTATTATTATTATTATTATTATTATTATTATTAAAGGTGGTGGTGGTGGTGGTGGTGGTGGTGGTGGTGATAGCTGTTGAGGTGGCGGCGGAGTAGGTGGTGATGGTGGTTTATAGTGATTATTGTGAAAATGATGATGGTGATGAAAAAGATGAAGTTGATGCTGATGCTGATGATGATGATGGTGATGATGATGATGATAATGATGATGATGATGATGATGATGATGATGATGATGATGATGATGATGATGATAATGATGGTGACGATGATGTGGTGATGATGGTGGATGTGGTGATATTGGTGGTGGTGGTGATGCTATATTATTATGATGACGACGACGATGATGATGACAACAATGATGATGAGATTGGCGATGATTTTATTGTTGACAAGGCTTAATTCTGCACCCATAAAGGCTAACAAAGAATGAAGTAAGTGATAAATTACTTCTTGATCTCCTGCGCATGCCCATTGAATGACGTCACTGTCCTAATACAAGAAAACACTTCCTCTGCAATAGCTCCGGCTTTGGCGTAACTCTTTTGTTCTAGAGTGGCATAACTCACAGTCAGCTGAAAAAAACAAAAAAAAAAAAAAACAAAAGAAATGTTATTGATTAATATTATGATAATTATTTCAAACATCCATCCATCCAACCACCCCTTCATCTATCAGTCTATCTGTTGTTCCATCAACCATCTATTCATTTACACAACAAACCATTCATTCATCCATTTACAGTTCGCGACCCCCAAAAAACAAATGAAAATCACTAATGTCTTTTTTGTTTTACAAAACCTATTGGCATTTTTCAAGCTATTGTCTTTCATTAATTGATGAAATTGATTGAGGACAAAATTTAGTATAAATCTGAAATCTCGTGATAATGGTGTTACCACGAGGGCCGCTTGCAATGCCTGTGTCCATAGTGCAGAAAAAAAGTTCTTCACGACTCTATAAACGATTGCTCACCTTTTTATCTGAAGGATTTTATTAATGATTATATCTCATCTCGTAATTTAAAATCGTTCGTTCAGCATCGTCTGCGCAACACAAAAAGGGAGAATACAAAATTATCCATTGTTATTCTTATCTGTCTTTTAATGGCTTTAGCTTTAATAAACGTGTTATTTCATCGCGCAACAACACAAACTCGAAAGTTCGTGGTGTTATTTGGCGCCATAAAAACAACTCGTTTAATGACTCAAAAGCCTTATAGAATTCTATAATATTCTACTCCTCCTCGTAAATAATAATGCATAATGACGTTAAGATTACAATAATAAATCGTGACGTCTAGTCGGATTATGAAGCGTTTTATTTCACTAAAATTAGATTCTTAAAAAATATGTATCATTTAACCGTTTTTGAATATGTCTTTTATTCAAAGATGGCGAAATCGGAACCGATTTTGGGGTTTAGTGAAAGATTTCTTACACGCTTCCGTTTTGGAATTTTTAATTCAGAAAAGTGAGTGGAGCAGGCACTTATGTTGGTAACAACAAGATATGAAGTGAGTAGAAAAGTGCCAGAAGACAATAGAGAATAAAAATTTTTTTCGCGGCGGTGGCGGGGTTTGAACCTGCGACCTTATTGGTACGACAACTCCGCCTGGCAGGTGAGAGCGTGGCTCTACCGTGTGAGCTATCCACGAACACAAAAATATTCGTTTCAAACCCAAAGTCATTTCTAGATCCCTCTCTCACCAACTTCTTGAGATCGCCGATTCGTTCGCCACCATCGCGAAGTAATTTTGACCAGCAGTTAACTTGATAGCCAATATTCTCATCACAAACATATAACATAGAAACGATTGAGACATTGAGTATGCTCCGGTGTATGGGGTGAATTTTTAATTCAGAAAAGTGAGTGGAGCAGGCACTTATGTTGGTAACAACAAGATATGGAGTAGAAAAGTGCCAGAAGACAATAGAGAATAAAAATTGAGCATACTCAATGTCTCAATCGTTTCTATGTTATATGTTTGTGATGAGAATATTGGCTATCAAGCTTAACTGCTGGTCAAAATTACTTCGCGATGGTGGCGAACGAATCGGCGATCTCAAGAAGTGGGTGAGAGAGGGATCTAGAAATGACTTTGGGTTTGAAACGAATATTTTTGTGTTCGTGGATAGCTCACACGGTAGAGCCACGCTCTCACCTGCCAGGCGGAGTTGTCGTACCAATAAGGTCGCAGGTTCAAACCCCGCCACCGCCGCGAAAAAAATTTTTATTCTCTATTGTCTTCTGGCACTTTTCTACTCACTTCATATCTTGTTGTTACCAACATAAGTGCCTGCTCCACTCACTTTTCTGAATTAAAAATTCACCCCATACACCGGAGCATACTCAATGTCTCAATCGTTTCTATGTTATATGTTTGTGATGAGAATATTGGCTATCAAGCTTAACTGCTGGTCAAAATTACTTCGCGATGGTGGCGAACGAATCGGCGATCTCAAGAAGTGGGTGAGAGAGGGATCTAGAAATGACTTTGGGTTTGAAACGAATATTTTTGTGTTCGTGGATAGCTCACACGGTAGAGCCACGCTCTCACCTGCCAGGCGGAGTTGTCGTACCAATAAGGTCGCAGGTTCAAACCCCGCCACCGCCGCGAAAAAATTTTTTATTCTCTATTGTCTTCTGGCACTTTTCTACTCACTTCATATCTTGTCGTTTTGGAATTCTAACTTTGTTCCCAATTCCAACCGACAAGCTAGTGCAACGGTTGGGAACACGTCCAGGATTTAAAAAAGCAAGAGTGTACGAATTTTATATTACGTTACCTTTCCTAGAACTGCTGCGAAGAAGGCGAGAAGAGGTGAAAGAGACATGATGACAAGAGTCATCTTCCATCCCTTGATAAATCCAAGGACGAAGCCAGAAATGAATTGGGCTATAAACTGCATAGAGAGGGACACTTTATCGCCTAGACCCTCTCGAACTCTCTCCAGATCGCTGTAATGTTTAATTAATAAATATACATATGGATGAATGAATACATGGACGAGTTAAAGGGAAAAAACTGTATGCCATGACTGAATGAGAATGCTTTGACCATGAAAATTATGATTATGATGGTGGTCAAGCTGATGATAATGATGATGATAATGATGATGATGTTTTTGTTGTTGTTGTTATTGTTGTTGTTGTTGTTATTGATGATGATGATGATGATGATGATGATGATGTTGATGATGATGATGATGATGATGATATTAACGGAGATAAAGAGAAGAAGGAGAAGAAGAAGAAGAAGAAGAAGAAGAAGAAGAAGAAGAAGAAGAAGAAGAAGAAGAATCGTTTAGCTTACTCAGCCAATTTGGTTGTAAGATCTCCACTTTGTTGCTCGTCGTACCAGCCAATACATTGACGGAGTAAAGCCTTGAAAAATGCCAACCTTAATTTAAATGTCTGTTTCTCACAAGCGATCTGCCAGAATGTTATCTGTCAAAATATCATTAAAATGTATTAGAAACAATGTATCGCTAAGATAGAACGCTAGTATATCACAAGTACTTTCTGCCTGATGTAACTGACCCAGCTACCCAATCAATGCATGATGGACAGTGGTGGGGGAAGCGGGGGTTACTGATAACTCACTTGATAGAGCTCTCGTGTCACACGCAAAGGGGTGAAATCGAGATTTTTCTGAACCCCCCCCCCCCTCTCCCTGTCCATCCAGCAAGAATTGGGTAGCTGGGTCTATACGATCTGATGGAAGGTACTTTGCGATAGAATAGCAGACTATCAAAATGATAGCAAGCAATCGTTACTGTCCGCCCAACCATTTAGAAATCCATATAAAATCCGGCTCCGCGAGCTTTATGTCTCTAAAGGACTACTTTTTGAAAATCAAAAGTTGAGATCAAGGTTCATGCGTAAAACCAGTTGTTGATCCATACAATAAAAACGAACCCCCCCCCTCTCTCTCTCTCCCCCCCCCCCCCCCCCCTCACCATCACACACACAGAAATAGAGAGAGAAAAGACATTGGAAAATAACAAATATCGTAACAGCAGAGAAGCTCTTTTTAAAGGAAATGTAAACATTCTTAGAAATAACCATTCTCGAGGAATTCTTTATTTAAGATAATGCATGTACCTACTACAAACCACTTACGCGACGTGAGCGCTTTATCGTCTATTATTAGCTCAACTCATTCGCAATCTTCCAGTTACGGTATTACAATTAGCTTCCGCGTGCGTAATCAGAAGGGGAAAAAAAATTAGGGTCATTTTAATCATTTTAATCGATATGTATTTGAATGATGAGTTTTCTGGCCAGATTTGTTGTTTTGGCCCCTTTTTTTTTCTGAGTACGGCACTAAGCCATTCATCTTAATTATCCTATTGTTAAAATTCTCCCACAAAACGTCATTTTACATTTTGGCCAGACTTTGTGTTAATTTAAATAATATATTATGAATTAAGTTGACTCGCAGTTTACCAAAGATTCTTAAACCTGAGACTTAATTTGAAACTATTGTTCGAAGTCTCATGATATGTGGTTTTCCACCCTCTCTTTCTCTGTTTTTGGCAAGTTGAAGGTTCTCTTATTTTTTCTCTCTCTTTTCTTTCTCTTCTCTTCTTTTTTTTTCTTTTTTTTTTATACCCCAGGAATGAGAGACATCCAATGTTTGTCGTCACTTTGC
>NC_088363.1:54540259-54575259 GCF_034508935.2 Berghia stephanieae | reverse complement strand
TAATATCATTATAAAAAAACTACCCAGAAGAGAGTGGGTGACACTACCGGTCAAGAACTGAAGTGGGGAAGACCGGGCAGAACGTGTTAATGTTAAAGTTGCGACTTTTCGACGGACAGTCATTGTACGTGCGGACACCGATGCCCTTTGATTGCTATGGCGGACACCCAGTGCAGTCCAGAGAACACATTCTTTTGGAATGTCACTTTGGGACCGACGTTCACTGACATTGACTTAAGAACGTGCAGCCCAGAGGCCATGAAATGGATCCGGCACTGGTGTGAAACGATAGGAGGATGATCATTATTAAGATATAAATGGAAACATAGCCATATGAACAGCTGTGCTGTAATGGTCAGGACTTCTGATTTGTACTGCTATTTACGTAATATTATATATCATCGTCGTCATCTTCCTCCTCGTCATCCTCCTCCTCCTCCTCCTCCTCCTCCTCATCATCATCATCATCATCATCATCATCATCACCATCGTTATCATCATCGTCATCATTATCATCACAACCCCCACATCAAAACTGCCATCATTTTGAACATCCCTTCCATCCAAACATCAACATTAACAAGCACTCACAATCGAATGTATTATAATCATTATCACCATCACCACCACCACCACCATCATCATCATCATCATCATCATCATCATCATCATCATCATCATCATCATCATCATCATCATTATTGCCACCACCACGATCACAACCACCAACAACAATTTATCTACTGTATAAATTAAACCCCATGTCCCTTCATCATCAAAGTCAATAGCTTTAATAATACTCACAATTGACGAAATCGTCGGTCATTTTCCCGAACACCAACATCATCAATGGCCAGGCGGCCCCGTGGGCCAGAGCGGCCAAGCTGCCCAACACGATGAGGACAAGCTCAATGGTAGAGGCGAATGAAAACTGGGGAAATAAATATTTACAAAAAATAATATTTGTATAAAACATAATGGAAAATAGAAATATGACCCACGGCATCGATTTGGTATTAAGTCGCGGTGAACCAGATTCCGTTTATTGAATGAATGTTTTTAAAGGTTAAGATTATAGAATTGCAGACTTAAATAGATTGAGAAACTAAATTCATTCTTGTGAAGAATATAAATATTAACAATGGAGTAATGGTATGTGTGGTCAGACAATTAATCTGGAGGTCTGAGGTTCGATTCCAAGTAGAGGCAGGCTGATTATTGGAGACGATTGTTTGCTTGTATTTCTTTATGATTTGTCTGATACTGATTCATTTACACCTTTCCAGATTATTTTCTTTTTATCTTACACCAGTGTCTGCTCCAATGGGTAGCGCAAAGTTGAGTCATTGGAAGAGGCGCTTTAGTCACCGTTTCCTCAGCAGCATTTGTGTGGTCTGGTGGTATGACACTCGCCTTCGGGTCGGAAGGTCCTGGGTTCGAGTCCCGAGCTGTGCATAGTTTAGTCCTTGGAAAATACTCTTTACTCACATTCTCTCATTCAGGTGTAAAATGAGTAACTGACCGTTAAAAGCGTTGTCTCTGTCCGAATTTTTTTTTTAAATATCACATTACAGGCGTCATGTCTCATCCTACACGTTAAATCTTGCTGTGACTTGGGACCCAGTTGAGCACGTTGAGTGCATGTTGCGCTCTATAAAAACTCATGCATATTCAGGTGTAACCATAACCTGTAGCACCATTGTCTCTGTCTAGAAAATATAATCCAATACCGTCTTACAGGCGTCATGTCTCGTCCTTAATGTTAAGTGTTGATGTTGGCATGGTAAAATGCTTATAATATCATAATTAGTAGATAGAGAATCGCACTTTTCATGACCTCTTTGTCCACCTAGTGTGGTAGCTTTGTCTGTTAGATGAAGTTCTTAGCATTAAACTAGGGTCCTTACCAAAGGATAATATGCAATTGTAGCTGTCCGTTGACACTATTAATGATCAAATCTATAATCAACACTTACCATTTCAGCGAATGTTGCGGGCTTTGCTTTGGCATCTTTTGTAGCAACTCTGGTTTTTAAAAAAATAAAGCAAAGTTTGTTATTTTTATTAAATAAAAAAATTAACACAACCCGTATACCCCTACTACTGACTTCTTTTATCCACTTATTAGCAATGTGGCGTAGCAGATAACACACCCTTTAAACAACACGAACTTATCAAGTTCAAACCTGTTAGATCAGGTTTTATTGCCCGTGTTTATTTTTCAATGTTCTTTTTTTCCTGTGCTATAAAAGATGGTTGTTTCTCTTGCTTCTGATCTGGCAAAAATGTGGTGAATTGCAAGGGGAATCTGTCACTTCGGACATCACCTTTCCCTCTTCTCCCTATTTCCATGCATCCTAGATAACAAGACAATTCTTCTACATTGTGCTCTCTTTTTCAGCTCTAACAAAGGATGAAAACGTACAGCAACAGTGAGCAATGCATATTGGACAAAATTTCTTTTGGTTAAAACCCTGCCCGTCCTGAGCAGTGAACATCGGGTAAAATTAGCTTTGTGATCTACTGGTATAACACTCGCTTTCGGACTGAAAGGTCTGGATTCGAGTCCCGATCTGAGCTCTTTATTCACATTCTCTCACCCTACTGAAAATGAGTACATGGTCGTTAACAGCATTGTCTCTCTGTCGGAAAATTTGTAATATCGCCTAACAGGCGTCTTGTCTTGTCCTATAATGTTAAGCATAGATGTTGGGTAGGGCCCTTTTGTAAAGCGCTTTGATTACGATTAATGGATATTGCGCTATATAAATGCTCACTTTAAAACAATTCTATTGGTAGACCTTCAAGTCGTGAGAGGTCAATATTTGGTAAAGAGTCTTTCTGTTATCTCTACCAGTTGTGAACAGTGAAATTTCGTTTGGTCAGCCCTACCAGTCGTGGTTGGGTAGAATGTCTTTCTGAGTATAGATAGTATGCGCTAGGCTAAGAAGTTCACAACATTGCCATCCGAAGTATAACGAAGTATAATGGACCAACAATCAAAACTATGTGTAACCTTGAACGTTTATAATCTGGTTAATACAGTTAAGTGAAAATTACTCCTTTTAAACGCGGATGGCAGAAAGCAATAACAAAGACCTGAGAGATGGTTTACAAGGAAAAAGTAAATTTATCATCCTAAACTAACATATCGCTAAGCTGTTTCCGTCTATATGAAGATTATAACCATTTTAGGGACAAAATCAAGCACATAATATTGTCATTCTAGGACTATTATATTATGGTTATCATATCATTGATATTTTTTTAAAAATCCCTTTGGGTGCAATAAAGTATCATTATTATTATTATTATTATTATCATTATTATTATTATTATTATTATTATTATTATTATTATCATTATCATAATTAATATACACACACACATACACACACACACACATATATATATATATATATATATATATATTATATATATATATTATATACATATATAATATTTTTTCAATTTTGAAAAGTGCCAAAAGTCTTCCGAGAACGTGGACACAGCACGGAGGTAGAGGGCTAGAATTGAAAGTGTTGAATAGAATGAAACTCTCTTTAAAAGTACACGGACCCAAAATTTAATTGTTTTCGTTCAACCTGTACTTCTCTTCAGGTCTGCTTATTGTTGTAATGGATATGCTCTCAAACTTACGCTAAATAGTGCCCATTACAAAGATGTTAAATCAAGCCCATAATTGCGTTCGGTTATCAGACCTGCAAATATAGTGCACGTTGACTTTGACATATTATCATTGGTCACATTTGTTTGACAAAATATAATACCTGTTTGGGTCGTTGAGTCACATATTTTCTATGGGTTGTTTTTTTTTGTTTGTTTGTTTGTTTGTTTTTTTTTGTTTTTTTTGTTTTTTTTTTTTTTTTTTTGTTCTTGCTTTTGTTCCATTTTAGTTTTCTGGAATGAAAACATAATATGCCAATGAGTATATCTGACCAACAAAAGCGTTTTTTCGGTAATTTTGACGGAAAAAATTGTAATGGCGCCTTCTGGGCGTTGTTTATCAACTACATGTAAATTATTGTTACTGCTGATAGTTCTAATATAAAACGTAACCAGTAATAAAATAAGTGTATAAAGATATCGAAATGGAATGCCGTCATAATTCATTCAATGTAAACGTTGTACTTTTTACTTTGTTGTGTGTTTTTAACTCTAAATGTTTTTACACTCAGAGCTGTGATCGAGTGTGCTTTAAGTGTGTAATAGTAGCTATCGATATTTATGTTATGTTAAACAGTCGACCACCTAGCCATGGAATGGCCTTTATCTGAAACTGACAACACAGCTCTGTGTTTGACGCATGTAGTCCCAGAATTTCACATGTCATAGTCGAATGAGATAATACACGGAGATAACAATAATATTGTGTATCGCGATCCCAACCCTATAATTTGCTAAATTGTAGGAGAGATTTAAAACATAGATGGCGAGTTAAACAAATAGAGACCAAAATAAATTTGAAATACCTAGTTTGATGAAGGCGAATTGTATTCAAATTAATATTGGTTTGTGTTTTTATGTTTGTTTGTTTATTAATAGCACTATACCAGAGCCTGTGATGTTTTAAAGTCTTATAAGAGTCGAGAAAAAGAAAAGCAGGACAGTCAATCAAGAATTCAGGGTCCAAGACCTTAAACAGGGGCAACACCTATCTGCTATGTATGATCTGTCTGAGAATATGATGTGAACGTCCCGCCAAATTACAGACAAATGATCCACCGCCATGCCAAAAAGTTTATGATTTTATATTTACATAAACCTTTAACACTGCAGAAGAAATTATTTACTTTATAAGATATCTTTCTAGTTCCCTTTCGGTAATATCCTATCAAAGGCCTGGCTAAAAAGAAACTGTCCAGACAAAGGGGAAAGCAACAAAAGATATACGGATATGTATATAAAGGACAGAAATTTACAATGTACATGTTATGCTGTCACTTGGGTAAGCTCCAGTCAAGTAGAAGAAGAAATAAATTCCACATCAGGATTTGGTCCATTGACAAAATCGTTCAGAACAAATGGAGAATATCCCAGAGTATGTAAACAACGACAAGAATATAATCAAGTTGTTTTTTTTCTAATTTATTTATTTGTTTATTTATTTATACATTTATTTATTTATACATTTATTTATTTATACATGTATTTATTTATATTTATTTATTTATTATTTTAAATATTTATTTATTTATTTATTTAAGGTCAATATAATAAGGCAGATAAGTACTATTCTCAGACACAGACCCTATTCCGGTTCTAAGAGAAATACGAGGTCAAGATAAACTCGATTGCAGATCAGTCAATCAGTCTTCGATGCCTTCATTGCCTTTTTCTAGAGTAGATCAAGATCCCATCGTAAGAGTGTGTTTTCAACAGTAATCAGAATATCTGATATAGTTAAATCAGAACATTTGCAGAACAAAATTACCTCTCGAACAAACGTCACTGTCCCACAAACTATTGAAGAGCTGAATCACAACTCTAGTTCATGGCATGGGCCCTAATCTAATGGTTTTTTAAAATGCTTGCCCTGATGTCTGATATGGTTTTATTGTTGTTATGATTTCCTGGCAGTTTTAATTAGTCGCCATTCCTACGCTAGCGGCAGTTAAACATATTCTCATAAATCTGCGAGGCCACATGAAATCCCGTTGACCACTTTGGAATCTGAGATTTATGGCTTCCAGTCGTACCCGTATACAAACCACACTTCAGACGCTTTGGATCCGTTTTTGGGGAAGGTTGCCCACCCTCAATTTTCTCGAATGGATAACATAGGTGATTCTTGAGAACATCTTGTGATCGTGGATAGTTTCTAGAAGAATTGAGAGAGAGAGAGAGAGAGAGAGAGAGAGAGAGAGAAGAGAGAGAGAGAGAGAGAGAGAGAGAGAGCAAAATCCTCATCAAAGTTGAAAAAATCATTGATTAAAGTAATAAAGGTTATGGCATAGCAAAGATAATACACATATATTATATCTAAAATTGAGAGAGGCTTACGGTTCTTCATTGGCTTGATCATTCAGGTCGATTTCATGGAATCTATCTGGATCGGCTTTATTGTATTTGACGTTTTGGACACCGTCCACGGCACCGTTAGAGACGCCGTTTGTTGCACCGTTCGTATCCATCTTTTTAATCGAAACTCCATTCGTATTAATAACCTCCTTGTCCTCATTAGGTACATAACCCAGACTATACGAATGGGGCATTGTCGAATTATATGTCAGTGTCACAAACCACAACACTAGTGGTGATTAGTATGGTTTTGTTTTGTAGATGTTTTCTCTTTTTGTTATCTTTCTTTAATAATGGAAATAATCAAGAGTATAACTACGAGTATAACTTATAATTCGTTGACATACTCTGAGAGAAATGACCACACGTATTAAACATTTTGACCATAAAACTCGTCCTGCAAACATCGATTGAGTAAAATGATTCTCATTTTATCAAAATTCTCAAATTTGACATGGGACTTTAAAAAAACAATTGAGAGTTTTTATATATTGCAATATCCACTCGAAGTCTCAAAGCGCTTTACAAGGGGTCCCAGGCCAACAGCAACACTTAAATGTAGGACGAGACATGACGTCTGTTAGGCGATATTACATTTTCCGGACAGAACAACTCATTTTACACATGAGTACAGTGGGAGAATCTGATTAAGGAGCCTTTTCCAAGGACTCAACTATGCGCCCATAGAGGCTCGAACCCAGGACCTTCCGTCATATAACAAGACCACATAGCCGCACATGTTTTTGCTAAAGTGAGGGTCACTTAAATCGATCAATATTTGAAGGACGAATTTTCTGGACAAGATTTTTGATCTGTTTTTTTTTTCAGAGTACGGCCGATCTGTGATCCCGTGCATAAACCCGAAAAGCCACCCTTTCTTCAAAAATGATTTACTGTTACAAATATATAACTGTATATCAAGTCATATTTTCTTCAATACTTAGTTTGAATATTTATTATAAAAGAAATTTGTTGCATTTCCTATGAACACACTTATATTTTTTTTATTTCGCCAGAAAACTGGGGACCTCGCGAGGTCCCAGGTTTAAGAGTTTTTTTTTTTGTCAAGATGAGGGTCATTTCAACCGATCGATATTTGAAGGACGATTTTTTTCTGGCCAAATTTTCAAATACGTGTCTTTCCAGAATACGGCAGTAAACTGGTTAAATTCAATTTTCAGTCATAGATTTAAAACACTTCAGAATACCAATTTGAGGTGATGGGTCACATTATGATTGGATAGGACTAAGGGCAAAGGCCTTGTGGTTGATCGTCAACAGAAAGTTTATTGAAACAATTATACGTTCCGAATGTGTGTACGCGAATCACTCTATTTAGAATGTAAAGAAGAGACTCATAGCAACTTGTTCTAAACTATCGGAACAATGGCGGACGCCAATATCTCAATCACCGCCGTTATGAAATACTTCTCTGAAGAGCATAAAAGGGTATCCAAAGGAGAACATTATAAAGCTGATCATGTTTTGTACATTCTGATAACATGACATGTGAAAAAGTTCTAGCCAGCATGAAGAATAAAAAGTACCGATTTTATTTGTTTAGAACCAAGCTGCTGGTTACTGGGCGGACGTGACAAAAAACTATTGAATCCTATTACACGTTTTCTTGAAAGAAAACTTTTTTGTGTGACTTTAAGGATGGTCTTGTTATTGATTAAGATAACTTTCTGATAATGGACTAGGCAGGAAAGTGGACGACTGACCATAATATATTATTGGAACAATGAGAAGGGACATGGTATCAGATAAGAGCAGCTCTGTTACACAGAACAGAGATGAAGGGATATATATATATATATATATATATATATATATATATATATATATATATATATATATATATATATATCCCTTCATCTCTGTTCGACGACGACGACGTTTTATATATGTGTATATGACGATGATGGTGATGATGACGAAAAAAAATAGAAATAAAAAAGTACAATATATCTAGTGCTTCAGAACTAGAAAATTAGCTTTGCAACAAATAAATGTTTCTACCTGATGATGATAAAGATTAAAAGTGTCCTAATGAAAAGGAGATAAGAAGATGCAGAAAATGAGGGATACACACACACTAAAACACATACACACACACACACACACACAGAGAGAGAGAGAGAGAGAGAAAGAGAGAGAGAAAGAGAGAGAGAGAGAGAGAGAGAGAGAGAGAGAGAGAGTGAGAGATTGGAGCGATTCTCTATTGAATGATACAGTTTGACGTAGTAATACATAAAAGCTTGTCACTTATAGATGGGGGAAACAGGAATTTTATATGAAATTGTCAAAATCCTTGCACTACATCCATCTAACTTCAAGATGAATTCATGGCTTTGAAATGTTCATTTAAAATATGCCATTTATTGAACATTTCATTGTTTTCTAATCAACGGAGTTAAGTCCGCATCGATTATTATCTAATGAATTGAGAATGCCATTTACAACTAAGATTTGTTTTTTAATCAAAATCTTATCAAATATATCACATTTCAAGGACAATAATGTATCTTTAAGTACGCACATTTATCTATCCATCTACTATGAATGACTTGCTTTTGATAATGATGCAATTTCATTTACGCGTTATTGATAACAATGTGATATTGAATTTAAGCTTCAATTTAATAAACAAAAACAGATAATGTGGACGTTTCGGGTTTCACTTTATCCACAAAAAAACGACGAATGAAACACTACAGACGAATGAAATATTGTTTGGGAATAATGAGAACCTTAACAACGCCATTCTCACAAGTTTAATTCGTCTGTAGTGTTTCATTCATCGTGTTTGTTGTTAATAAAGCGAAAACCCGAAACGTCCACATGATGTGTTTTCATTCATTAAATTGAAGCTTACATTTAGTTTCACATTGGTTTTTTTTTTTTCGCTTCAAGCAGCAACATTTACTTTACTTAACGCATTATTGACACATACGGTTAAAAAAAAAAAAAAACAAAAAAAAAAACAAACCCAAACCCACAAAACTACACCACTCTAATCCACAGATGGAATTAATAGAGTCCATCCACCGGTGTTGCTGTATCAAATTACAAACGTAATCTCCTTAGAAACCTCATACTATATTGTATATTATCGAAGACGACGAAGTCCAAGTTAGATGGACGATGATGATGATGATGATTATGTCTGACTGACCACTCATTGACCACACCGACACACTCCTTCATCGAGGCTCGTTCAAATGAGGTCATGTGCCATTCGTCAATCATTAACCAGTTAACTGCCGAACTCTGGAAAACGCGTATTTACACATTTGGCCAGAAAAATCGTTCTTCAAATATTGATCGATTTAAATGACCCTCACCTTGAGAAAAACTCTCAAACCTGGGATTTCGCGAAGTCTTTAATAAAGTACCAGGTTTGAGAGTTTTTACCAAGATGAGGGTCATTTAAATATATCGATATTTGAAGGACGAGTTTTCTGGCCAGATTTTTAATTACGTGTTTTTCTAGAGTACGTCAATTAACTGGTTTGTAAGATAATAGACCGACATTGTCAATCTGGTATTACACCGCGATGGTTAACACGTCGAAAACTGAATCCAATTCAAAACTGATCAGAGATTTACGAAGTTAAAAGTTATATCAGTTTGTAACCCATCGTCTCATTCTGGTAACATGCCGAGGTGAACCAGATGCAGATGAAACGATTATGCTTATCCTTCAAAACAAAGTATGTGGAGATAACCCACATTTCATATTTCTAACCATTTCTAGCCACTGAGGTATCCAGTCATATAATTTGGCTATCTGTCACCGTGATGTTTTTATTCCCAATTTTCATCTGACACTTCTCCGCCATACCCTTTATTTCTAATCATTACCGACATAAGTACTCGCTCCACACTTTTTATAACTTTAAAAACCATATCTGGATTCAAATTTTAGCATCTTGTTCACCAAGTCATAACACCGGTTTGATACGATGGGTCACGTTTAAATATATGAAGAAGGGTATGTGAAACAATACCAAGCAAGAAAGAAAAATACAAAAAAGAAACCATTCTAAAAATCAGTCTTCCTAGTCCAGTCGATGAAACTGATTTTTGGGATGATTTCTTTCTTTCTTTGTCTGGCGCTGTTTCATATACACGTTTTTAGATCTTTATCTTACACCAGTTCCTGCTCCCTAATGTCTGAATACACGGATCACGTTTAACATACCACATCCATCGTCAATAAAGTAAATGGATTTAACATAAATTTCATATTTCAAATTAAAATCAATTCTACATCTAGTCCATACTGAAATTACTACAGGATTGAGCCTGTGGGGTCAGCGTGTACTTATTTACAGGTCTGATAACCCAAGTTGTTATGGGCTCATTGTTGTAACGAAAATACGCTCAAACCAACGCAATTTATCATCCATTACAACAATGTTAAAACGAGCCCAAAATAGCGTTATATTTCTATTATCAGACCTGCAAATATGTGGACGTCGTTTGGGTCACATATAATTTGTTTATCATATATTTATAATATCAAACTAACACATCCGACTGTGCTGTATGAATGTGGGCAACTAACCAGAGCTATGACAGAATTTGTTACTTGTACTACTACTACTAAACATGGAGATGAATCAGTGCGAACCAACTGATAACAAACCGTTGACGGACAGAAAGCGTTATATGCACATTGGAAATCGTGACATCTTACTTACTACTCGAACATGAGTCAGACATTCATAACTTTCAAATAGAGATCTCCGTACACTCATTTTTTCTGGAATTAATTTTACAAAAATCTCCAAAAACTAAGTTTTTATTAAATTGTTATGGGAATTTTTTTTTAATTATCTGCGTTAAAGTGATTACAAATGACCGTAGTAAATTATGGTAATGATGAAATTATTGTGGATATTACAAAATTAGTAACAGAATCATTACAATATTATCGTTCAGGGCCAAATGTGAATTGCCAAGTGCAAATAATGAAAAGGTTTTTTTGTTTTTAAAAAAAATTCCATTCTATAGCTCCTCTAACTAGTGGTACTAAAAAGGAAGGGAAAAAAAACATGAGTTCCAGTCATTGGCCTGCATCTCAATGAGATATTCAAAGATCTGCTTTTTGCGCGCATAACTGCAATTTATATATCTAGATATTTGTAGTCAAAAAGTTGTGGCTCTGCAATTATTTTTTTCTTTCTTTTCCTTTAAAATTATATCTCAAAAAGGACCAGGAAATAAACTGAGCAATCTTAATCCAGAACAAAGGCAGAGAGCAACTTGGAAAGGGAAAACAAATATTGGGGATAAAAGACGTAGCAAGTCACCACTTTGCCCACTACCATAATAAGAGGTCAGAAGACCCCGCCCAGAGATCGAGGAAACAAAAACCTTACTGGGAGTAGTTTGATTTCCAGTGGGGATCGGTGCTAAGATGGATGAGAAATAAAGGCATGAGGAGGAGAATAATGAGAGTAAGATGGCAACAAACATGTAAGTAATGAGAGGATTCTGGAATATGATTCAACAGTCGTAACGTCACTTCCCTTGTAATGACCCATAGTAACCTAGTGTTCTAAACTATCGGAACAATGGCGGACGCCCTTATGAACAACTTCTCCGACGAACATAAAAGTGTATCTAGAGGAAAAAAAAACAACATTATAAATCTGATCATAATTTGACTTTTATACATTCCGATCACATACCATGTGAAAATGTTCTGGCCAGCATGAAGAATAAAAAGTACCGATTTTCTTTGTTTAGAACCAAGCTGATGTTGCTGGGCGGACGTGACACCATACTATTGAATCCTATTGGCGGAGGACAAAGAAAATTAGTGTGGTGGTGAGAAGAAAAAGATGGAATTGGATTGACTAGTTTTTTGAGGAGAGGGAAAGAGAAAGTTTCTACAGTGACATTGGGATGGACTCCAGGGGGAGGGGGGGGGGGGAAGAGAGAGAAAGGAAGACCTAAGACCACGTGGTGAAGGATTGTGGGAAAGCAGATGAATGACATCAGGTTGTACTTCTGGCAGAGGGCCAGGACCGTAACCAAGTACCTAACGAAATGGAAGGAAAATGTCGTGGCATTCAGCGCCTCCTGGCACTGAGAGATTTGAGGCTAGGTAGGATCGAATGGGTGACAATGGACACAAAAAATTAATCCTAGTGTTGTTTCCTTTGGTAAATCACCTCAAACTTAGTTCTCCACTCGCATCAGGTGTGAATGAATAGGCTGTGATCCATCTGTACATAATATTTGCAGGTCTGATAACCGAATACAATTATAGGCTTGACTTAACATTGTTGTAATGGACAATATTTTGTGATGGTTTGAGAGTATTTTCGATATAACAGTGAGCTCATAACAATGTGGGTTATCAAAGCTGCTAATAATATTTATCGCTATGGCCAGCTATTCATTCACCTGTGGAGTCGTGTGGAGCAATGTGCTTAAAAAGGCCGAGAACATAGTTATGTGAAAATTGTCACCTATCCGGTCACCAACCACACTAAACATCGCTTGAAAACTTAACTCGCAGCCTGTAATATAACTGTAATATAATGAAAATGACATGCTTGTAACATTTGTAGAAAAAAAACTAAATTGGCGTCTGCGGGTTATCGCGGGCCACTGAGGTCACCTGAAGAAGAAGATAAGCGCAACCAATACCGCAGCCAAGGGCCTTGTAAGGGCTGGAAAGGTCAGAATACCATTCTTGATTTTTACCATAAATGGTCATCATTGACAGTTGATGTAATAATAATAATAATAATAATAATAATAATAATAATAATAATAATAATAATAATAATAATAATAATAATAATAATAATAATATAATAATAATAATAATAATAATAATAATAATAATAATAATAATAATAATAATATAATAATAATAATAAAGTAGTAGTAGTAGTAGAAGTAGTCGTAGTAGTAGTAGTAGTAGTAGTAGTATAGTAGTAGTAGTAGTAGTAGTAGTAGTAGTAGTAGTAGTAGTAGTAGTAGTAGTAGTAGTAGTAGTTGTAGTAGTAGTAGTAGTAGTAGTAGTAGTAGTAGTAGTAGTAGTAGTAGTAGTAGTAGTAGTAGTAAAAGAAGAAGCAGAAGCAGAAGAAGACGAAGAAGAAGAAGAAGAAGAAGAAGAAGAAGAAGAAGAAGAAGAAGAAGAAGAAGAAGAAGAAGAAGAAGAAGAAGAAGAAGAAGAAAAGAAGAAGAAGCATGAGGAGGAGGAAGAGGAGGAGGTGGATGAGGAGGAGGAGGAGGAGGAGGAAACAGTTTAACGCATAAAACAAAATGAATGCGAAATCATGTAATACATAACATTATTCAAACTAAAACATAATACATCTATGCCTATTTGTGACTCAACGCTACAAATCGGTATTGAATCTGGACAAACCGGTATAATGTCGGATTGGCCCAGATGACGAGAAATGAATGATAGAAAATATTAGATTTTATTTACTAATCGTTTTGGAAATTACCGATTTTCACCTTCCTCTATAAAGCATATAAAAGTAAGAACTTGTTTCTCATATTATTGACAGTAAAAGCCTTTTTAGCATCTAAACCATCCCGGCAAATACCTTTTTGACGCAGTAAGTCACAAATGACATGGAATGTGAAGTGTTAGTCTTCATCACACAAAAAAAAACCAACAAACAACAAACAATCCTCCTCCCCCCCCCCCCCCCCCCCCCCCAATAAACTAAGTTTATAGTTCTCAAGAATATATATATCTATCAAGATGATCGAAGTCTCACATTTTTGTTTTTAATTTTAATTCTCTAGCATTTGAATCACCCCGATATAATACCGTTTTGGTATGACAGGTCACATTATGTAGGTTTCGGTACGGTGACATGCAGTGGTCATAACATTCATTATTTTACACATAGAAATAAAACTTGAATTTTGGCACGATAGGATACACTACGGAAATAATTGAATTTCATTGGTCGAATGTGATCACGTGGCAACATAATAATAATAATAATAATAATAATAATAATAATAACAATAATAATAATAATAATAATAATAATAATAATAATAATAATAATAATAATAATAATAATAATAATAATAATAATAATAATAATAATAATAATAATAATAATAATAATAATAATAATAATAATAATAATATATTATTATATTCTTTTTCCTTATCCAAGCACAGTTAAGATATTATTTAGAATAGTTCACAATAAACACAACACAAATCTAGAAAAATGGATTCTCTTAAGAATGATAGGTACCTAATTATTCTTGTGACCCATAGCGGCAATCTAGTATGATGTTTGAATGAAATTAGTGAAGAAAAATAAATTTAAAGTTAAATTGATTAAGAAGAAGTAGATGCATATGTATTTGCAGGTTTGATAGCCCATATTGTAATGGGCTCATTGTTGTGATGGAAATGTCATAATATAATAAACTCTCTTCCATAGGCAACATCATAGGAAATGAGATTAGCGGAAGAGTAGCGTCCATTGATTGGACGTCACCCATAGTCTGTGACGTCACCGGCGGAAAAGTTATTAGAGAGAGAACGTCATGTTGGTTGTGCGCATGCGTTTCTCGTCCTCGCCGCGAGGACGAGAGACGCATGCGCACAACCAACATGACGTTCTCTCTCAAAAAACTTTTCCGCCGGTGACGTCACAGACTATGGGTGACGTCCAATCAAGGGACGCTACTCTTCCGCTAATCTCATTCCCTATATTCTCCATTACAGCAATGTTAAAACAAGCCCATAATTGTGTATGGTTATCAGACCTGCAATTATGTGCACATCAGAATGAGGGGATCTCTAATATTTTTGAAGTTAAAGTAAACTAAAACTCACCGTCCTCAGTGAAAAGATTCATTTCATATGTTAAGCTTAACATTGATATTAACCAGTTAATTGAAAACAGTTAACTCTGCTGGAAAACAAGATTAAAAGATTTTATTATTTTAAAAGATTTGTCCAGGAAACTCGTCCTTCTAATATCACTCGGTTTAAATCACCTTCTTCTTGGCAAAAACTCTTAAACCTTGGACTTGGCTTTACCGGTTAAGTATCATCAAATTCACACGAACATAAACCCACTTTGAAGCGATTGGACACCTACATTTAAAATAACACACTTTATCTAATAAATATCAACAGAGCTGTAGCACTTTGTAAAATATTAAGTTAAAAGGACTAAAATAATTATGTAATAACTTCTACTAATGCGGAGCAACGTCTAAAGCCGTGAAGGAATAAGGTAATAAGACCCAACGTTGATCACTCACGCGTTACTGCGAATGCGAGGTAAGCGTGTGAGTACGGTGATGATATCCAACTAATAATAATATAGTATTTAATTCCGTAAGTCTTCCCCGAGATAACATTTCGCGTGTCTCACTGCCGTGAGTAAAGCAATAGTGATAATACACTTCCTAGAGAATGCCCAGTGCTGTGAGTGGAGAGAAATGAGGTCAACCTGTCGCGTTGTTAGTCAAGCGGTTTCTACATCTGAGATAGACATTTATGACGTCACTCAGGTCTTTGTTATTGTTTTTTTTTTTTGCCATCCATGTTTGTGAGTAATTCTCACTAAACTGTCTTAACCAGACTATAGATAGTACGCGCTTGGCCAAGAATCTCACAACATTGCCATCCGGAAATATAGCAGACCAACACACAAAACACCGTGTAACCTTGAACGCTTATAGTCAGTTTAGTTAGAATTACTCATAAACACGGATGTCAAAAAGCAATAACAAAGATCTGAGTGACGTTAACGTCGTTCTATCTATAGATTGTATGCGCTTGGCTAAGAAGCTCACAACATTGCCACCCGGAAGTATAACGGACCAACACACACACAACTCTGTGTAAACATGAACCTTTATAGTCTGGAAGGTACAGTTAGGTGAGAATTACTCATAACGTGGATGGCAAAAAATAATAATAAAGACCCGAGGGATGTCAACTTCATTCTATCTATATCAAAATATTACGCAAGCAATTCCACGAACAGAAAAGAATAACTTTTTGAGGAATAATATTATATTAAAAATAATAAAATTAATCTAACACAGTTTCCTTTGCAGGAAAAAAACAAACAATTTTTATCACTATGTTTTTTACACTAGAGTTTAAAGTAACATTTTGCAAAGAAAATTAGTATTTAAAAAAATAATAATGATAGGATAAACGCTAGAGCAATCTATTTAAACCTTTTTACAATTTATTGTACACCAAAGTCTTGAAAGGAACTGGAGAAGGCGATTGATGTGAACAATAATAACTATTACATACAGTTCGTGGATGGGTGAGAAGAATAAAATCCTATGCAATATCTCACTTGTTTCGTGTCTTCCTCGAGTTCCTTTTCCAGCCTTACACAGGGTGAGTAAGGATATACATATTTTCGATTCTATGGATTGTGACCTTGGCCTCATTTAGATCTGATGTACTGTAGGTATTGATGCTATGCGTTTATCCAAAACAGATCACAACATCCGCCAGCCAGAATTAACGTACCAATACACAAAACAATAAAGTGTAACCTTGAACTCAGCTCTAACTTATTGTTTTTAGCCAGCCATTATTTTTAGTAGTTCTCACTAAATTATTCTATCAATCAGACGATAAACGCTCAAGGATACACAGTTTTGTGTGTCGGTACGTTCCGGCTGGCGGATGTTGTGAGTTTATTGGCTAAACGCATCAATTGCGTATTTGGTTTATTTTCTTTTAAAACTAGCGAGAGATAGAAAGAAAATGACGTCACTCATCTCTTTCTTATTGCTTTTAGCCAACCATTTTTATGAGAAGTTCTCACTAAATTATATTTATCAGACTATAGATAGAATGCGGTTGGCCAAGGAGTTCACAACATTGCCATCCGGAAGTATAAAGGACCAACACACATACTCTGTGTAACCAGGAACTTTTATAGTCTGGTTAATACAGTTTAGTGAGAACAACTCACAAACGCGGATGGCAAAAACAATAACAAAGGCCTGAGTGACGTCATCTGCATACTATCTATAAACGTTTCAGGTTACACTTTGGTTTGTGTGTTCGAACGTTATATCCGGCTGGCGGATGTTATGAATTTTTAACCAAATTATGCAGAGTGTCAATAAACAGAATGACGATGTCTTGTTTTAATGTGCGGCTATGTGGTCTCGTGGTATGACACTCGCTTTCGGATCGGAAGGTCCTGGGTTCGAGCCTCGCGCTTGGCGCATAGTTGAGTCCTTGGAAAAGGCTCTTTACTCACATTCTCTCACCGGACTCAGGTGTAAAATGAGTACCTGGCCGTTAACAGCGTTGTCTTTGTCCGAAAAATTGTAATATCGCCTAACAGGCGTCATGTCTCGTCCTGCATGTTAAGTGTTGACCAGGGACCCATGTAAAGCGTTTTGAGAACATTTAATGGATATTGCTCTATATAAAGCTCAATTTATTATTTATTATTATTATTATTAAAGCTGACTGGCAGAAGCAATGGCTGCTAAATGTAAACAAAGAGGGCAATAGGGTTCATCCGTAGCCAACGTAAAGTTATGGCCAAAAAATGACGTCAAAATGCCAGTCTTTTGCTACAAAAGAACACAAATCGTGAGTTGTATTCAATAGTTCAACCAATGAAATAACTTATTTCCTTGAGCTCTACTAACGACAACTCACTAGACGCTACACAAACCTAAAAATGACGTCAAACTGCCAGTCCTAGAGGGTTCTTGTGTCAGGCTAAATGTTAACGATGACTACGGTTCAACAGTCGTGACGTCACTTCCCTCGTAATGATGCATAGTAACTTAGTAACTGGTTCTAAACCATCGGAACAATGGCGGACGCATTATGAAATACTTATCCGACGAGCATAAGGAGGAAAAAAACATTATACATCTGATCATGTTTTGAATTTTATACATTCTGATCACATAACATGTGAAACAGTTCTAGCCAGCATGAAGAATAAAAAGTACCGATTTTCTTTCTTTACAACCAAGCTACTCGTTGCTGGGCGACGTGACATCAGACTATTGAATCCAATTGATGCTTCCATCAAATGGTCATGTGACCTGTTGCTATGCCCTGAAAACTATTATTGACATGGATTCCTTTTTTTATTACTATTATCTGATAGTATAAGTCCCTGGTTATCCAATCAACATACTACAAACGAGATGGATGGTTTTCAGACAAGTAATAAAAATGTCCTTCAGAGCCATTAGATCCACGGAGCCAGAGTTTATCCCAGTCGATATAGCGGATGATATAAATTGCATGCTACCCTTTGAATGAGACACTAGTCTATCACAAAGTACTTTCTGCTATATCTAATAGACCCAGCTTTTCCCAATTTTGGGGTGCCCATATGTCGGTTATTAAAACACCCATTCACGGACCGTGATGTACCCCAGTTAGATCTGGTGAAATGTAATTTTTGGTAGATTTACTAGCGTCCTACCGAAAGGTTAGTAAGCAATTGTTATCGTACGTTTCACGCTACAGCAACCGGGATGAAGTACGGCTCCATAGGGCTAATGACTCTAAATGACTACTTTAGAACTTAACGAATGTTGTAAAAGTTGAATACAAAAAGAGGCTTATCAAGCGATTTCTTCTGTATGGAGTGGAGTTATTATCTATCATGACCTTCAAGGATGATGAACAAAGCATGTGGAAGTGCGTTGAGCAAGGTGAATACTTGGAAATGAACTCTGTACTATTCAGAGTTTTTCCGTTAACAGTTAAAAAATATGTTGATTTAGCACCAGTAAATTGCAACATGGACTAAGATGGCATTTCGTGGAAAACTAGACTTAGGAGAAATAAAACAAATCATGACACATTAGTCAGTAGGAAGTAGATACACTTGAAACGCTCAATTCCATTCTCAAGTATGTTTCTCTCTCTCTCTCTCTCTCTCTCTCTCTCTCTCTCTCTCTCTCTCTCTCTCTCTCTCTCTCTCTGTAGATCATTATTTTGGTGTTGGTATGCAAGGATGTTGATAAAGGAGCCGATAAAGAGGAAGCTCAAAATATGATAAGCTTGATCAATGAAATTCAAGCTTTAATTTATCCCACCGGGTACCGATAGCTCAGTTGTTTGAGCACTTGCCCCACAAGCAAATTTTGATCCCGGATGCAGTCGAGATTTTTTAACCCCCCTCCCCCCAACCCCCACCTCCTTGTCTTCCCGCAGTGATTGGGTAGCTAGGTATGTTTGATCTTAAGGAAAATACTTTACGATAGTCAAGTATCCTATCCAAAGTGTAGCGAAAATTGCTACTGTCCGTTTAATGCTATAGAAGCCGGTATAAACTTTAGCTACACAAGCTTATGGCTCAAAAGGACCAAGTCATTCTTAATCAATTCCGTCACTGAATCTTTGAACTTGAGCTTTTGTATATAACGCAATATCCACTAACGTGCTCAAAGCGATTTTCAAGGGGTCCCTAGCCAACAACAACGTTTAACGCGTAGGACGAGATATGACGTCTTTTAGGGAATATTACATTTTTTTTCGGACAAAGACAACGCTGTTAACGACCAGGTATTAAGTATACACCTAAGTAAGATGAGAGAATGTGAGTAAAGAGTCTTTTCCAAGGACTCAACTATGCGCCTCTCAGAGCAGGACTCGAACCCAGGTCCTTCGGATCCGAAGGCGAGTGTCATACCACTAGACCACATAGCCGTTCAAGCAACTTGAGCATGGCCATAAATAAAAACGGTGAATTATACTCTATATGTAGATTCTATAATTGAACACTAAATTTATTTTATTCATACTTCCTGCCTGATGTGTTTTAAACTCCCCCCCCCCCCCCCAAAAAAAAAAAAAAACCAAACAAAACAAAAAAGGCTTTAGGCTACTCCATTCTGTCATTGGCGTTAAGGACTTAGATAAGAATGCTCAAATTTTGAAATGAATGGGTAAAATTTTTATCTCCAAAAATATGTCATTGAGATTAACCAGTTAACTGTCGTACTCTGGAAAAACCCATATCTAAAGATTGGACCAGAAAACTCGTCCTTCAAATTATATCGATCGATTTCAATGACCCTGACCTTGGCAAAACGTTTAAACCCGGGGTCCCCGAAGTCCCAGGGTTGAGAGTTTTTACCAAGACGAGGGTCATTTAAATCGATCGACATTTGAAGGAAGAGTTTTCTGGCCAAATTTTTAAATAATTTTTTTTCCAGAGTACGACAGTAAACTGTTTACGGTAAGTCTACAGCATTGAGCAAAAACATGCCAGCCCAGCGTACAGTGACAAAATGACTTGTTATATTTGGCAAAAATAAAATAAGCAAGTTTAACATCATAATCTGTAACCCAGCAGCTCAAAACGGTATTCTGTTGGTATATTATCCGCCTGGCGGATGTTATGATTTGTTTAACTGAACTCATAGCTTCAATGGATGAAGAAAATTGACCATAAAGTCTAGATGTACAAAAATATAAAGTTTAAGATTTTTGGAGTTGACGAAAGAAAACTTATTCTTTCAATGAAGATATTAATTTTCACAAAAATGTCATAGATTAAGCTCAACATTCAATTCCAGAGATTAGATTGCCCTTCGTATGTGACAGCAAGACATGATTTTTGGTCTGGTGTCTCTGCAAACTTAACTGCCATCCAGGGGTGATTGGATAGTTGGGTCTGTTAGATCTGGAGGAAATTGCTATTGTCTATTAATTTTAGAAACCGGGTTTAAGTCCGGCTCTATGGGCCTAATGACTCCGAAGGACGACTACAATCATCATTGTTATGGTGTATTATTATTATTGAGTTATTGCCCTTTGCAATTATATTACCAAATGTCACGAATATAATGTATTAAAATTCTTAAAATATATTAAATTGTGACATTATTTAGGAGTAATTAAATGTCATGACCATTGCCTTTTTCACCCTGGGTCAGGGTATAGGCCACAGACAAACAGTTTCCATCCTTGTCTATCCTGAGCTAACTTTTTTTTTTATCTCGTTCCATGCCTTATCACTTCTCTGTATATCAGCTTCTTTAATTCTTCTCCAAGACTACAATCACCGCCCCGATATCAAGCATGTCTGACGCAATAAGTCATACTATGTAAATTGTATTTGATTATTTATTTTATTCAAGTTTGATTTGGTTTATTATAATTTATTTTACCTGTTTTGAGGGAACAAAAGTCGATGTGTCAGGTTTCAATCTCATTGGAAGTGTAAAACCACTCTTCCAGAGGACTGTATACATACATTGTGTAATTGATCTTCTGGTTTTAGAGTGATTTCTAGCCTTAATAAATGCTGGTCGTTTATCAAGATCATCCATCCTCACCCCGTAATCCTAAGAAACTGCCTATACATCCTGCTACTAAAATAGTTATGCCACCTTAAATGATTCAATATGTAACCTATTCATTATTAGTCCTCAGAAGGACTGGTCACATACACACTTCCAAGGAATTTGGAACCGGAAGAGTAGAAGGTCTAACGTCACGACTTCTCGGCCCTAATGGAAATCCTATGCACGAAACTACCAGCGGTAAAGGGGTACCGAGATTATTACTCCTCGGTGTTATGTGGCTTTGAGCAAGTCACGCCGCATTACCGTTCTCTGTGGCGCTGCAGTACTGATGACATCAGGGTTATTATTGCAGTCTTCCCATTTGGTCAGAAAACCTTCTATACAACATCAAGAAAAATAAACCTTCAAGGATGAAATTCTATGTTAGTGTGAGATTTACATCAGCAATTATTGCCTAAAATACACCTTTAAACTGAATTGAATAAAGAAAGAATATTATCATCTTACCGGCTATGTACAACTCCGTCATCAACATGTCCGACTTCGTCTTCTTTCGCCCCTTCATCGTCGACTGCAGCGTTAATCAGATGGTGCTCTGACAGCAATGGGGTCCTTTCATCTTCCTCCTCAGACATCATAATGGTAGCTTTGTGGAGATCCTAATCCGAGGCACCTGAAGATGTATCAAGACATGTGTACGAAACTATAAAGAGAGAGAGAGAGAGAAAGAGAGAGAGAGAGAGAGAGAGAGAGAGAGAGAGAGAGAGAGTAGAGGAGAAGACTGACGAGATGGAAGAGAGCGTCCAGAGTGGAGATAAGAATTTGCGTCCAGGGATGAACGAACTCCCGACATGAAGGAGTATGTCCTACCACAAAGACCACATAGGATGCCTTGGTGCTGTACTTTGACATAACTCTTGTTATAAATAGTATGCGCTTGGCTAAGAAGCTCACAACATTGCCAACCGGAAGTATAACGGACCAACACCCAAAACTATTTCTAACCTTGAACTTTTATAGTCTGGATAATACGGTTTAGTAAACGTGGATGGCACAAAATAATAACAAAGACCTGAGTGACGTCAACTTCATACTATATATACAACGAACGAAGTTGACGTCACTCAGCTCTTTGTTTTTTTTTTTTTTGGTTTTTATACAGCTTGTTGGCTGATTAGTTCTCACTAAATTCTATCTATCAGACTAATAACGTTAAAGGTTACACATACTTTTGTGTGTTGGTACGTTATATGGCAGATGCAGTATTTTACCTAAACGCATAGCATCAATTGGTCAGTAAATCTTTTATTTCAAATAGCGATAGATTGAAATGACCAAAAAAGTCGCGTGCTGGACAATGATCTGAAAAGGTGAGCATGAAACTGCCAGACAAAGCAGAAAGAAAAATACAATTTAAAAATCCCTCCAAAAAATCAGACCCTTCCATTTATCTAGCTATGGTGTAATTTTCTGGGTCGGTTAAGGTGGTGGAAAGTACCATCAAGCAATAGAATAAAATCCTATTCAAAGGGTAGCAAGCAATTGTTATTGTCCGTTTAAGTCCATATAAACCGGGATACACACTGGCTTCGTGGGCTTTATGTCTCTGAACACTTTCTTAAAATTATGTTTATTTATTTTATCTTTGTTTCGTTTTGTTTATTTTGTTCATGTGTGTTTTGGGGATTCATTTTTGGGGGAGGGGCGGAGTATGAGGCCTGGCACAGCGGTAAAGGGGTACCGAGTTTGATTCCACCTCGGTGTTATAATGTGGCCTTGAGCAAGTCACGCCGCATTAACGCTCTCTGCTGCTCTGCAGTGCTGATGACATCAGGATTATTGGTGCCGTCTTCCCGTGGAATATAACATAGGGAAAAATAAACCTTCAAGGGTGAATAAAGGGAATTGTTTTTTCTAAAAATTCTATTTTGATTATTTCTCTATATAATCTAATATTAAAAACTCCGCGAGATTGTATAAAACGTGTACTGTTATACTTAATGGATGTACGTATGTATATAAATATTAAATATTAAATGTAGTATTATAAACACACCTATTGTAATGAACTGAGCATTGGGCGGTATACATGTTTATCATTATTAATAAACCAAAGGATTAAGAGAGAGAGAGAGAGAGAGAGAGAGAGAGAGAGAGAGAGAGAGAGAGAGAGAGAGATTATTGTTATTATTATTATTATTATCATCATCATCATCATCATCATCATCATCATCATCATCATCATCATCATCATTATCATAATCTTCATCATCATCATCATCATCATCATCATCATCATCATCATCATCATCATCATCATCATCAGCATCATCATCATCATCATCGTCATCACTATAATTATCAATTTTCTTTTTATTTAAATCAAGTAGTTATTTAATTAGTAATCTATTTATTACGAATATCTTTTATGTGTTACAATCTCATTGTTGTTGTTTTTTGCTGTTTTTGGGGTGTTTTTTTTTTTTGCTCTTCTATTTTTGTTTTTTATAAATTTTGCTTTATAAAATTTTCTTTGTGTTTGTCTTTTGTTGTTGTTGTTATTTGTTTGTATGTTTGTTTGTTTTGTTTTATTTTATAAGACAAACCCAATTCACTATAACATGTGGCCAGGCTTGCTGCTGGTTTAAATTGAGCGATGTACTTCCGTGAATTAATTACCGTATAATTAAATTTAAATTTATAATATGATAATATATAAAATATATAATAATAATAATAATAATAATAATAATAATAATAATAATAATAATAATAAAATAATAATAATAATAATATAATAATAATAATATAATAATAATAATAATAATAATAATAATAATAATAATAATAATAATAATAGTACATAAATAGTTAAATAAATAACTATATAATAAGTGAATTAAAGAATAAATGAATTTAACAAATGAATAAATGCAATAAATGATAATTGTAAATAAAGGAATAATGTAATAAATAAAGCCTACCAAATTTTGTTAGAAAATAATAACGCCAAGTCTTGAATTGTAAGCTTCAATTTATTAGACGAAGACATAATAAATTGAAGCTTACAATTCAATACTTTGCGTTATTTTTTTCCTTCGAGCTTTAAGCTGCAACATTTTCATTAAATAAAGCCTACAAACTTTAACTTTAATCCTTTTAAAAATCCTCTTGCTATACTTTTGCATCTCTGAAAACAAAATATTTAAAACAATTAAATATATACTCAATATTAGACTATAATTGACATCTATGTACTGAATACACGTGGCGATTTTTTAGCGACTATTATATATCAGATACGGAATAACGCTTTAGCACTATTCAGTATCAGATACTGAATAGCGGTTTGGCACTATTCAGTATCAGATACTGAATAGTGCTGGCCCACAAAATAACCGAATTCGTCTTTACAACGCCCACTTGTAGGCCGAGCTAGTCAGAAAATAGAAACCGTTCATAAAATTCGATTCTTTTAGTCAGTTGCTTTGCCTAGGCTTAAGACTAGCAAGTCATTTACTAGACTAGTAAAGAACTAAAATATCTAGTCGGCTTACATAAAATTGGGCCCTATTGAACTCGGGATAGAAATTGGACCGATAGGGAACAATAACAATTGTCCATCATGAAGTTGACTTGAATACTTTTGATTGTTTTCATTTTCGAGTACAAAAATTACCAGAGGATACAGGTTTAAAATCTTTACTGACAGATACAAATCTAGCATAAAGGGAATTTTTTTCATTAATAGAACTGTAAAACTTCGGAACAGTATCAAGAATGAAACGACAAATGCTTCTTCTGCAGACATTTTGAAAATAACGCTCGATAAAGAAATAATAAATTCACGGTTTCTTTATGATTAGATTTAAATACACAGGATATTCAAAGGTCAGTTGGCCCAAATTACCCTTTACATGATGTGATATGATGATATAGTGCGATGTCAAAATACAGGTTCTAATCTCCCTGGAAGCGTGAAACCAGTCCTCCGGAGGACCTTATGCAAATCATCTTCTGGTTTCAGAGTGGTGGCATCTTATTTTCTTGCCTAAATAAAGGCTGGCGGTCAATAAAGACTATCCATCCAGTCTCTTCTACGCCCCGTATACCTAAGAATCTGCCAGTACTATCAAATTAAGTTATGACATCATATTCATTGTTATTCCTAGGGATACTGGTTACACACTTCCAAACAGTTTTGAACCGGAGCAGAGGGAAACCTCAAAGTGACACATTAGGTAGCAGGCATTGGTGCGCGATAAAAATCAGAAAATTAAAGACGTGTATGAAACAGTAACAAAGCAGAGGAAAAATTACAAGAGAACCCCCCCCCCCCCCCCCGCCTCCTCGGCAAAGAAAAAGAGCAAACAAACAAGCAATCAACAAATAACAACAAAAAACTGCCTTGTGAAAATATAAGCATCAATAAATCGTCTCAACTATCTTTTAGCCTCTGTCGTATAATGGTAATCAAGAGATCTGGAATTCGATCCCAAGTCGAAGAAGGCTGACTATTTGGGAATGACTTCTCTCTCTCTCTCTCTCTCTCTCTCTCTCTCTCTCTCTCTCTCTCTCTCTCTTGTCTGGCACTGTTTCATACACAATTCTTCAGTTCTCTACAAAGGCCCCTGTTATCGAGATTGTCAAACCATTACACCCACGTGCTCCAATAATTGTAAATTTCATAGATTTTGTCACGATTCTGCTGGTGTTGATTCCCCTACAATTAACAGGGTGAGTGAGACATAATAACAATAATGATATTATCATTTTATCTGGGATCATCACAATGCAAGCAAGACACACAATCATAGCAACAGTGAGTGAGGGCATCCGGCACGCGACTGAGCAGCACCGTGGGAAACGTTCACAAGGCGAAAGGGAGCGGGGGGGGGGGGGGGGGGGGGGAGGAGAGGAGCGAGAGTTGTCGAGATGATGGAATGGAGATGCAATGAGATGGAATTGAATATTCCCGTTGTCATGCCTTGCCCCGGAGTTTATCACCTGCTTTTGACAGCGTTAAACGTAAAATGTCAATGCTTGCTACCTTTTCGGATAGGGCTTTGCAAAGTACTTTCCGTCATTTATAACAGTCCAAGCTACCCAATCACTGGTAGGTAGACAAGGTGTCAGAGAAAACAATAAATCTGGACTGTGCTTGGGATTGATACCGATTTCGATGGTTTAGCTGGCAAAATATTCGCCTAACAAGACAGAAGGTGTACGTTATTTCTACTGCTGTATCAAAATGGTTCTTTATGTCCCAGAAGTGGTGCAGGTCTTGTCATCTTCTAAAGAAATGTCATCACTGGTGGTCTTTATAAATCTACTCGTACTTTCCGCATGCTCTCCTGATGACTTCATCATACTATCACTGCCCGGTGAACATTTAGTTTAGAGTGCCTTGAGAGTAAACAACTTTGTTCTATATTTGTGATTGTGTATATCTGTGTGTTAGATTTTCTGTGTTTGTGTACAATAACAAAATGGAAAAGAGGGAAGAGATAAAGAAAAAAGAAAGGAAAAAAAATTAATTAAAAAAAATAAGAGAGAGAGAGAGAGAGAGAGAGAGAGAGAGAGAGAGAGAGAGAGAGAGAGAGAGAGGTAGCTATATTGAATAAGACCAAGTCACTAAAATTCATTGATCTCGTTCTTTTGCATATGGACATTAGTCAAAAGTTTCATATAATTAAATTTCTGATGGACCAAGACTATAAAATATCGAACTTTTCTTTTATCAGTTCCAAAATATTACGCCCCTTGTGGACAATAGAACATTTCATATAACCAATGAAAGAAATGGTTCTTTATTCACAATCTCTCAGCGTACTCAGGTGTAACATGAGTACCTGGCAATTAATAGCGTTGTCTCTGTCCGAAAAATTGTAATATCGCCTTACAGGCGTCATGTCACGTCCTACATCTTAAGTATTGCTTTTGGGCATGGATCCCTTGTTAAGCGCTTTGAGCACGTTTAGTGGGTATTGCTTAGTGCGGGGCGGTCCTTGGCAAGCTTAAGGACCACGGTCCTACGGTCCTTGGGAAATGAAGACCGCAAGGACTAGACCGGTCCGTTCATTCTTGAACCGTTAAAGACCGCTACACGATGAAAACCGTGGCCTACAGGAGTAAAACACACGGAGTAGTCACACTCATTTCAAATTGTAACCTAATTAGAGAAGAGGGGTGATACCTTCTTTATTTGCTCACCGTACTTCATTGTTACTTCGATAATTTAATAAAATTTGAAATTTATCCCCATTAACGGAGATAATGGCATCGCCCAAGGCGTTGATCGAGTTGTTCGTGGCGTTGATACACACACGCAACTCCTACCCCCCCCCCCCTCCCCCCCCCCCCACACACACACATTAGAGGGCAGCGAGCATTGAAGAGTAAGAGAGAGACGTGAAGTTATAATAAGAGGGGGTGGATGAGGTGATAAGAGGGGTCGATGGTGACTTTTCGCCAGATCTAACAAACTCAGCTACCCATTCATTGCTGAGTAGACAGGGATTCAGAAAAAAATCGACTGCACCCGGGATCGATCTCTGGCCCTTTGCGTATAAAGAGAGTGCTCTATCAACTGAGCTATCGGGGTCCCCAAATATTCTATTGGACCTTTTAAAAATACAGACGTTATAACTGTTTTTTTTTTGGACGGAAGAAACTAATGAAACTCATATTACTTGATTAGTTAAAACACCAAACGAAATTTTAATATTATTGTATTATTTTAAATGACAACAATGCGATAGAAAGGAGTGGCGACAAGAGATGGACAAAAGAAAACAAAAAATCAGACTTGCAACTTGCTAGGTTCGACACACACACACACACACACACACACACACACACACACACATCTTTAGTAGTCACATACATTTCAAACAATAACCCATTAGAGAAGAGGGGTCATGCCTTCATCATAGATCATTGTCATTGCGATCATTATGGTGTAGTAAATTTTGAAATTTACCCCGTATAATGGAATCGTCCAAGGCGTGCGCCTCCTGTTCCCCCCATCTCACACACGAAAGGGCGGTTTGCGGAGTGGAGGGAGGTGGTCGTCTGCCTCTATGGTCGTCTGTGTCGTTTAGTGTATGGCAAAGGGGGGTGGGTGCGATTAATTAAGTGGGATGGGTGGTGATTGTTGGAAGATAGGCAAAGGACCGAGGCAACGAATCGCTGGGGAAGTAGTATGGCGCGAGACCGTTGAAAGGTGATAAGAAGTGAGGACCGCCGGCGGTCTTCCTCTTTGGGACTGGACCACGGTTCACAGCTAAAAGACCGTGGGACCGGTCCTCGGTCCGGTCCTCAGCGCGGCACTAGTATTGCTCTATATAAAATCTCAATTTAAAATATTTTTAAACCATGTTTTTTGGACACAAGTTCTCACCGCCGAGAATGAAACCGACTACAAAAGTATTAAAATAATTGGTCCTTTTATCAATCTTAACCTTATTATTGTTTCAAATAAATCAACAAGGGGAACAACTGATTAATTATATATCCATCACTTTCCGTATTTATTCTCGTTCTTATTCTATCTCGGGGGCGAAGTGGCCGAGTGGTTAAGGCATTGGACCTTGACCAGGAAGGTCCCGGGTTCGAGCCCCGCTTCAGGCACTTTCTTTATTTTTCCTTGGGCAAGATTATTAACCCCAAATTTGCTCACTGGACAACATGGGTGATTCCTCTTTACAGACATCTTGTTTGGTGGATTATCTATATTCCTTCATGGAATGCCTAGGCGATGGTATCTAATGATGCCGTAGAGGAAAGGCGTGACTTTAAAAAAAAAATTCTATCTTGGAGAAGAAGAACATAAGCCTAAAACAATACAATTTATTGTTGTTTTTTTTTTTTATTTAATCACTTAAAGAGGAGAGCGTGGATCAGCGGTATGGTCTTCGCTTCGTACCAGAAAGGTACCGAGTTCGATTACCCACTTCGCTATGTTGCCTTGAGCAAGTCATCTAGCCTTAACTCACTTTGTGGCGCTGCACTGCGGCTGACGCCTCGGTTATTCCAGTCTTCTCTTGGAAAAGACCCTAAAAGATATTGTTTACCCTCGGGGATGAATAGAGGGAATTATAATTTTATTTATTTATTGACCGACAAAATGTCAAATTCACACGCTACCCACCGCCTCAATCTGACAAAACGTCGGGGCGTTCCGTGATTGACAAGTTTACTTGTCATTCTCTGTAAAGACAAGTGTATTAAAATTTGTGGTTAGGAAACTAAAGCGTTATGTCTTGTCTTACATGTCGAGTGTTGCTGTCGACTTGGGACTCTTTGTAAAACGCTTTTAGCACATTTAGTGGATAATTGATACACGGCATTAAAACTCATTTTATAAAATTAAATGGACTGAATTGTAACCTTTTCCCTTTCGTTGTACTCATTCTTTTTTCTCTTTTTTTTTTTGCTCTATATACTATTGTCAACACCACCACAATCTCTACAACTACCACTATAACTACCACGACTACGACTACTATTAATTCTATTACTACTACTACTACTACTACTACTACTACTACTACTACTACTACTACTACTACTACTGCTGCTGCTGCTGCTGCTACTACAACTACTACTATTTCTACTACTACTACTACTACTACTACTACTACTACTACTACTACTACTACTACTACTACTACTACTACTACTACTACTACTACTACTACTACTACTACTACTTTATACATATACTGCATAGTTATATATATATATATATATATATATATATATATATATATATATATAGACTCACACACACAAGCGAACGCACACACACAGATACACACACAGAGCTATGTGGTCTTGTGGTCTGACACTCGCTTTCGGATCGGAAGGTCCTGGGTTCGAGCCTCGCTTGGCGCATATTTGAGTCCTGGGAAAAGACTCTTTACTCACATTCTCTCACCATACTCAAGTGTAAATTGAGTACCTGGCCGTTTACAGTGTTGTTTCAGTCCGAAAAAAAATTCAAATATTTCTCGTCCTACATGTGAAGTGTTGCTGTTGGCCAGGCGCTTTGAGCACATTTATTGGATATTGCACTATAAAAAAGTTCAATTTGATTTCATACACACACAGAGTCACTTTCTCTCATTCTGTCTCTCTTTTCTCACTCCTCAATTCCACAACATCATAATTTTTATATATTATTCACGATCACCCCCTGGTCCTTTAAAAAAAACGTGTTTTACTTCTACAAGGAACAGTCAATTGAAAAGCTGTGACAACGGATGCGACATATAACAGCCTCCCTGATTCTCCGACCTGAGTTCTACGTACATAGAGCCAACTAGCAACAGTGAGCATCGGCTAACAGCAGTAAAGATTCATGCGATGTTGGTTCCACGTCCAGTCGCGTACCGATACATTCATATCGCACGCTTAAAACTCATTCCCTGCTAACTCAGTCACTCTTCACTCACTCACACACTCACTCACTCTTTCAATCTTGCCATTACTCGCTCAGACACGCACAATATTATCATAAAACGCACGCGAACGTCTTCGGTCCTTATTCTTCTTTCTCTCTCTCTCATTTTTATACCCGTGGGTAGTGTTCGTCATGTCATATGCAACTCAAAATGATATCAATAAGGATATAAATATATTTCAGATAGGAGTGAGCTATCTTCGAAGTCAGTGTCTCTATTGTCCTTCTAGTGGTGGTTATGGTAGTAGTAGTAGTAGTAGTAGTAGTAGTAGTAGTAGTAGTAGTAGTAGTAGTAGTAGTAGTAGTAGCAGTGGTAGTAGTAGTAGTAGTAGTAGTAGTAGTAGTAGTAGTAGTAGTGGTAGTGGTAGTAGTAGTAGTAGTATAGTAGTAGTAGTAGTAGTAGTAGTAGTAGTAGTAGTAGTAGTAGTAGTAGTAGTAGTAGTAGTGTAGATAGTATAGTAGTAGTAGTAGTAAGTAGTAGTAGTTTAGTAAGTATGTAGTAGTAGTAGTATAGTAGTAGTAGTAGTAGTAGTAGTAGTAGTATGGTAGTAGTTAGTAGTAGTAGTATGTAGTAGTAGTAGTAGTAGTAGTAGTAGTAGTAGTAGGTAGTAGTAGTAGTAGTATGTAGTATAGTAGTAGTAGTAGTAGTATAGTAGTAGTAGTAGTAGTAGTAGTAGTAGTAGTAGTAGTAGTAGTAGTAGTAGTAGTAGTATAGTAGTAGTAGTAGTAGTAGTGTAGTTAGTAGTAGTAGTAGTAGTAGTAGTAGTATAGTAGTAGTATAGAGTAGTAGTAGTAGTAGTAGTAGTAGTAGTAGTAGTAGATAGTAGTATAGTAGTAGTAGTAGTAGTAGTAGTAGTAGTAGTGTAGTAGTAGTAGTAGTATTAGTAGTGTAGTAGTAGTAGTAGTAGTAGTAGTATAATAAGTAGTGTATATGTATAGTAGTATAGTAGTAGTAGTAGTAGTAGTAGTAGTATAGTAGTAGTAGTAGTAGTAGTAGTAGTAGAGTGTAGTAGTATAGTAGTAGTAGTAGTAGTAGTAGTATAGTAGAGTAGTAGAGTAGTAGTAGTAGTAGTAGTAGGTGTAGTATAGTAGTAGTATGTAGTGTATAGTATATAGTAAGAGTATTGTTATCGTAGTGTAACATGGATAACTAATAAGTAGTAGTAATGTTGTTGCTGATGTCTTATAAAGAGAGTAGTCAGAACATATATAAGTATTTGTATCGTGCAATACTGAATGGTAGTAATCCTTCAAATTTTTCTGCACGATGATATATCTTATTCGAACGACATAATATTAGATGCCCTTATCGCATCTCTGTTATTGCTCTCATGGTAAAGAAAAGTATGATATGATGACTTATAAAGGTAATATCGAATCCCGCCATTGAAGGGTTAATGACGGTGATGCCGCGGTGCCGATGGTGCTAATGCGTGCAAGTGTCATTACCCTCTATGCCTGTCAGCGAAATGGGAATTATTTAATGAGTATGCCTCGCGCGTGCATAATTGGGAACAAGCGTGAGTAATCCTAAATCCCACGCGTTTCATACTACACGCGTTTTATACTACTACTACTACTACTCCTACGATTCTACTATCTTCTTACTGTGAGTAGTAAGTCCTGTAGTAAAAGTAAATCTCTTTATTGTCTTAGGGTTTTTTTGTTTAATGTAATGTTATAAACATTTTGTTGACTTCTTCGATTACCTGATGAGATCAGACCTATCTTGTGATTTCATATTAAGAAATTATAAACCCTTTTTAATTTCTTATCATTTAAAAAGTTTATATAAATTTGAAATTTCCAGAGCCTAATTCATTTAATACGATTGTCACTATTATTGTGATTTCTTCCCATGTGATCTTAGCATTTGTGTCGCATCAGATTTGGATGTTTCCTACTTGAACATTGAAATAATATGCTAAAATGATTGATATAATAGTTGATATAATCAAAAGATAAAGGCATTTAGATCTGAAAACACATTACTGCTACTCGCGTCATAATAACTTTGTGTAGGTGATGACGAAAGTGTTATTTATCGATTATGAAAGATTCCAGTTGTTTGTGATCGATTGATTATGATGATTGGTTGAATTCGTGACGATTGGCGTAAGAATTTTATACAGATTATATATGGTTTTACATTGGATATTTGTGTATCGCCCTGTGTTGACAGCAAAAGGTAAGTTTGTTTTATTTCTCAATTGTATCGTTTCCACCCACGTTTACGTTTTGTTTGTTATGTTTTTGTTGAGGTTTTGTTGTTTTTTGTTGTTGCTGCTGTAGTGCTGTTGTTGTTGTTGATTGTTGTTGCTGTTATAGTGCTGTTGTTTCTGTGTTTTTTGTTGTTGCTGTTGCTGTAGTGCTGTTGTTGTTGCTGCTGATGGTGAATGTTATATTTTTTTGGGTGTAGTTTTAATGACGACTGTTTGTAGTTTATATCAAAATCAATTCTAAAGGTGTACATGGATGTTCTTTGACTATTACCTTTCTGTGTTATTTCTAGTCTCTTTTACACCCCCCCCCCCTTCTCTTTCTCATTCTCTTTCTCTCTTCTTTTCTCTCTACCTTTTTTTCTCTTTCAATCTCTCTCTCCCTCTCTCTCTCTCTCTCTCTCTCTCTCTCTCTCTCTCTCTCTCTCTCTCTCTCTCCCTCTCCCCTTTACCATCTTTCGCCACTAACTATTATCGTGTATGGATTCCACAAAGCTAACTATTAAGACATAAATCATTTAAAGAATGCCATCTTCCTACCCCCCCCCCCCCTCTCTCTCTCTCTCTCTCTCTCTCTCTCTCTCTCTCTCTCTCTTTCTCTCTCTCTCACTCGATCTATCTATCTATCGATCTCTTTCTCTTTCTCTGTGCTCCTTCTTCCTTATTCGTTTACCAACCATCTCTCTCTCTCTCTATCTATCTCTCTCTCTCTCTCTCTCTCTCTCTCTCTCTCTCTTTCTCTCGCTTTGGTAATATAGGATTTTTGTAACAATTGCTTGGACAGAATGTTAGTCTATCACAAACAACCATCCCTCTCCCCCTCATTAGATGTAACAGAACCAGTAATTAAATTACTGGTGAGTGTACAGGTTGATCGAAAAGAAAGCCTCAAATGGACCTGGGACCTGTACCTGTCCCTTTGTAGGTCAAGCGATCTAAACATTGAAAAATCAGTACAAACATTGTTAGTTATGCCCCATGATTAATCATTTTTAAACGAATGCGGTCATTTACCTACCACTTTTATCAACTGTAAACCATTATATATATATATATATATATATATATATATATATATATATATATATATACACACATACCCATCATGCAATATCCAGCCATTAACTACTCAATCAATCTATCCATCCATCCATCCATCCATTCATTCGTCCATCCGCCAACCCATCCATCCATTCATTTATCAACTCATTCATCCGCCCATCTATCCATCAATCTACTCATCCAATTTATTTATTTACTAATTCACCCTCTATCCATTCATTCATCCATCCATTTATCCATCCATTCATTCATCCATCTATTCATTCATCTTACCCATCCATCCATCCATCCATCCACCAATCCATCTACGATTTGCATTAATATTGTGGTGGTTATAGCTTTTTAAAAGATCAATAAAGCGTGGACAAAGTCGATACTCTGCCTATACCAGTTTGAACTTATTGAAACTATTTCTGCTATTCTGTTTGGGGCTAGAGCGCCAGTTTTTCTTTTGTTTATTTTACATTATTCAACCGATTGAGACTAGTTAAAACGAATTTTTACTTCATTCCCCCCCCCCCCAAAATAACTAATTATTGGAATACTTTTGTGGCCAACGTCACATTCATTGTTGAGTTCATTTAAACATTGTAACAAATTGAGGGATTTGGCTCACACATGCATTCTTTCTATACACAATTTTTCACCGATATCTATTTACATTTATTTGAAACCTAGCCTCTCGTCTACACCATTGGCACTTAAATGCCCATTTTGAGGTAAAAGTGAGTTTTGTTTTAGCTCTTGAACGTAGAAGTGGAGACAGATACAAGGAGATGGTTCATACGAGTTATCGCCGTCCATAAGACTTTACGTCTAACAATGCCTTCGCGAGTATCGCCGGAGATAGCAACACATGTTCTCTTCTTGTTTTGGTTTGGTTTGCCTCACGCTTCTAACTGATCTCAGTC
>NC_088363.1:54527759-54532759 GCF_034508935.2 Berghia stephanieae | reverse complement strand
ACGACATCAAAGATATCGGCACAAGAAATACGAGGGGACACACAGCAAGAGTAACCATCCCAACATCAAAAACAGACGCCCACATGTATTCGTTTTTCCCTTCCACTGCCCGACTATGGAATAGCCTCCCAGCTGAAGTGGCTGAAAACGGTTGCCAACATGCCTTCACGCGATTGCTGGAGTTCACAACGTGACTTTTTAATCTATGTGGTTTTAGTATTATTTGCAGAGTTTTAGCAAGTTTAAAATGTAAAACACTACAAACTGTGGAGTGATCCTCGACAATATTGGAGGTTTCCACAAGACGAAGAAGAAGAAGAAGAAGAAGATAAACAAACACCTTTAATGGTTATAATCTGATGGATATAATTTAGTGACAATTAATCGTTAAAATGGATGTCTAAAAACAATACCAAAGAGTTGAATGACGTCGAATTCGTTCCTTCTATTTTTTCAAAAACTCTCAGGCCTATGACCTCAAGAGGAAATCCCAGGTTTGAGAGATTTAGACACGATTAGGGCCATTTTAGTCGATCGATATTTATGTAAGTAAAGACTTTTTATTACACGGCAGTCCTCACGTAATCTCGAATAATGAGGAAGAGAATAACTGAATAATGATCGAGCTTTATCATTATTATAAATTTCATTGTAGTTGACGCCACTGTAACAGTTACTTTTTACACGTGGATAGGACGCTAGTCTGTTGCAAAGTACTTTTTGTCGGGTCAAACAGATCGGACTTACACATGTAGGACGATACATGACGCTTGTTTGGCGATAAAACATTTTGTCCGGACAGCTACAACGCTGTTAACGGCCAGGGACTCATTTTACACGGGAGTACGACGAGAGAATGTAAGCAAAGAGCCTTTCCCAAGGGTTCAATTACTATGTGCCGCTTAGAGCGGGGCTCGAACCCTGGAACTTCCGATCCGAAAGTGAGTGCCATAGCAATAGATTACATAACCTCCCAATCACAACTATGTGGACTGAGGGAATAAGGAATTAAAACTCTACTCAACCCGGTCATTTTTGACTGAAAGTCTAAAAGTCTAGTGTTAAATCAATTGATTACCCCCCCCCCCACCCCCCTTCACGTGCCCATCCCTTTAATAGAATGTGCTAACCCAAACTGTTCATAACACTTTGAACTAAATTTTGAAGCTTTATGCCTCCTGATAACTCAGCTGGTATGGCATTCGACTCACAAACAGTGGGACAAAATCTATATTGTGATAAACAAGAATCCTATCTAAAGGGGAGCAAGCAATTGTGACAGTTTACTGCTATAAAATAAGTATCTGAACAAGTGTGCATGAAAGGTGCCAGACAAAGCAAGAAAGAAAAATACAAGAAAAAAAAGCATCCCAAAAAATCAGTCTACCTCGACTGGGGTAATGCTATAGAAACTGATAAAACTCAACGGGTCTTATATTTTAGGAGTAACTGGTTCCACGTCAGTTCTTCTTCAAATTAATGTTTGTTCTTAATGTTTTCGGTAATTGACTTCAAAGAAGATCGAGGGTTTTTTTTTCATTATACGAGTGGTTTAAATATCCTAAGGTGAGGCGAGGTGGTCGAATTGTTAAGGATAGACTTAAAAGGTTCCTTCGGTTTCGAGCCCCGCCTCAGAAACTTTGCGGTTTTTTTTCCTTGAACAATGTTATTAGCCCCCAATGTGCTCACTTGATGAGTGATTTCTACTGACATTGGGCGTTTGTTTGAGGGATTGTTAATTTCCTTCGTGATATGAATGCCAGGGCGACGACATCTAATGAACGCACCTTCTACAACTGCTTCAACATAGTTTTTAATCACTGACCGCTACAACAGTGCATAAGTGTTTACAAGACCTTTCTGTGTTTCTAATGGATGCTTTAACAGTATAAGAAAACCATATTATAACAGCAAGCATCTTTAATAAATCCAATCCTCTAAATGGAAAAATAAACAACAAATAAACTAAGGACCTAAACAACGCATGCATGCGCTTCACAAAGATGAAATAATGTTTAATTAAAGATGTAGAAATATTTTCATATTTACCTGTCAAATTAAATGCGTTTACATTTATAATCTATTCTTAAAATTCATTGGAAATTTCTCTCCTCGTACTCGTGATATAGGGTTTGAAATGTTGTAAAAGGTTACTTAAATGCTTTTACATCTATATTATCGTCACAAAACAAGTATGGAATGGCAAACATTGAGAACAATTTAATGTGCTGATTACCGAGCGAGTCGGTGTTTAAATAAGAAAAATAATTGCATGTTTTCATGGTCCAATGGTTATTTACACAGTGCTAAGATACAAAAGAAGGAGATCAGACATAATCTAAGGTAGAAGACATGTTGAGGTTCATTCTAATCAGAGAAATTGACTCCATAAAAATACAATTCGCTTCTTGAACAAAAGATAGAAAACTGTCTATATTTTGTCATTTATTTAGTGATTTGAATAGGAAATAACTTATCTTGCTTATCTCATTCAAAGGGTATCATGCAATTCCTATTGTCCTTCGTTTCACGCTATAGAAACCGGGATAAACCCCGACTCTTTGGGACAATGACGGAAGAACTCCCTTTTTTACCTCATAGAAACAAAACCCGGGGTGTTTTGAAAGTTCAAATTTTCTCTGATGATTCTTTGGAACCCAATAGATTGCCTGAGAATGGGACAGCATGGCTCAGCGGTATGGTCTTCGCTTCGTACCCGAAAGGTACCGAGTTCCATTATCCGCTTCGCTGTGTTGCCTTGAGCAAGTCATCTAGCCTTAGCTCACTTTGCGGCGCTGCACTGTGGGCTGACCCCTGGATTATTCCAGTCTTCCCTAAAGCAAGGGATAGAGATGTTAATGGAATAGACCCTAAAGAAAAATTTCCCCTACGGGATGAATGACGGGAACTACTATTAAGACATTTTCTATCTGGATGTTACTTAACAGGCTTTCAGAGTCTCTTTATCGATATGTGATTATGTTTTTGTGCGGCTATGTGGTCTAGTGGTATGACACTGGCTTTCGGATCGGAAGGTCCCGGGTTCGAGACTCGCTCGGCGCATAGTTGAGTCCTTGGAAAAGGCTCTTTATTCACATTCTCTCACCACACTCAAGTGTAAAATGAGTACATGGCCGTTAAAAGCGTTGTAGATGTCCTAAGAAAATGTTATAACGCCAAACAAGCGTCTTGTATGTCCTTCATGCCAAATGTTGCTGTTGCCTGGGGACCACTTGTAAAGCGCTTCGAACACGCTTAGTGGATAACGAACACGCTTAGTGGATAACGCTCTATATAAAATATCGTTGTTTTTTGTTTTTTTTTCGTTTTTTTTAAAGTTATCGGGACCCCCTAGTGAATAGTTAACATGCCAAAAAAAAAAAAAAAAAAAAAAAAAAAGAAGAAGAAGAAAGAAAAAGAAAAAAGGGGAGTACATAATATGCAGGTAATTTCCCTTCTTTTCAATTATTGATTGTTTTGCCGGTATGTGGTGAGAATGATATGTAAACTAATTATAGAGAATCAGGTCATGACCTAGATAGAAGCATCCTTTTCTTTTTCTCATCCTATTCTGTCATTTTCTGTCTATATATATATATATATATATATATATATATATATATATATATATATATATATATATATATATTAGATAATAATATATAATGTCGGTCTCTTTGCTAATGAAGCAAAGTGCTCTAACAACTGAGCTCTATCAGGACCCCCTTTGGGCAAGTTGACCGTCATTTTATCGATGGTTATTTAGATTGAAAATTTACTAAAAGTCATTTTGTCAAAGTACAGCAATGTTGTCTTCTTAATGATATGTTTTTCATCAATCCGTTGTTCGTCATATTATTGATCTCATTTTCAAGTTATCCTTCCCTTCCATCGAGGTTGCTTTCCAGGGATGGTGACTCCATTCTTCCTCAACTCAAGTGTCATTGAGCATGGTCACTGACCGGATTGGTGAAGTTCAATTAAATTATACAAAAATAACTAAAAACTTCAAAACTTGAAAAAAAAGCATTTTGATATTTTTAAGTCACTTTTTAGATATAATGGCTATTTTTCTCAGTTCAGCCAGATGTACCTTCCGGACCAAACCGTCGCGCGACATCACATATTCTCTGATAGCTTAGATACCGCAACGTATTTGTCAACCGCCTCATCTGGTATTAACCGATTAACTGTCGTACTCTGGTAAAACACGTGTTTAAATATTTGACCATAAAACTCGTCCTTCAATAAATATCGATCGATTTAAATGGCCGCTCTCATCTTGCATAAACTTTCAAACCAGCGACTTCGAGATGATCTAAATGAATAAATAAATAAATACATGGATAAATAAAAAAAATATTCAATTATTCCCTTCCACTTCTACAAAGCTGTTTCATGCAGACCATCTATCTATCTATCTATCTATCTATCTATCTATCTATCTATCTATCTATCTATCTATCTATCTATCTATCTATCTATCTATCTATATCTATCTATCTATCTATCTATCTATCTATCTATTTATTTATTCATACTAGTAAAAAGCCCGCTATTTCGCGGGGAAAGAACTATTTTCATTCGATATTGTAACCACCATCATTTAATGAGGGCAGATTGGTAAACAACGTTGTCTGTGTAACTTGGTACATCCTCTATTGATATTTCTGTGTGGCCCAACATGAAGTGTAAGCCACTATAGCCTCTGACCCGTGACACAGCAACATACAATTGTCCGTTTCGGGTTTCCCCTTTATCAACAAAACAGGATGAATGAAACACCACAGATGACTTCCTGCTGCTGTCACTAATGATTTATACTTATACCGACATCCCTTATTTATTATCTTTTTGTATTTATTTTCAATTCCATTGTATTTATTTTCCTACAACAGTCTACACGTTTTTATATTTCACTTTCTAAACTGCATTACACAGTTCTACCCCGCCTCCCCTATTTTCACTTAATTAATTGCGCACCTTTTAGAAATATCTAG
>NC_088363.1:54512759-54522759 GCF_034508935.2 Berghia stephanieae | reverse complement strand
AGTACGGTAGTTAACTGGTTTTAAAAAAAAAAGTAAAGAAAAAAATATGAAAAACCACGGGAATTCTCACTCTCTCACTCACTGTCTTCGTTCTGTCATTATTACCTGCATCGAGATAAGTTTTTAATTCCCTGGTTTTACGCAATGAATCCATGTTATTCTCATTACTGCAAAGAGTTACCCGACACAGTGAGCGAGATCAAGGTGAGTTACGTTACCTTTTAACAGCTTCCTCCTTTAAACTGACTTGACTCAAAGGATTATTGACGATTGGGTTTGAAGTTTATTTTCTTTGGGGGTTTTTTTTTTTCTTTTACTTTTTTTTTTCGTTTTGGGAGGATGGGGTTGTTTTGTATCAATTTGTTTTGCTTTTTCGTTTTGCTATATTTTGTTTTGTTCTTTTGTTTGTTTGTTTTTTGTTTTTTTAAATTGTCGATGAGCATTTACAGAAGATGAAAAAGTAATATTAACTGTCATGGACGCGAGATCATGAACTATGCTAGTAGACTCTAACAAAAATAAAACAGACAAACAGCACATTTTTAAAATTTTGACTAGTCCTTCAAATATCGATCGATTAAAGCATCCACCATCTTGAAAACTCTCAAACCTGGGACTTCAAGGCCTTGAAGTCTCAAGTTTCAGAAATTTTGACAAGATTTTTGACAAAGGTCATTTTAATCCATCGATATTTGAAGGACTAGTTTTCTGGTTAAAATTTGTTTAATCTGTTGTTTTCTCTTGTTTTTTGGGGGGGGGGGGGGGGGTTAAATTGTGTTTGTCTTGTTTTGTCTTTAATTTTTAAGAGTACGGCAGTGTAGTCTGTTAAGAATTTGAATTTTACGTGTATTTTAAGATAAGATAAATGTAAGTCGTAATACCTAAAGCTTCTTCTCTAATCATAATGACTGACTCACTTTCGTTGAGTAATATCGACAATACGCAACTGAAGAAGAAAAGACAAACATAATATCGGTGATAGATAATAATGATAATATTGTCGGGAATAAGGTTAGCAATCTTATCAAGGTAAGTTCGATTCTACTATTGCACCGTGTCAGCAAAAACAACTTTTAAAAATAATTTGGACAGAACACGTTTACTTCAGATATCGATCGATTGAAATGGTCACCATCATGCCATAAACATTCAAACCTGAGACTTTTTGAAAATTTTTTTTTTTTGTTGTTGTTGTTGCTTTTTTTTAAGGTGGGGGGGGGGGGGCGAGGCTCTTGATTGATACATATTTGAACGAAAACTTTTCAAACCGATCTTTTAAAATAAATTCTGCTTTGTCAGTCAACGGCAGATCTGTGTTATCTCAAGGATCTTCATATTGATATTATGCGTCTAGGTAAAATACTCACAACACCCGCCAGCCTGAATAACGTCACAACGAACAAAACTATGTGTAATCTTGAACATTTATAGTCTGATTGATAGAATTTAGTGAATTGCTATCACCTAAATAGCTTTTTAAAAACAATTTAAAAATATCTGAGTGACGTCAATTTTGTTCTTCTATTGATGATATGGGTTAAGGGATATACTGACAACATCCGCCAGCCTGATATAGCGTAACAAGTCACAAAGCTAAGTGTAACCTTGACCGTTTATAGTCTGATTGATAGACAGAACTCTCGAGGTCCCAGGTTTGAGAGTTTTGCCAAGATGATGGTTATTTAAATCGATCGATATTTGAAGGACGAGTTTTCTGGCCAAAGTTTTAAATACGTGTCTTTCTTGAGTACGACAGTTATCTAGTTAATCAAAAGTCTTCCAATTCGAATTCCCAACAGGTACTTTCAAAAAAGTTGCATAATTTCCATCATCCTCCAAAACTGCTGTCATATGGGGAAAAAAACAACACTTATTTAAAATGTTGGTCCGAAAACTCGTCCTTCAAATACCGATCGAGAAGAATTATGACCTTCAACTTGCAAAAAGGTCTGAAATCTGGGACTTCTCGAAGGACTAACTTAATCAATAGATATTTGAAGGACGAGTTTTCTGGTCAAAATTTTGAGGAATGTTTTTATGTTTGTTTGTTTTTTTTTTTTTTTTGTTTTTTTTTGTTGTTGTTTTTTGTTTTTGTTTTTTATGTTTTTATTTTGATTTTGTTTTTTGTTTCTGTTCTTCCAGAGTAGGGATGTAATGGTCTGGTTTATTCTTCATTTATACCGATTCAGCTTTCCATGCCAGGGTCTTAATGCCGAGCGATACACATAATATTGATAATTGATAATAATTTGTTCAGAATGGATTTTATCAAATAAATATCGCATTATGAGAAACTTTGCTGCCCAATTTCGCCCATTATCTGATTTTATAGATATGTCTCGTCCTATACTACATCAAGTGTTGCTATTGGCTAGGACACGTCCGTCTGTATTACATATGGATGTGGCTAGGGACCCCCTTGTAAAGCGATTTGAAGACATTTAATGGATATTCCGCTATTTAAATGCTCAATTTTTAAAAAGTTTTTCTTTCTAAAAATATACATTATACACACACATTCTTCAAACTCATCAGAAGAAGCTGAAATTCACCCCAGTTTCTGTAGTTTTAAACCTGAAACAGCAATTGTTTGCGGCTATATGGTCTTGTGGTATGACACTCGCTTTCGGATCGGAAGGTCCTGGGTTCGAGCCTAGCTCGGCGCATAGTTGAATCCTTGGAAAAGACTCTTTACTCACATTCTCTCACCGTACACAGGTGTAAAATGAGTACCTGGTCGTCAACAGCGTTGTCTCTGTCGGAAAAAAATATTGTAATATCGCCAAACAGGCGTCATGTCTCGTTATACATGTTAAGTGTTGCTGTTTGTTCGGGACCCTTTATAAAGCGCTTTGAGCACATTCATTGGATATTGCGCTATATAAAAGCTCTAGTTTTGTCATGGACGAGTCTCCACCTCAGGATATATTCGCAAGCTCCGATGCCGCCAGGCCTCGTTATGGAATCACGGTAAAATTATAAATAAATGAAATCAATCTGAACAGTCTATTATTGCGAATTTCCATATATTCTCCATTCCCAGTACGCCTTACAACGCTTCATTCATTTCCTCCAGGCAGGCCATTAATGAAACAAAACTATTTCCATTTCATACAGTTTAACCCCCCCCCCCCCCCCCCCCCCCCCACACCACCCCTTACGCCCCCCTGATAGTTGATTGCTTTGCCGATTTAGTCCGTGAGTTACCGACTTGGTGTATGAGAATTAACCTGTTATCTGACGTACTCTGAAAAAAACCCCTCTATTTTACAAATTTGAACAGGAAGTCCCAGGTTTGAGAGGGTTTTATTTGGTGTTTTTTTCTCTCCCAAAATGCGGGTTATTTAAATCGATTGATATTTGAAGGACGAGTTTTCTGGGCGAATTTTTAAATACGTGTTTTTTCAGACTGCTACAATCAACTGGTAAATGAATATCCATGATCAGTATTGTACTCTGACTTTCAAAATTAAAAAAAAAAATAGCTTTTATATAACGCAATATCCACTAAACGTGCTCAAAGCGCTTTACAAGGGGTCCCTGACCAACAGCAACACGTAACATGTAGAACGAAAAACGACGCCTTAAGGCAATATTACAATTTTTTTCCCGACATAGACAACGCTGGCAACGGTCATGTACTCATTTTACACCTGAGTACGGTTAGAGAATATGAGTAAAAAGCCTTTTCCAAGGATTCAACTACACGCCGAGCGAGGCTCGAACCCAGGACCTTCCGATCCGAAAGCGAGTGACATCCCACAAGACCACATAGCCGTATATTTTACATATCTGTTTTTCCCCAATTAGCTGACCGGGTGTCGACTCAACTGAAATGCCAGTATAGATGTCTATATGTTATCAGGCTATGCCAATTTCCCTAAGGCCTGTCACAGAATATATCTATATATTTTTGGACTAACAAGAAGCGGCATGGAAAGGATGACATAAATATAAATGCTCACATTCATGTAAAGTAATGAACAAAAAATGAACATAACAGCTTGGAAACAAGAACCCGGAACCCTTCGGGGCTCAAAACCCTCTCCGGACAATAAAAGAAGAAGAGGAGGGGGAGGAAGAAGAAGAAGAAGAAGAAGAAGAAGAAGAAGAAGAAGAAGAAGAAGAAGAAGAACAAGAACAAGAACAAGAACAAGGACAAGAAAGAGAAGAACAACAACAATAAAAACAAAAACAACAACTACAACAAAAACAACAACAACAACAACAAGAGCAAGAACTAGAACAAAAACAAGAAGATTGACAAGTTTTCTGTCCAAAATGTTTATTATTGATATGGTCCTGATAAAAAGAGCTACCAAGGCCCGTTCAATTTCGGTTTAATCGGTTTTTACTGTATATAAGCCTTGCCTTGCCAGATTCCCACCCGACCAGGCGTGTCACTGCCATAACGTTTTACTGTAATCCTAACAGGAAACGCCAGAATAAACATTACAGTGATATTCTCGTACTGCGGATACTGAGCGTAAAATCTGCACCTGTAAGCGCGTCGATGTAGTCTTGTGGTATCACATTCGCTTTGGACCGGAAGGCCCTGGGTTCCAGTCCGGCTCTGAGCGGCGCATAGTTGAGTCCTTGTAAAAGGCTCTGTATGTTCTCTCACCATAATTAAATGTAAAATAAGTACCTGGACGTTAACAGCGTTGTCTCTGTCGGAAAAATTGTAATATCAACTAACAGGCGCCGAGTTTCAACCTACATGTTAAGTGTTGCTGTTGGCTGAGAATCCCTTGTGAAGCGCCTTGAGCTCTATTAGTGGATGCTGCTCTATATAAAAGCTATAATGTGGTGTTAACATTAAACAAAAATAATTATACCAACCAAAAAAGGAGGCAAAATTATTTATACGGACCATTTCGTATAAGACGAATTAAAACAATAAAACTGGTAAATCTGGTAAGACAAGAGCTGAAGTCTACAGAGTGTTTTTGTCAAAATACGTGACGTATATTATTAGTATAACACCGATTAATATTGTTTTCATTGTTAGCCGAAGAAGGGTTTTAGCATAAAACATTGCTTTGTGGATTATTTTTAAAGAGAGAGGTTTTTTAAAGTGCAATATCCACTAAATGTGCTCAAGCTGTTTTGCAATGTGTTCCAAGCCAACAGCAACGCTTAACATGTTGGACGAGACACGACACCTTTATCTTCTATTAGCACAAACTGTAGTGTTTCGTATAAAATTTAAAATGAGCAAATTCAAACCCGAACAGTACAGGCTTAAATATGTAGAATGGACCTCCTTCTAAAATGAATCCAACATGATTCTTTTTGTAATCGATATGTGCCAAAATCACACATAAAGCTTCAATCAATCAGATCGATTTACGAGTAATCGAACAAAATCATCGATCTTTTATTTGATTTTTTTTTCATGCAAATAATCCTGTCTTTTCAATTCCATGAATGCCGATACTTGTAAATGTCTGTTATTCCAAATGATTCTATTTATCAATATTGCCTTACACAGACGAAACAGTTTTTTTCTATTTTGACCACAAACATTTCACTTCAAATATCGATCGATTAAAACATTTCGATGATTAAAAGGACTTTTTAGAACCATGTAATTTTTACATATCATATTATAGCCTACACGATTTTCAAAAATCCTATAATGTCTCAATAAAAATCCTTGAAATTAAAATTCCCAACAGGTACTTTCAAAATTTTTTCGTAATTTCAAGCATCTTCTAACCAGAATACTCGTCATTCAAATATTCATAGATTAAAATGACCCTCATCTTGTCACAAACTCTCAAACCTGGGTTTTCGAAGAGACTCAGATTGAGAGTTTTTAACAAGATGAGGGGCATTTTAATCGATCGATAATTGAAGGACGGATTTTCATTTAAAAAATAAATTAACGTTTCTTTTTGTTGTTGTTTTTTTTTTGTTATTTTTTATTTATTTTTTTTTTTTTGGGGGGGGGGGGGGTTGGGCTTTTTTTTTAGAGTAGGCAGGTTACTGTTTCGATGTTGTGCCTTTTGTTTTCTTTTTTTTTAGAGTAGGCAGAATATCGTTTTCATGTTGATAACGATTGTTCTTAATTCTTTGGTATGTGTTTTTGTTATTGTTTTTGTTTTTATTTTATTTTATTTTTTAGAGTAGGCAGAATATTATTTCATGTTGATAACGATTGTTCGTAATTCTTTGTAATGTGCTTTTTGTTTTTGTTTTTTCTTTAGAGTAAGCAGTGTACTTTTGTTTTCATGTTAATAACGATTGTCCTTAATGTGCTTTTTGTTTTTGTTGTTTATTTAGAGTAAGCAGTGTACTTTTGTTTTCATGTTAATAACGATTGTCCTTAATGTGCTTTTTGTTTTTGTACTAGAACTAGTTAAGATACGATGAGCTAATCTGGGCTGCGTTACCTTGACGAACATTCAAATAAAAATAAATAGCTAAACCCGTTTTTCAAATCCTTTTCGGAGCTTAGAGATAAGTTGATAGGCAATTCTTTATTTTAAGTACCCGATATGCCAAAAAACAGCACGAGGAGAACCTGTAATTTCCTGTTTGTTTGGGGGTTTTTTTTCGTTAATAAAGTTTATCTTATCTTGATCTTCTTATATTTTGTGTCTCGTTAACCAAAATAAAAAAAAACAACCAAAAAAAAACAACCAAAAAAAAACAAAAAAAAACAAAAAACAAAACAGAACAAACACCCCCCCCCCCCCCCCCACCCCCCCAAATTGTAACATACCGCCTCAAACGGTATTATGCCGAGACGATTTTGATGCTGGAAATTGGATTTATCTTTCCTGTTTATGTCTTATCGTGGAGAATGAAATAATGATAATAATAATATAATAATAATAAATAATAATATAATAATAATAATAATAAAAATTTAATAATAATAATAATAATAAATAATAATAATAATAATAATAATAATTAACAATAATAATAATGATATTAATAATAATAATAATAATAATAATAATAATAATAATAATAATAATAATAATAATAATAATGATGACGATGATGATGATGATTATGTTGATGATGATGATGATGACGATGATGATAATAATTTTTTAAAAAAAAATAATAATAATAATGATAATGATAATAATAATATATAATAATAATAATAATAATAATAATAATAATAATAATATAATAATAATAATAATATAATAATATAATAATAATAATAATAATAATAATAATAATAATAATAATACCTAATAATGATATGTCTTTAATGTCCTCAAACTAGTGGCAATTTGTCATTTGGTTACACATTTTTAACAATACAATAATATAAAGAGCATATATAACATAATATATTGAATTATATACACACTCACACATATGCATACTAGTAACTTCATAGTCATCGTCACCATCGTCGTCATCATCATCATCATCATCATCATCATCATCATCATCATCATCATCATCATCATCATATGATATAATAGAATAAAATATGAAAAACCGAAAGTTTCCCATTTCACTTCATCTTGTCTTTATTAAGTTCCACTTTTTATCATCTTTTCACTTGACCATAATCACACCAGATAGACACGAAGGGCCACACCAAGTGCTAACCGTCAAGTTTAGCAAGACGTTGATAGAGAACGAGAGACCGTGATGGACAATACATTTATTACTTTATGTTTACTCTTGTATTTTTAAAACAATTTTTTTTAAAGATTGAGCTTTTATTTAGCGCAGTATCCACTAAACGTGCTCAAAGCGCTTTACAATGGGTCCCTGACCGACAGCGACACGTAACATAAAGAAGGAGACATGACGCATAATAGCGTCGCCATCGTTAAGTTATAGCCTGACACTGAAACCCAAAAAGACTGGCATTTTGACGTCATTATTTGGTTTTTGCACCGCCTAGTGAGTTGTCGTTAGTAGTGCTCATGGAAACAAGCGGCCCCATTGGTTGAACTACTGAATACAACTCACGATTTGTTTTCTTCTGTGGCCAAAGACTGGTATTTTGGCGTCATTTTTTGGTCAGTGCCAGGCTATAAGTTAACGATGGCTACGATATTAGGCGATAATACCATTTTTTTCCCGACAGGGACAACGCTGTTAATGGCCAGGTACTCATTTTAAACTTGAGTACGGCGAGAGAATGTGAATAGAGAGTCTTTTCCAAGGACTCAACTATGCGCCGAGCTAGGCTCGAACCCAAGCCATTCCTATCCGAAAGCGAGTCTATTTCGACTGCTCAACGATCACCGTAGCACGATCATTGATATATCCACACGGTACCCCGCGTCGGTAGTCAAATTACATGTTATCTACTCAAAAACATCCGAATGAAATGAAATACTATCTATGTCCATGACTATAATTTCATTTTCAGCATGTAGTTCATAATAAGGGGTCCCGATAGCTCAGTTGGTAGAGCCGTCGCTTCACACACAAAGGAACCGTGATCGATCCAATGTGTGTGTGTGTGTGTGTGTGTGTGTGTGCGAATTTTTTTATGCCCCCCCCCCCCTTGTCCATCCAGCAGTGATTGGGTAGCGGGGACTGTTAGATCTGGAGGAAAGTACTCTGCGATAGATTAGCGTCCTATCCAAAGGGTAGCAAGCAATTGATGTTGCCCGTTTCACGCTATAGAAACCCCTAAACTCCTAAACGGATTAAACTCATGCTCCATGAACCTGATTGATCTGAAGGACAATTTGTAGTTAATAATGATATAAAATCCGTAAGTCTCATAAGAATCGCGTCGTGTGCATGTTCCGTGAGACTTTATTTTCTTTCAAGGTCAATATCTGTATAGATAGAACGAAGTTGACGTCACTCGGGTCTTTCGAAGTTGACGTCACTCGGGTCTTTGTTATTGCTTTTTGCCATCCACGTTTATGAGTAGTTCTCACAAAACTGTATTTACCAGACTATAAAAGTTCATGGTTACACAGCGTTTTGTGTGTTGGTCCGTTATACCTCCGGATGACAATGTTGTGAGCTTCTAAGCCAAGCGCATGCTATCTATAAATTGAGGCATACCATACCAGGCCTGCCTACTTGGAAATTTAAAAATTAATTCGTAATTTTTAGGAATCTAAAATTATATTCGTGCAGCTATGTGGTCTTGTGGTATGCCACTCGCTTTCGGATCGGAAGGTCCTGGGTTTGAGCCTCGCTCGGCGCATAGTTAGGTCCTTGGAAAAGGTTCTTTACTCACATTCTCTCACTGTACTCAGGTGTAAAACGAGTACCTCGCCTTTAACAGCGTTGTCTTTGTCGGGGAAAAATTGTAATATCGCCTAACAGGCGTCGTGTCTCGTTCTACATGTTACGGGTTGCTGTTGGTCAGGGACCCCATGTAAAGCGCTCTCAACATGTTTAGTAGATAGTGCGCTATATAAAGCTCAAGTTGTTTTTTATTCGCTATAGTGAACTTTAAAAATCCACACTATACTCACATAAGGATTAAATAACGATTCAAGTTCCTTAAAATTATGTTGTCTGACATCAACTTTCATTTTGATTATACCGACGTGAACATATTTGCAGTTCTGATAACTGAACGCAATTAAAGGCCTGTTTTGACTTTGTTGTTATGGACACTAGTTTGCGCTGTTTTGAGAGAATTTTAAATTACAACAATGGGTCTATAACACTTTGGATTATCAGACCCGCTATAAGGTATTCGTCGGTCTGTCGACAAACACACACAAAACGATAATTATGTAATGAGAGAGAGAGAGAGAGAGAGAGAGAGAGAGAGAGAGAGAGAGAGAGAGAGAGAGAATTTTAATATTATAATAATATAATATTAATATTATTTTAAAGTTCGATTTGTCTGTACAATGGAATGTTAATCGTAGTATTAATTAACGTGATCATAAAAACAACATCATCTTTTCAATCATTATGATTACCACGACTTAATAAGAGTTGTTTTGGCACAAGCCTCCATGATTATTTCATTTTTTCCCCTCCCGTATTTCTTATTTTCATGGGTATTGATTTTTCCACCCACTTT
>NC_088363.1:54487759-54507759 GCF_034508935.2 Berghia stephanieae | reverse complement strand
ATGATATTAATGACATTTTGAAAACCGTCTCAGTGAAAAATTAGAGGAGCAAGCAGTGGTGCAAGACAAAAATTAGAAAATGCATGCATGATACAGTATAAATAGAAAGCAAACTGCAATAAAAAATAGTCCTAAAAACTCATCCTGTCTCGATAGGGATTGAGAAATTCCTGATTACCATCGACATGATGCGAGAAGAAAAGAGTAATAAATCCTTGCTCGATGAAATGAATATAATCATTATATCGTGTCAACTGTCGGATAGCCCCTGTCTTGTAATAGTAAATAGTAGTACGGAGACAGATATTCCGGAGGTATGAGGTTCGATCCCGAGTCGAAGCAGTTTGGATTATTATTTTTTTCTTATTTTTATTTTGTTTTGTTATCACTGCATCATACACATCTCTCGTGATTTAAAAAAAAATATGACTGGGGCACTGTGATGAAAGATCTGTTATGTTTTATTTAACACTGCAAAATTTGAGTTAGGTTCTTTTACAAATGAAATACTCCAGCGCATATTTTCGATAGTTAATCTCACAGCTGACCCATAACGGGAAATAAACTGAGTGCCTAGATCAAGTTCACAATTCTGCTACGGAGCTTAAATCTCTACTACATTTTAGAAATAACATCTCCTTCACTGATTTTTAAAAAAATAAAACACGTTTAAGGCTTTTTCTTCGGCTTTGTTACAAGACCTCTCACGCTTTTACTTTTGATTATTTCTTTATATAATTTTAATTCAAACTCAGTAATTTAGAAAGGCGATATTCTAATCATCAACAGGACAGCGTCATTAAAAGTTCTGAAAATAACAATTTTCACTACCAGGTTTCGAACCTACGGCCTTTCATTTCCCAACTGAATTGCCACAAATACATTCGTGAATCTAATCCGATTAATATAATATGCACTAATTTTTGTTCCAACGCTGACAAGAGACCGAAAAGAAACGCCTACATTGAACACAGCAAGTGGACTTAATCCTCGTATTCATTACAGTTACTATCGTATAACCTACGACCTATATAATTGTATCAAAAATACATCTGATAAGCATAGGCCAATAAGTCCAATATACACTTAACACCAATTGGATACCCAAAAATAATATTATTTTGAAGATAGGGTGGTGATAATGTCAGCTGTGTGTTATATTAGGTTGCTTGAGCAGCCGGAAATGGACTTTATGCTACCGTGGTGTGAAGAGGAAAAAAAAACATTTTTAACAAGTTGGCTAGAAAACTCGTCATTCAAAAATCGATCAATTTTTTTTAATTGAGCTTTTATATATCGCAATATCCACTAAACATGCTCAAAGCGCTTTACATGGGGTCCCTGGTCAAAAGCAACACATAACATGTAGGACGGGATATGACGCCTGTTAGGCGATATTACAATTTTTTTCGAACAGAGACAACGCTGTTAACGGCCAGGTACTCATTTTACACTGTGCGCCGAGCGAGGCTCGAACCCAGGACATTTCGATCCGAAAGCGAGTGTCATACCACTAGACCCGCACAAAGTGACCCTCATCTTGTCAAAAACTCTCAAACCTGAGACGTCAAGGAATCCCCAGGTTTAAATGTTTTTGACAACATGAAGGTCATTTTAATCAATCGATATTTGAAGGACGAGTTTTCTGATCAACATTTTAAAAAATTGTTGGGGTTTTTTCTCTCTCAGAGTACGGCATGTAATGACATTATTTTCTAACACCATTTATTGCTCACAGAATTGTTGTTTTATTCATCGATCAGTACATTTGAAACAAGCACGCAGTGTACGAGACAATTGCGCAACGGAGATCACATGATTGGTTAGATGCGACATTATATTTTAGAGGGGTATTCAAGGAACGAAGTTGATGCCACTCAGTACTTTGTTAATGATTAGTTCTCACCAAACGATATCAATCGGACTATATAAAGGTTACACTCAGTTTTGTGTGTTGATATGGTACATCTGGCTGTCGGATATTGTGAGTATTTTACCTAAACGTTTTCATGATGGATTCACCAACAAACCGATATTTTCAGCTATTCGTAAGATTCCAGTAATTTGAAAGACAAAAAAATTTAAAGAAAGAAAAAAACCAACTAAATAATCCATTCAGACTTTAACAAAAATATTTCGATTGTCTTTTATTGAAATTTGTGACCCACCGTATCAAAAAGGGTATTAGTCGTAACGAACTTGTTTCGGGAAATTGAATAAATAGCCACAAATATGAAGCATGGGGTTAATTTCTATTCGTAAATGGTGGAGAATAAATACAATTTCTTACACTGCAAAAACGTTAAATTTTGTATTTCTCATTACTTTTCTGTGTTTGATTCGTCCCGACATAAATAATAACTAAATAAATAAAAATAAATAAAATTCCCTTTATTCATCGCCAAGAAGACATTTTTCTTCAGGGTCTATTCCAAGGGAAGACTAGAATAACCCAGGCGTCAGCTGTAGTGCACCGCCGCGAAAAGTAAATTAGGTCGAAATGACTTGCTAAAGGCCACACAACGTGGCAGTAGGTAGTCGAACTCCATGCAAAGGCAGTAACCGATAAGCCACGCTGTCCCATCATACCGTTTTGAGACGATGGGTCACATTTTATATGGATTTGACCTCAGGGTTAAGTTGGCCCAATTTGAAAAATATATCTCAAGTACATGTGCACAGACAGATTGATAAAGGTGTTACATGTGTATTTAAGATAATATGAAAGATACGCCTCTTCTGTTGTTTGCGTGGGTGACTGGGTTTTGGTTTGGTTCCAACCTGTGTTGAAGTGATGTCCCTTTTCGTAAAATAGTCCCTTATAAATAACCACGTCTATTATTGGAACTTCTAACACTGGAGGGGGAACTTATTGATTTTGAATGTGTGTATTGTGTGTGCATGTGTGCTTGTATATATATATATATATATATATATATATATATATATATATATATATATATATATGTGTGTGTGTGTGTGTGTGTGTGTGTGTGTGTGTGTCTGATCGAGAAGCAAACAGATCATTATTGACGAGAGAGAGTGAGAGAGAGAGAGAGAGAGAAAGAGAGGAAGAGAGAGGCGAACTGCGGAGGGGATGACAATAGCCTGTTTGAAGATACTTCGATTCGTGATCTCTCTTTCTCTCTCTCTCTCTCTCTCTCTCTCTCTCTCTATCTATCTCTCTCTATCTATCTATCTATCTATATATCTATCTCTATCTCTATCTCTCTCTTTTTCTTTTCTCTTTCTCTTTTTGAAACCCTCTCAATCATTCTCAGGCGATTCGCTTTGCATTGCGAAAAATAAAAGATGGAAAAAAGTACAAAGAGAGAAAATGAGAGTCGAAATGTTGGAGAGATAGATATAGCTAGATAAAGTGAGAGAGAGAGAGAGAGAGAGAGAGGGGGGGGAGAGGGAGAGAGAGAGAGAGAGAGAGAGAGAAACAGATAAAAGGGAAAAGTGTATCAGGGGGATAAGATCAATAATTATTTACATGCAGGCTTGTCAAGATGATGTAGCATAGATCTATATGCCATGCATTTCCCTGTCTGCTATAGCCAATCACTTCCCAACTCCCTTCTCGTTTCTCTCCCTCTCTATCATTCTCTCTCTCTCTTCTCCCTTTCTTTCTATCTCTCTCTATTTCTTTCTCTCTCTCTCTCTCACTCTCTCTCTCTCTCTCTCTCTCTCTGTATGTATGCATTTATGTGTGTGTTTTGCAAGTGTGTGTGTGTGTTTACTTTGATTATGCTTAGTTAAAAATATTGCCATTAACTTCGATTCAATTGCAAAATAACGATGATGATGATGATGATGATGATAATTGATGAGGATGATGATGATGATAATTGATGAGGATATCGATGATGATGATGATGATGATGATGATGATGATGATGATGATGATGATGATGGTGGTGGTGGTGGTGGTGGTGGTGGTGGTGGTGGTTGTGGTAGTGGTGGTGGTGGTGGCGCCAATAATGATATTGTGGTTGTTTTACGATTATTTCAGAGCTCATGCATGCTTGTTGACCCGTAAGGTGACGATCCCCCAAAAACCAGTCAAAAACGTGTTCGCTATTTGGTAGATAGAGAGATAGATAGATAGATAGATAGATAGATAGATAGATAGATAGATAGATAGATAGATAGATAGATTGATAGATAGATAGATAGATAGATAGATAGATAGATAGATAGATAGATAGATAGATAGAAAGAGAGATAATGAGAGAGAGTGAGAAAGATCGGGAGAAGGTGTGAGATAGTATTGAAATAAAGGAGAGAGAGAGAGAGAGAGAGAGAGAGAGAGAGAGAGAGAGAGAGAGAGAATGATAAAAAGATGGGAGGAAGGAAAGGGAGGAGAGAAGGTAGAGGTAGAAAGAACATTTGAAAGTTAAACACATCGATAATTCGGTCGGGTATTTTTCTTCTCTACTTTGGACGGGTCAATGGCATCAGCTTGTATCCAATTTAATTTGTTTCCCTGCGTTTTGAGAGTTCACTCACATTAAATTTTAAGATACGCCCTAAGACTCCTCCATACGCGCACGAAACGCCTATATCAGTTTTGCGATAATTTATGTATTACTTATTAAATCGATGAATTAAGGAGACCCTCGTGTGTCAAACATTTTAAACCTACGACGTCCAACTCGTGCGTATAAGATTTTTTTAAAATTCATCAATGTTGAAATTTGTTACTTTTTGGACAAAATCAAAGATAATATGTTTTTTTATAGTCCGGGAGAATATTAGGTCTTACATCCTAATTGATTTCACCGATATTTTTTTTAGATACTAGAGCTAGACCCTCTACGCCCTAGTTGTTTAACCATTTAATTTCAGTACTCCAGAAAGATGCCTAGTATTTTAAAAATTTGGTCAGAATACTGGTCCTTCAAATTTCGATCGATTTTAATGACCCTCATCTTGGCAAAAACTCTCAAACCTGGCACTTCTGTGCTGTTAGATTTTGTCTTCTTCTATTGACAGGAACGCCTTTATGTCAGGAAACATGTGGCCCGTCATCTCAAACGGGTATTATTTCGAGGTGAACCAGATGAAGAAATGTGAATTTAAAGTTAAATTGGTCAGAATATAATGTAATTTAATGAAAGGTAATGTAATAATTAATTTATACAGAGCGCAGAATCCGCGAAGAGCTCCAAGGCGCTAGACATACAATAAAAGGTAACACAAAACGCATAATGATATACTATTACAGACCCGTCCACTTGAAATGTTAAAAATTCGTTATTTTTAGGAGATAAAAGTGTTGTCACTTTAGTTAACTTTAAAATTTACCCTTGCACGGTTAAAATAACCCTTACAAATCCTTTAAAATATGTAATGTTGTCCTCTCTTATTTTCAATAAGTTTGAAAGTCTAAGATAGGCTCGTGAACCTCGAAATTGGAGCCAAAATTTCGTAATTTTACAAATGTTTCGTAATAGTAGTCATATATGTTACTACTACTCAAAAACCTGCCTGAAAAGGAATGTTTCCAAAAGTTCCCTCAAATTATTGAGATCGGGGGCGTCTTTTATTTTTAATTTGTTCCACACTTTCGGGGGCCCTCGCGGAGAAAGATTTTTCAGCTAGAGATAGAGATGTTCGATCTATAACCAGTTAACTGCCTTACTCTGGAAAGACACATATTTAAAATTTTGTCCAGAAAATTCGTCCTACAAATATAGATCGATTAAAATGACCCTGATTTTGGCAAAAACTCTCAAACCTGGGATTCACGACGAAGTCCCAGGTTTAAGAGTTTTTGCCAAGATGAGGATCATTTAAATTGATCGATATTTGAAGGTCGAGTTTTCTGGCCAAATTTTAAATACCAGTTGGGTTATTATTTTTCATAGTACGCTAGTTAACTGGTTAATCAGTCATTCATAATGACATTTTAATTCTTTGCTCCGTAAAGTTTTGTGTACTTTTTTTCTTTATAATATAACAAATATTTTGGCATTTTGTGGATTTATATTCAATTTTCACCATCTTAGCGGACTCGTCATAACACCGTGTTAGGAGATGACTCACATTAGGGCTCTCGGGTTTGCTCTTCTTTTAAAAATAAATAATAAACAAAGTTGTTGTTTTTTTATGTGCGACTATAATATTGTCTAGTGGTGTGACACTCGCCTTCGGTCTAGATTCGAGTCCCGCGCTGAGCGACCCTTAGTGGAGTTCTTGGAGAAGGATCTTTACTTACATTTTTCCCACCGTGCTCAAGGGTAAACATGAGTGCATGTCCGTAAAACAGCGTTATCTCTGTCGGAAAAAAATATTGTAAAATAAGCCGAACAGGCATTTATTTCTCGTCCTACATAATATTAAGTGGAACCCCTTGTAAAGCGAATTGAGCAGGTTTGATGGATATTGCGCTATATTATTGTTTAAGTTTTTTTTTTTTTAATGTTCTTGTATTTTATTTCTTAAATCTATTTGTTTGTCTCTAGGGTTTTATTGGGGGAGGGGGGGGGGGGGGGGGGGAATCGTTTTCATACGATTGTTTGACCTATTTTATATACAGCTAGTAATTAACAAAAGTAACCGAATTCTTTTTGTTCTAATCGATATGTTTGTTCAGTTTACATTTTTCTTAAGATAAAAGTATGATACTACTTAGTAGTAGTAGTAGTAGTAGTAGTAGTAGTAGTAGTAGTAGTAGTAGTAGTAGTAGTAGTAGTACTAGTAGTAGTAGTAATAGTAGTAGTAGTAGTAGTAGTAGTAGTAGTAGTAGTAGTAGTAGTAGTAGTAGTAGTAGTAGTAGTAGTAGTAGTAGTAGTAGTAGTAGTAGTAGTAGTAGTAGTAGTAGTAGTAGTAGTTATATTAGTAGTAGTAGTAATAGTAGTAGTAGTATAGTAATAGTAGTAGTAGTAGTAGTAGTAGTAGTAGTAGTAGTAGTAGTAGTAGTAGTAGTAGTAGTAGTAGTAGTAGTAGTAGTAGTTTTATCAAGTCTATAATATCCTACTACATTAGTATATAACGAGGGGTTTTATGGTCTTCTAAATCTGCTACTTTCATAAATTAAATATTTCTGTTCTAGAAAAAATCCGGGAGGCGGCGGGGAGGCGGGGGGGGGGGGGGGGGGGGCGAGGTTTGAGACATGTCGAGGTTTCACTGTATGACAATACAAATGCATTAGACTTTGGATTTAAAATCCTGTGAGCAGGGAATGATTAATTTGTGTGTTCTTGTTCGTATCCGCATTACGATGGGGAAGAAATCTAGGGTAAACTCCAGTACAAAAGACCCCCTGGCTTAAGAAGGAATGCTTAAAAGAATTGGAGGTGGGGGAAGGGGGGGGGGGGCGGGGAGGGTTAGAGGGAGAGAGGCAGGAGGGTAAAGAAATAGGGAGATTCTGTCTTGTTGAAAATTGGATGGGATCGATAAAGAAGCCGGAGGGATTAGAAGGTGATGGCGTGGATGATGAAGATGGTGGTGGTAGTAGTAGTTGTAGTGCGGCTCAGCGGCTAAGTTGTCTTTAGCTTTGACACTCGCCTTCGGATCGGAAGGTCCAGGGTTCGAGTCCCGCTATGGGGCGGCCATAGTTGAGTCTTAATAAATGTCTCTTTACTCACATACTCAGTAGTAGAAGTAGTTGTAGTAGTAATAACATAACGTGAAATTAATCTTCATACAAGTCTCGCTTGTTGTTTCGTCTCCCATTAAAGCGGGTTTTCTTTCTTTTTCTTTTTTTTCTTCGTCTGGGATTAAAACCTTAATAATTTTCTACACAATTGTCACGATTATAAATATTTCGGTAACTAATTAATTGCATGCCACATAATTCGTTGTGGGAATCGGGTGAAGAAATTGGGGAGTTTGATTGGATACATTTATATCACGAGGACCAGGGTTTGAGCCTTGTCGTCACTCTTTCATTGAGCAATACGGTGAGCCAATATTGTACACTTTGAGGAGCTGCATTGCGGTTGGCGTCTGAGTTATCTATGTCTTTTCTCATGATATATCCTTAAGAAAAACGTTCCCTGGAGGGTGAATAATGGGAATTAATTTTAGTTTAATTCATTCGTCTTTCGAATGAAAAGCTGTGATGTTCAATTCCCCGTGGATTCACTTGGATTTTGTTCTAACGACTCCCGGGATATTATATACCCAATGCAAGTTAAAATAAAAACAAACATAAGTGTATAATGAGCATTTTGTTAAGCAGTTTTCTCGTGTGCGGTTTTATGGTCTTGTGATATAACTCTCGTCTTCGGATGGAAAAGTCCAGGGTTCGAGCCCCGCTCTGAGCGGTGAATAGTTCAGTTCTTGGAAAAGGTTCTTTACTCACATTCTGTCACCGTAAAACGAGTACCTGGCCGTTAACAGCATTATCTCTGTCCGGAAAAAAATGTAATATCGCCTAATTGGCGGCATGTCTTGTCCTACATGTTAAGTGTTGCTGTTGGCAAGGGACTCTTTGTAAAGTGCTTTGAGCACGTTTAATTGATATTGCAGGCCATAATTTAAAACCAACATTTTAATTTCATACACAGTAAGTCCTAAACTTGGCACCATTTTATTGGACAAGATAAATCTCCACTCGTAAAGTATCCGCCACTGCCTTTAGCAGGGTATTTATTTTCACCTTCGTTGACTGAGATAATGGGACAAGTCTGTTTATGATTCTGGTTATCTATCCTGTCAATGATCACTCAGGTATGAATAAGTATCTAGTATCTGACTGTTGGCAATAACGAATATTGTAAGTGTGGTTGGGGGCAGCGTGGCTCAACATTACGGTCTTTGCTTCGTACCCGAAAGGTACCGAGTTCGATCACCCGTCGCTGCGCTGTGTGATCTCGATTTGCGGCGCTGCCTGACGCCGGGGTTATTCCATTCTTCCCTTGGAATAGACCCTAGAAACAAATTTCCCCTATAGGATGAATAACGGGAATTTTATTTATTCATTAATTTTATTTTAAAAGGGTGTCAAATAGGCGTTTTGTATATACGAAATAGAAATATGTTATAGTGAATGACATAATCTGTCTGATGGTGAAAAGGTTTGAACTGTGATGTTGCCAAGTTTAGTTAGAAGGTCAGTTTTTATCAAAAAATGAGTTTTGTCATAAATGATTAAGTCAACCCTTTTGTACATCGTCGGGAAATATCAAAGATGAATTTCACTTCTAAATCTTTTTTACAGCTAGTCAAGTTGAAAAAGTATGAAATTTGAGAAATCTGCTGGATACCTTTCGCACAACCATAACTTCATGAAAAATCACCCGATTTACTTCAAATAAAGATTAAAATGCTCTGGGGTGCATATTCTTGCATAAAATGCAAAAAATGCAAATCCAAAATGTTCACCTTCCGACTGATTATGTTATGCACTGACACATATGTTTCCTTATAGCGTTCTAATGGGAATGAATAAAGCATCACGACATAGTTCACAAAGCATATGAATTTAAAAAAGAAAAGTATTACCTATTTATTTAGAACTGAGTCCTCTCAGAGTTCTTGATTCTCTCTCTCTCTCCTCTCTCTCTCTCTCTCTATCTCTCTCTCTCTGCCTCTCTCTCTCTCTCTCTGCCTCTCTCTCTCTCTCTCTCTCTCTCTCTCTCTCTCCTGAGATTAAGATTGTAATTATTTTCGACAAAAATAACGTTTCTATAACGGGCTGTGTTTGTATTTCACACAACATATCATTGGCATTTAGCTACCGTTGCTCGTCGAGACATCGATGGAGCTAAGGGCAAAACATACTTTTTTTCTTGAAATCAATATTTTTTTGACAACGTTTACAATTTTAGAGTTAAGCAGTGAGAAATAAATGAATATGAAAGGAAGAACACCAATTGCTAATAACCGACGTTTACTTATTTTCAGGTCTGATAATCCAAATTGTATGGTCTCATTTTGTAATGAAAATACTCTCAAAACAACGCAGAATATTGTCCATTAAAACAATGTTAAAACAAGCCCATAATTGCGTTCGGTTATCAGCCCTGCTACAAATATGTTCACCTTGCTAATGACGTCACAAAAATGACTTTTCTGAAACAGCAACAATACGATATAAGATGGTTGTCAAACACATCAACAAAACTGCGGTTGATCAATTTTTATTACTCTCTAATAATAAAAAAATGAGCTTTTATATAGCGCAATATCCACTCAATGTGCTCAAAGCGCTTTACAAGGGGTCCCGAACCAACAGCAACATTTAACATGGGGAACGAGACTGTTAGGAGATAATACAATTTTTTTCCGACAGAGACAACGCTATTAACGGCCAGGTACTCATTTAACATCTGAGTACGATGAGAGAATGTGAGTAAAGAGCCTTTTCCAAGGACTCAACTATGCGCCGAGCGAGGCTCGAACTCAGGACCTTCCGATCCGAAAGCGAGTGTCATACCACTAGTTCACATAGCCGCACATATATGGTGTTACAATTCGTTCCCGTAGTCTAATTGTAAAGTATATAAAAACGTTCATGGTGGCCGCGTGAATAAGGCATTGCATTTCTATCTGGAAGACCCATATCCGAGCTCTCCGGGCAGTTTCCTTTTTTATTTTCTCCTGGAGGAAGAAAGTTGCCTCAATATTACCTCCATTGTTTTCGAGAAACAAAAGAAACAATAAACAATGCCAATATATAAGAAACAACATCTCAACGAGGGCGAATAAATGGATGTTTAAATTAATTATACTCAGCCCAACAGCAAATTCCAAATTCCACTTCTGGCTTTACTGCCGTACTCTGAATTTTTTTTAGACGAGTTTTTTAACCTTTTGACAAGAAAACTCGTCATTCAAATAAATATCAATCGGTTAAAAGGGACAATCATCTTGGCAAACGCTCTCTAACCTGGGACTTAGCCCGAAGTCCCAAGTTTGAGAGTTTTTGCCAAAATAAGTGTCATTTTATCGATGGTTCTTTTGAAGGACGAAGAATACGGCAGTGTAATATTTATAAAATGAACGAAAGTGACTTCACTCAGCTCTTTGTTATTGTTTTTAGACAGCCGTTTGAATAATTTATCACTATATTGTATAAGACTATAAAGGTTTAATGTTACACATAGGTTTGTGTGTTAATAAGTCATATCCGGCTGGCAGGTGTTGTGGGCATTTTAACTAAACGCACAGTATCAACTGTTTACTTTCCCTTCAAGGTCACATGTAACTCATTGCGACATGTTTCGATATTTTTCGCTAAAATTGAGAAACTCAGTACAACTATTTCTCACAAATAAAGCCTTTAAGTACATTTTGAAATACAATGATATCTTGTTATAGTTGACCCTGCTTGTTTTCTATCCAAACATTCGTCAAAGATGACAGATTGAGGGGGGGGGGGGGAACGCTTGTTGTCTTGAAACCAATAAAATATTATTTGTCATAATATTGGCACTCCAAGTCTGTCTCGAGTTTCCCTTTATTTTGAAGGGTTTGCGATTGACTGGGAGCAGGCGGGGGGGGGGGGGGGGGGGGGATGTTAATCCCTGTTCTGAACATTATCATCACTACCTTTTCAGCAATTATGATCATCGTAATCTTCTTCATCTTCATCATCATCGTTATCACCATCATCATCATCATCACCAGCATCAACATCATTATCATCATCATCATCATCATCATCATCATCATCATCATCATCTTCTTCTTCTTCTTCTTCTTCTTCTTCTTCTTCTTCTTCTTCTTCTTCTTCTTCTTCTTCTTCTTCTTCTTATTCTTCCTCCTCCTCCTCCTCCTCCTTCTCCTCCTCCTTCTTCTCCTCCTCCTCCTCTTCCTCCCCCTCCTCCTCTTCCTCCCCCTCCTCCTCCTCCTTTTCCTCTTCAGCAGTATCATACAACACTAAAAGTGTCAACACAAACATTATTTTATGTTATTACACTAGATCTAATTTACCTTTGATGGCTTGAAAGCATTATCATTTATCATTTATTGTCTTCTTTCCGTTTCAGAAGAACACATTTGTGCACCAGAAGCATTAATAGATCCTACACCAAAGACATCAGCAGACCATCAACAAAACAATTCAACGTGTAACTAGCATTAATGTATAAACGATTTATTGGTAACTTCAACGACAGAAATAGAAAACACGTGATCACATGTCCTATAAGGATTAATTGATAATTTTTCAAAGAAAAACGAGCTCTTTTATTAATAATATTATTATATCATCACATCCATTCCCTTCTTCCAAAATTGGAAAGAGATTTCAGGGATACAAGAATACCAGGACGTCATAAAATGTTTCGTTTAATACGTACATAAAGAAATGTACTTTGGCTTTATGTCTGAGAGGATATTCGAAGACAGCATCAAAAGTTAGCCACACGCAAAGCTGAAGTAGGACCGGATGTGGTAAATTCGTACCTTCCTCAGCAGCTCTCCTTCATAGTGTAAAATATAATATATTCAGCGAACATATTAAGATAGTACACATCTAGTGTCGAATTTCAGCTGCTGAGTTCGAAAATCTTGATAACAGCTCCTTCTCAGTTAGTGTTTTGAAACTAAAAGGACATAAAGAATCATCATGTGCCTATCCTGAACATTTATTTTCAGCTGTTGAAACGATTTCGAACTTTTTTCTTTTTGGAACAAACCGCATCGTCTTCAAAAGGATAATTATAATAGGCTTTAACATGTCATCATTCACTCTACGACTCAGGTGAAATCTCTTAAGAGTCCAAACCCCTTGCAATAATCAAAATGGGGAACTTATGGACACGGTTCAAGCACAAAGATGCAAGGATTATCCTGCTTGGTAAGTAGATCAACTGAATTTTTGCCTTACAACCGTTTAAGTCGTAGTCATCTTTTTATTTCCCTTGTGCGGCTTTTTTTATCGTGTGGTATAGATACGAGTAGTAGGCGCTTGGCCATTGCCATCTGGAAGTATAACTGGCCAACACACAAAACTATATGTAACCATGAACTTTTTATAGTCTGGATAATACAGTTAAGTGAGAATTACTCATAAAAGTGGATGGCAAAAAACAATAATAAAGACCTGAGTGATGTCAACTTCGATCCATCTATATGACACTCGTTTTGGGATTGATCGTGGCTTTCGTAAACTCATAGCCTGATACTGACCGTGGCCTTCGTAAAGTTATGGCCTGACACTGACCAAAAAATGACGTCAAAATGACGTCTTTTCCACAAAAGAAAACAAATCGTGAGTTGTATTCAATAGTTCAACCAATGAAATAACTTGTTTCCATGAGCTCTACTAACGACTACTCACTAGGCGGTGCAAAAAACAAATAATGACGTAAAACTGCCAGTCCTTTTGGATTTCAGTGTCGGGCCATAACATAACGATGGCTACGTACTGACCAATAAATGACGTCAAAAGACAAGCCTTTTGCCAAAAAAATAAAAAAGAAAAAAAGAAAACAAATCGTGAGTTGTATTCAACAGTTCAACCAATGGGATCACTTTTTCCTTGACCACTACTAGAGACAACTCACTGGGCGGTCCACAAAAACCTAAAAATAATGTCAAAATATGGGTCTTAGTGGGCTTTAGTATCAGGCTACGATCTGATTCAAGTCAAGTTGTGGGAGACGCAAAGTAGTCTTTGGAAAAGGCTGTTTACTCGCATCCTCTCATCCTATTGAGATATAAAATGAGTCACTGGACTGTAACAGTGTTGTCTCTGTCGAAAACATACCGTTATAGCGCCTTGTGGGCATCTTGTCTATGTTAAGTACTGCTGTTGGCTTGGGACCATTTGTAAAGCTCTTTGAGAGCATTAATGGGATATTGCTCTATATAAAAGCTCAAGTTATTCCCTATGCCACAACTCTACAGTAGTCTGAAATTATTTTTTTTTTCCATTTAGGCCAGAATACATCTCCTCCCATATCTGTGGATTAAAATGACTCAACTTGTCAAAGAGCCTGAATGTAACATTTGTAGAAGAAGAAGAAGAATGAAGAGAGAGAGACAGACAGACAGAGAGAGAGAGGGGGGGGGGAGGAGCATCAACAACAACAAAAGAAGAAAACGAAGAAGAAGAAGAAGAAGAAGAAGAAGAAGAAGAAGAAGAAGAAGAAGAAGAAGAAGAAGAAGAAGAAGAAGAAGAAGAAGAAGAAGAAGAAGAAGGAGGAGGAGGAGGAGGAGAAGAGAAAATGATAGGAGAAAAAGAAATAGGCAGAGAAAGCGGAACGAGAAGGGGCGTGATTTTTATACAATGTAGAGACAAAGCAATAAGCCTAAACAAATCAATTTATCATGTGGGTACGTCTTGTTCTTTCCTTTCCTCGTCGTGAGTGTTAAAACTAAGTTAGAAACCAGAGATTCAAATGCCTTCAATGTATTCCATAAATAGCAAAATGACCTTCCCCAAATCCTCTGTGACTTTTTCCTAATCAGAGATCAGAGAGAAGAGAGTATCTGCTAGTTATATCACCAAGGCTTATAAAGGCCGTTGGGGGGGGGGGGGGGGGTTGGGGGGGGGGGGGTTTCTTTAGTTGTTGCTACTAAAAGTGCATTTTTCTTCTTCTCTTTCTCATTTATTTTCTTTTTTTTTCTTTTTTTTTCCATCAAGATGGGTTGGAGTATTTTCTGGGAATGGGTGGAGGATGGGGGATGGAGTTACATATTCCCTAACCTAGGAGTCAGACAAAGATTACTCGGGAGTACCTAGATGGTACAAAGTTCAACGTTCAGCACTTATTTCCGGGACGGGAAGGATCGGGCTGTCATCCCAAATTCCCATAGTGACCAATGAGTTTCAATAAAGTGGTAGAGCAGAACAGAACTATAACGAGATCATTCAATTTTCTTAAGTGGCGAACATGATTTGATTACAGATTAAAAGAAAAAAAATATAATTGGAATGGAATGAAATTCCGGGTGACAAGATTATCTTGAGAAGATCCTATTCCTGGTTTTTAGGAAATGGCGATTCGGCCTCCAGCTACGAAATAGAGGAGAGCAAGGTCCGTGTATCTGATGCTTACTTGGGAAAAGGGCAAGGAAAGATATTTTGGGAACTGAGGCTGGCAGTTTGAACTGATGGCAAGCTTTCTGCTTTATCATTCCACAAATGGATTGATTGCGGATGACAACCTGAAGCTGGTTTTTTTTTTCATAAATCATTTTCCATCCAGAGCTGTGAACTGTTTTCACGCCATTCAATTTAACATAAAGAAGGAACGAAATTGACGTCACTCAGCTCTTTATTATTGTTTTTAGACCACCATTTTGGTGATTACTTCTCACTAAATCATGTAAATCAGACTATAAACGTTCAACATTACAAACAGTTTTGTGTGTTGGTACGTTATGTCCGGATGGCGGATGTTATGAGTATTTTACCTAATTGCATAACATCAATAAAATGGTTGACATGACACAAAGGTTTAAGTGGTAGTAGAAATATTACGTTTTGATGGTTGGTTGCTAGGGTTTTGTTTTGTTTAGTTGGGGGAGGGCAAAGAATACGTGAGTGACTTTATATATATATATATATATATATATATATATATATATATATATATATATATATATATATACATAGCTTATTTCTCGGAGTTGCCATCACATTGCACCTCCACCATAGCGGAATTGGACACAGCAAACAAACAATGAAATGATTTTAAACGTCTGTTTAATTCTCAAACCAGACATTGATATTATGCTTTATTTTCGGTTAGTTCACATGGTGAGAGAGAAAGAAAAGGGAAGAGAAGCATAGATAGATAGATAATAGATAGATAGATAGATAGATAGATAGATAGATAGATAGATAGATAGATAGATAGATAGATAGATAGATAGATAGATAGATAGATAGAGAAGAAGAAGAGAGATATAACGAGTGGGAAAGAAAGAAAGAGAGAGAGTGAGAGAGAGAGAGAGAGAGAGAGAGAGAGAGAGAGAGAGAGAGAGGGTGGAGAGCGAAACTGTGTTTGTGTGTGTGTGAGAGAGAGAGATAGAGAGAGAGAGAGAGAGAGAGAGAGAGAGAGAGAGAGAGAGAGAGGCCATAATAAATATGTGAAAACCAAATCATCTTCGGAACTCCCAAGGTTATTCTTAATCAGCTCTAGTCTGGTAACTCAATTAGTCCATGACTGTACACACTTGATAAGGATGGCTTGATCTCTTCAGGACTCTAGTATAGTAGCGACAGAAGGAGGGAGAGAGAGAAAGAGAGAGATAGAGAGAGAGAGAGAGAGAAGCAGAGAGAGGGAGAGAGAAAGAGAAGGAGAGTGAGGGAGAGAGAAAGAGAAGGAGATAGAGGGTGAGAGAAAGTAAAGGAGAGAGAGGCAGAGAGAAGGAGAAGGAGATAGGGAGAGAGAAAGAGAAGGAGAGAGGGAGAGAGAGAGAGAGAGAGAAGGAGAGAGAGAGAAAGAGAAGGAGAGAGAGGAAGAGAGAAAGAGAAGGAGAGAGAGAGAGGGGGAGAGAAAGAGGAGAGATAGGGAGAGAGAAAGAGAAGGAGAGAGAGGGGGGGGAGGGAGAGAAGAGAAGAAAAATAGGAGTGATGGCTGACAGACGGGATAAACAAAGGGACGTAGACAAAAAAAAAGGAGTTAGTTGTAGGTAAAAAGTGGATAGAAAATCGGAGTGTAGTAAGGCTTATGAGGGAGAGAGGTATTATAGAGCGGGACAGACGGAGACATGTCCATGCATGTAGTGAGAGAAAGGGATTGATTTGGAATTAAGAGTGAGAGGAATGAGAAGTTTGTTTTAATACGACATAGAAACGAAAACACATATAGTAGAATTAGAGTGTGTGTGAGAGAGAGAGAGAGAGAGAGAGAGAGAGAGAGAGAGGGAATGGAGAGAAAACTACCGAGCTAAAGAACGAGAGAGAGAGAGAGAGAGAGAGAGAGAGAGAGAGAGAGAGATTGAGGGAGAGAGAGAAAACGGAGAGAGAACTGTCGAGTTTTTCTAGATATATATATATATATATATATATATATATATATATATATATATATATATATATATATATAACGAGTTATTGGGACACAGAGAGAGAGAGAGAGAGAGAGAGAGAGAGAGAGAGAGAGAGAGAGAGAGAGAGAGAGAGAGAAATAACGAGTTATTGGGACACAGAGAGAGAGAGAGAAAGAGAGAGAGAGAGAGAGATAGAGAGGGGGGGGGGGGGGGGGGGGGGGGGATAAAGATAGGGAAGGAATAGTGGGAGAGAAAATTTATAATAATATTTATACCTGTCATAAATCTATTTGAACTCACTCACGCGTTATAATTCGTAGCGGGATACCTTTCAGGACAATAAGTACACGCCAGTATTTAAGCAGACATCCGTCCATCTTGCGTCTTAATCCTTTAGGAGCACGATTTAAGTTACTCCAACCTTACATCAGATTTGTGGGGCTATGTGGTCTTGTGGTTTGAAATACGCCATCTGATCGGAAGAGCCTGGGATCGAGTCTCGTTCTGAGCCGCGAATTGTTGAGTCCTTGGATATAACCCTTAACTCACATTCTCTCACCGTACTCATGTGTCAAATGAGTACCTGGTCGTTAACAGCGTTGTATCTGTTGAAAAAAAATGTTATATCGCCTAAGATGCGTAATCTCTCGTCCTACATGTTAAGTGTTGCTATTGACTGAGGACGCCTTGTAAAAGCCCATTGAGCATGTTTAGTGGATATTGCGCAGTATACAAGCTCACGTTTTGTTTTGTTTTTTAGTTGTTTTTTTTTTTTTTGGGGGGGGGGGGAGGGAGGTTGACATTGATGTCATTTTTATTGTAGCCCATTGCCTCAAACCCTTATTGTGTTGGGGTAAACAAGAACAAGAAAAACAAATTTAAAGTGAAAATATACAGAATAATTATTTTCTACTTTCTTGATCCGTTAGAATTCATTTATGTTCCTTATTATTATGGAACAAAAAATATTGGCACAGGTCCGGAAGTTTAACGGACCAACACACAAAATTCTGTGTAACATTGAACGCTTATAGTCTGGTTCATACAGTTTAGTGAGAATTACTCATATAAACGCGGATGGCAAAAGCAATAACAAAGACCTGAGTGACGTCAACTTCGTTCTATCAATAAAAGTTCATGGTTTCACATAGTTTTTGTGTGTTGGTCCATTATACTTCCGGATGGCAATATTGTGAGCTTATAAGCCAAGCGCATACTATCTATAACACATAGAGATTCCATTAGTTGGAATAATGATATACGTTTATAACTAAATAAGAAAATGTTGATTTTAAAAATATAAAATGATCGGTCTCTCCATTAAAGGGATAACAGCTCCATTTCAATACATCTTATTGGTTATTCAAATCAAGAAATGTTATTAAAAATCCTCTCAACAACAATCCCATTACAGAAATTATGTTCTAACAAGGCCAAAATTGCGATCGGATGTAAAAACTAGGATGTGTTCTTTGAAAAAAAAATATTAAAAAAAAAAACAAAGAAAAGAAAAGTGTAGCGATCTTGCATTCAAAAGGTCAATAAATAGTGAGTCAGAAGAGAGATAATCAAATGTCATCAAAATGTTTTCAGCCACAAAGCTTGATTTAGCGCTCTGAGGTTATATAAAATTGTTTTCAACTTTCCTTAAAAACTTAGATATAGAACTTTTTATGAAAGTATATAAAGGTCTGTTTGTTTAACAAGTGTAAAGAGCCTTCGGTCGTGTAGCAACGGAGTATGTGCACGATTTGGGTATTCTATTTTATTATTATTATTATTATTATTATTATTATTATTATTATTATTATTATTATTATTATTATTATTATTATTATTATTATTATTATTATTATCATGATTATCATCATTATTATTATTATTATTATTATTATTATTATTATTAGTAGTAGTAGTAGTAGTAGTAGTAGTAGTAGTAGTAGTAGTAGTAGTAGTAGTAGTAGTAGCAGTAGCAGTAGTAGTAGAAGTAGTAGTAGTAGTTGTAGTAGTGGTAGTAGTAGTAGTAGTAGTAGTAGTAGTTGTAGTAGTAGTAGTTGTAGGAGTAGTAGTAGTAGCAGTAATAGTAGTGGCAATATTATCATAATCAGTATTATCATTATTCATTATTATCATTATCATCAACGTGTGTTATTATCATTATTATTGTTATCATCATCATCATCATCATCAACATCATCATCATCATCCTCATCATCCTCATCATTATCATCATTATATTACACATCATAATACACAGTGCATAATCATATAGATATAATATATATCACATTAACCAGAATTTTGTTTTATTTATATCTATCGTGTAAACATTATTCTCACGATGTAATGTCAAATTACGTGGATCGTACGAGTTCACATATCTAAATACAAGATGTCATTGCTCCATCAAGTGCCGATCTAGGCTTCCCCATCATTTCCAAACCTTACCTTTGCATTAAACCTCTATATAAATAAATAAAAATAGACGCGTGAATCTGGTGTGAAGTGGGAGTGAACTTGATGAGGAAATTTTCATTTAGAGCCAAACTTATCATTTCTAATTATCAACATTATCAAATCTCATTTTCCTGAATTTAAAGAAACACCAAAAAAAAAATCTCTCTTTCTCTTTCTTCTTCTTCCTCTTCCTCTTCTTCTTCCTCTTCTTCTTCTTCTTCTTCTTCTTCTTCTTCTTCTTCTTCTTCTTCTTCTTCTTCTTCTTCTTCTTCTCTTCTTCTTCTTCTCTTTTCTTCTTCTTCTTTCTTCTTCTTCTTCTCTCTTCTTCTTCTTCTTCTTCTTCTTCTTCTTCTTCTTCTTCTTCTTCTTCTTCTTCTTCTTCTTTCTTCTTCTTCTTCTTCTTCTTCTTCTTCTTCTTCTTCTTCTTCTTCTTCTTCTTCTTCTTCTTCTTCTTCTTCTTTTCTTCTTCTTCTTCTTCTTCTTCTTCTTCTTCTTCTTCTTCTTCTTCTTCTTCTTCTTCTTCTTCTTCTTCTTCTTCTTCTTCTTCTTCTTCTTCTTCTTCTTCTTCTTCTTCTTCTTCTCTTCTTCTTCTTCTTCTTCTTCTTCTTCTTCTTCTTCTTCTTCTTCTTCTTCTTCTT
>NC_088363.1:54457759-54482759 GCF_034508935.2 Berghia stephanieae | reverse complement strand
TTACAAGGATATGCACCTGACGGCCTGGGACATTGGAAGTCGAGACAAGATTGTGAGTTTTTGTTGGGTTCTAGCATCGATTTTGTCATCATTTCCTCGTCGTTATTGTCTTTTTTTTCATTAAGACCATTATTATTATTATTATTATTATATTATTATTATTATTATTATTATTATTATTTATTATTATTATTATATATCATTATTATTATTATATATATACTCATTACATTACTTCATTATTCTTCTTTTCTTCATTCTCTCTTCTTCATTCTTCTTCTTCTCTCCTCTTCCTTTTCTTCTTCTTCTTCTTCTTCTTCTCTTCTTCTTCTTCTTCTTCTTCTTCTTCTTCTTCTTCTTCTTCTTCTTCTTCTTCTTCTTCGTCTTTTTTTCTTCTTCTTCTCTCTTACTTCTTCTACTACTTCTACTACTTATTATATATCTATTATCTACTACACTACTAACTACTATACTACTACTATACTACTACTACTACTACTACTACTACTACTACTACTACTATACTATACTACTACTACTTACTACTACTACTACTACTACCACTACTACTACTACTACTACTACTACTACTACTACTACTACTACTACTACTACTACTACTAACTACTATACTACTACTACTATCACTACTACCACTACTACTACTACTACTACTACTACTACTACTACTACTACATACTTACTATACTACTACTTCTACTAACTACTACTAATACTACAACTCTAACTACTACTTACTACACTACTACTACTACTACTACTACTACTACTACTACTACTACAACTACAACTACTACTACTACTACTACTACTACTACTACTACTACTACTACTACTACTTCTACTATTACTAATACTTCCTCTCTTCTTCTTTAATCCGTCATCATCGTCATCATCATCATCATCATCATCATCATCCTCATCATCATCATCATCATCATCATCATCATCACCATCGCCAACACCACTCCAATCACTATATTTGTAATCATCAACAACAGCAACAATAATATGTTACCATTACCGCTCTGTCTTTTCATCAGCGTCCCTTATTCCGCCATTACTACAAAGGAGCAGATGCTGTTGTCTTCGTCATCGACAGCCACGATCCCGAACGATTAGACGAACTTAATTATGACGTCATCAAGCCTGCTATCGGTGCTGAAGAGTTGACCAATGCCGTGTTCTTATTCCTTGCCAACAAGATGGATTTGTCTAATGCCATGACCACAGACGAGATTGCTGAGAAACTTGGGCTGAGATATTTGAAACATCCTTGGGGTATGGAGGACATTTTTTTAAAACTTGAGATTTTATATAGGGGAATATCCACTAAACATGCTCAAAGTGCTTTACAAGGAGTCCCTGACTAACCGCAACACGTAACATGTAGAACGAGGCATGACGCCTGTTAGGCGATATTACTTTTTCCGACAGAGACAACGCTGTTAATGGCCAGGTACTTATTTTACACCTGATTACGGTGAGAAAATGTGCTTAAAGAGCCGTTTCCAAGGACTCAGCTATGAGCCGAGCGAGGCTCGAACCCAGGACCTTCCGATCCGAAAGCGAGTGTCGTATCATAGCGGCATATATTGTTGAAGCTATATTTTAAATTTCAGACATTCTAAGCCTCTGCCACAATGTTCTTCTCTCATTTTCTGTGTATCTTATTCTTGCATTGGCAATTTCATTTATTATTTGATCTTTTTATTAATTTGATTGCTTGTAAACTATTCACACAGAGATTCATAATTTGAGCCTTAATAACTTTGTTTTATCCCAATATCCACTAAATGAGCTCAAAACGCTACAAGAGGTCACAAGCTAACAGTCACATTTAACACGCGGGACGAGATATGACACGTGAGGCACTATTACATTTTTACAGAGACAACAAAGTTACTGGTTATGTACAAATTTTTCACTTGACTGCGGCAAGAGAATGTGAGTAAAGAGCCTTTTTTCGAGGGCTCAATTTTTCGGGACTTGAAACATGGACCTTCTGTAATTCCAAATGACCAAAAAAGCCGCATCCATTCTCTCATTTTCATCCGATCATTTATTTATTCATTTTATCACAATTTCTCCTATTTCAGGTATTCTCCCAGTTAGTGCTGTGACCGGAGATGGCCTCCAGGCTGCTCTAGAATGGCTTGCTGTTCGCCTTGGCTCAAATGTCGTGAAACCCAGGAGCTTTGCGCAACCACAATCAAGCCCCGCCACGACCATAAAATCTTCAACGCCATTTCCGAGAAGCCCTTCGTTGGCCACACCGTCCCCTTCCAACTCATCTCCAGCTACTTCAAGGACAAACAGTTCCAAAGGTCCAGTCATAATGGTCAATTCCAGACTCTACATGGACTCCCGGGCTTCCCCATCTTCATCGCCTTCTTTAGACAGATCTTCAATGTCAATCTCTCCATCAAACATGCCAGTTAGAATTAGCTCACCAAATTTTGTAAATTCGTTTTCCTCTTACTCTATGGCTCAAACACTGAGAGGAGATCAACAGACGAAAAGAAAACTTAGCAACGTCTCATTATCTCGCGCGGATTTGCGAAGATTGAGTTGCGTATCTCTTAGCGACCCAAGAAATTTAAGTACTGTTTCTCTTGAAGATTCACCTCCGCAAGAAGAAAAGAAGCTTCCAGCGACATCAGCTACAAACATTAATCTTCTCTCTACACCACAGATGCCATCTTCATCGACCTCACTATCATTATCACCCAAACCAGACAGCAATTCTTTATCACCAGGGAAAACATTGTTAGGTGACAGTCTATCTGGGTCATTGTCTGCAAAGCCACAAAGCCAAGACCTTTCTTTGTCGGCTTTTGGAAATTTTTCTCATATAATGGCGGACTACAAAGAGTCCAGTAAGAAAGATTTGGACTCTTCAGTAAAAGACAGCAGCTCATCCTCTGATTCCATTCCCGTATCGTCTCCATCGGAAATGATTCAGCCTCATCTAAAAACGCTTGGGCTGAAAAAGCCTTCATTTTTATCATCCTCAGGAAAATACGTCGTAAATTCTCCAACTGTGTCTCAACAACAAGTTCAACATCGAGATTCTCCGCCTCAAATGATTCGGAGTCTGCCACCAAATTCTACATCATCCCATAGTATAAGTGCAGGAGGGCTAGACCCATCTACTTTAACACAATATGCTTCTTCCTTCCCCCAGAGACCCCGTTGCCTTCCAGGAAGCAAACTTAACAAATCCAACACCAATATCACTGGGAATGTTTTATCTTCACAAGCTCTTGTTGCCAACACTACCGCTGGAACCACACCCTCTCCTTCCAACAGAAAAAGGTGGAAAGTTTACTCAAAAACAACTAGTAACAACACTGGTAAACAACCCAGCGAAGACTCTTCAAACTCCTCCTCTTCCTCCCCGTCCAACTCCAACCGCAGATCAACTCTCGATTTATTTTGTACTCCTAGCAGGAGATCAATATCATCTTACAGTCCAAGCTCTGTACCCGAACAAAAATTGAGCAACCCTCCGAGTAGTCTTGCAGTCATTCCGACATCGACGACAAGAGGAGCTTACTGTTCTAGGGCATACAGCGCGATGAGATGCTTATTTTTCAGACCTACTAAGAAGGAGATGCAAGATGAAACGAACAGTATAAGCAGTGATGACGATAGAGAGGGTGATGAGGCCGAGGGAGAGGGGGTTGATGAAGAGGAGAAGGAGCATAGAACGTTAAAGAGGGGACCGGATCCAAGAGAAATTGGTGCTGCTGCTGTTAGTGGTGCTAGTGTTGTTGGCGGTGCCGGTGGCGGAACTAGTAGCATCTATGCTGGAAACAAAATTATGATAGCCGCTGGTGGTAGTGCTCAGCCAGTGATGCTTTAGTCTGGTTAGCGATGGCACCAGAGTAAGAAGGATTGAGATTGGTAATGAGGGAGAATGCGAGAGAGAGAGAGAGAGAGAGAGAGAGAGAGAGAGAGAGACAGAGAGGCAGAGAGAGAGAGAGAGAGAGAGAGAGAGAGAGAGAGAGAAGCAAGTAAATGATGTAAGAATTAAAGATATATTGTTTATATTTAATGTGAGTGAATTCTGGGGAATTCACTTAAAGACGTTTACGTATTTAACGAAAAAAGCCATGATGTATTTATGACATACGTAATCATATAAGACAAGAATCCGATGTTTTACAACGACCACGAAGTGGTCTTATGAAACTTTTACAAGAACTTTATTTAAGTTCAGAGCTAAACTATCTTTTTATGTCTTCACAAACGACAAAACAAATTGCCATTATATGAAACAAATATACAATTGAAATCAACTGCCGGTCTTTTTTTTAAATACGGTATAATTTGTTACTTCCATTGGAGTATGTATTTTGATAAGAGTATGAAAAGTTTAAATATGAAACATAACGCCATATGTTATTTCACCACTTATGTAAGTAATTATTTATTTGTACAGTATTATACAATGCGATTATGATAGGAACAGATTTTCTCCCTTATTTTGTACATCATTTTATTGTATTGCATCAAAGCAATGTGAAAATATCCTTTATACGAGAAGATTTTTTGTCCTTTTGTACAGTTGAGGTATGCCGATTTATCTATTTTTTTATTTATCTCCTCATTTATTTGAGCATTTATGTATTTATTTATTTTTTATTTATTTATTCATTCATTCATTTATGTATTTACTCATTGCTTAACGTATTTTAAAATTCATACTTTTTTTGTCGTCATTATGAAAGTATTTACGTAATTTTTTCCTTTCCAAATTATGACACTAGTAATTTATAAAGAGCTTTGAATAATTTGATTCCATGACCAATCTAATTAATTTGGATGTGACACTTTGAGTTCTTTTCAGTAGAATGGACGATTCAACTTAATTAAATATCTAATTTTTCTAATGCCAAAAATCCGCTTTTGAAGGCAATTGGGCACCCCAAAAAAATGATTGTCTGCACTTTTGATGACATTTAAATGTTATAAATATGATACAAGTACAAGGGGGATTTACAAAAATGAATACAATAACTTTTAAAATGCGCATTTTGCGGCTATGTGGTCTAGTGGTATGACCACTCGCTTTCGGATCGGAAGTTCCTGGGTTCGAGCCTCGCTCGACGCATAGTTGAGTCCTTGGAAATGGCTCTTTACTCACATTCTCTCACCGGACTCAGGTGTAAAATGAGTACCTGGTCGTCAACAGCGTTGTCTCTGTCCAAAAAAATTGTAATATCACCTAACGGGCGTCATGTCCCGTCCTACATGCCAATTGTTGATGTTGGCCAGGGAGCCCTTGTAAAGCGCTTTGAGCACGTTTAGTGGATATTGCTCTATATAAAAGCTAAATTTTAAAAAATCACAGAGCGTTTCGCTCCCAAAACTCTTCTTCATCCAATAACAGAAACAGTAAATCCGTAATACTTCACGCACCATCCAGAATGACGAGAGAGAAGTGGTCGGCGCTTCTACTTCGAGTCTGGAACAGCGATGGCGAAAAGTAAATAAATACTTGAGTTTGGTTAGTATAAGGAATTGAAACAATACTTAAATTATAATAGTGCACCAAGAAATTGAACAGCGGAGTGGAAGTAGGGGCCACTGCTATGTATTTCATCGTAGTGTAAATGCCACTTCGGTGGAGAGAGATCATGCATTATTCCTTCAATCGAACTCCAGAAAGGCCGATTTTTTTCGATTGTTTTTTCTCGAATTTCTCTGTATCTTGCATGCCATTACTAAGCACTAACCTTTTTTCAGATTTTCATCTTGCATTTAGTACCTGCTATCCACTTTCTACTCCTCTGTATAATGATGTTGTCAAAATAGTAGTTCCCCAATCTTGACTTTGAAAAACAAATTTTGAGAATTTCTGAACTCTTCCATCCACACATTTGTAGGTCTTAAAACTGAATACAATAGGAAACAAAAATGGGATGTCAAAAAACTGGTTCCAATCTCATTGGAAGTGTAAAACCACTCTTCCGGAGGGCAGAATTTGGGTTATCAGACCTGCAAATAAGTACGCAGAGATTCCAACAACAAGAAATTAACTCACCAAGTAACATTTTTAGTTATGATGCCCCTATACGCCAAGCCATATAAACATTTATATTTTTGTGTAATCTACTTGCAAAATATGACCGAATCGAATAGTATTATATGAGAGGTAAGCAAAACAATGAAAACTGAATTTTATTTCTAAGATCGGAATGATATGTGTGAATTTGATAGTTTTAAAGTTTTATTTCTGACTTAAAAAAAAGGATCGAAGGGAAGCTGCTTCGCGGTTGCATGCCCAAAAAAGTTCTGTATGTCAAACGATCAATTAATGCAGACCAAACTGTAATTTTTGCCTGCCGGCTTTCATTCTACGAGCGTGTCGGCGGCCACGGGTAAATCCAGCGGCCAAACTGCAATAAATGTGTTAGCGGGTGTAAGAATCAAATGCCATTCATTACTGAAACAAAGTGGAGTTTTATCCAGGCTCTCTAGCTTTGTCAATATAATACCGTTGAGGGAGGTGGATCACCAATATAAATGACAACTTGATTTTTATTTATCAATTATCAGATTTATGTGACCAGTTTTATTTTTCGACTCCATGTTTTGAACCATGTTCATATATCATTCTATTGTTCCATGATTTGTATAACTTATTTCTTATTGTATATTATAAAATAATGTTTAATATATTTTTTAATGAAATCAATTTTGTCCTTAATCTAAAGCTCAAATTAAATCAATAATGCAGTGTGTCATATGTAAAAAGTATTTTATTATTTTGTTGCTCATGTGATTTTACCAAATGGCAATCCTTAATATAAGGCTCTTATTAAACGCAGCTGGTAGGGTATTCTAATTTCGTCTTAACTCATTGATTAAGATGAATCCCAGCTTGTCAAAAGTCCCAAAAATACCCATGGATCTAGAGCTTATCTCGATTTATTTAACATTTAAAAGACAACCAATTTGCTTTAATTATTGTCTTATGGATTGGACACCAGTTTATCAAAAAGCACTTTCTGCCGCATCTAACAGCTATATAAGGTCAACAACCGCTAACTCTATCCTGATTATTAATTTATTTCTTAACCCTGTGAATCCATTTCATTGCCAATTTAGTTACCTTAGTTATTGTGAGAATAATGGAGGCCTCTCTTTCTGGAATTTTGTTATCAACGTTGACTTACTTACAAGTATGATAAACCAATATTGTTATAGTAGTCTCAATGTTAATGATGATGATGATGATGGCAAACGCTCAAATCAACATAAACAATAAACATTACTATAAAATCATAAATAAACTCAAAACACAGGTGATGAAGTACAATGAGCTTGTAATGCCTTTTCTTTTTAGTTGGTTTGTATTGTTTATCTTTTTCACTCCTCTTGTCAAGTCAAAGCAAGAGTTGCTACCAGCGAAAAAATCACAAACTTTTTACACTTATTTACAAGTCTGAAAAAGTAGCCCTTCAGATTCAGAGCCATTAGCCGGAGTTTATCCCGGTGTCTATAGCGTGAAATGAACAATAACATTTTTTGCTATCCTTTGGATAGGAAGATAGTCTATCGCAAAGTACTTTCTTCTAGATCGAACAGATCCAGTCATTGCCGTGTGTCACAAGTTTGAAAACCGATCATTTAATCTGTGGGCTCATTCTTATTGAAATAACTGATATCAGTGAGAGTTCAGCCATTGCCCTGTTTTATATTAACGACTCAAATTGATTGTATTATGTCCAGAAATAAGCTTTAATAATTAATATAGGAAACGGTAGAGGCTGCCTGAAGCCGGTGATCGTGAAAATACTAACGAAAGAGTGAAAATGGAGAGGCTTCGTATGGGAACAAAACAGACAATGGACGTTTCGGACACAAACCATTCGTCAGCACAATACACAAATTAACGTGGAAAACAAATAAAATATAATGCAGAATAGCTTGTATCGTCTGTACTCAATGTTGGTTACAACGTTAATGTGTGTATTGTTGTGCTGACGAAGGGTTTGTACCCGAAACGTCCATTGTCTGTTTTGTTCCCAGACGACGCCTCTCCATTTTCACTCTTTCGTTAATAATCTAGGGAAACATCCACTTTGTGTGCGTCTTTTAGCGTCTTTTCCAAAAACTCAATTATAATTTTGCACCGTTCACAGCTGGACTTGAGCTGGGACATACAAGTCACAAGCTGTATGACATATGTGACCCATCGTCTCAAAACGGAATTGTGTCGAGATGAACGCGACTTCGATACATGAATTTAGAAATAAAATGATGAGAAATACGAACGAGTCGTTTGCAATACAAGAAATAGTATTTATCCCCCACCATTAAAAAAAAAAGTTATGCCCTTCCGCCATGACATCATAAGATATCGTCGCCAAGGCATTCCACGAGGAATAATAATATAGATAATGCATCAAACAAGTTGTCTGATGTCAACAGGAATCACCCGTGTTGTCTAAGTGAGCAAATTGGGTGGTTAATAATCTTGCCCGAGGAAAATAATGAAAGTGCCTGAAGCGGGACTCGAACCCGGGACCTTCCGGGTCAGGGACCAATGCCTTAACCGCTCGGCCACTTCACATCCCCCCACCCCCACCCCACCATAACGAAGTGAAATTAACACAAAGTGTTTGTGGCTATAAATTCAATGTCTAGCACCTAATTCATCCCAACATAATACCATTTGATCCGTTTTTGTTATTAAATTGAGGCTTAAGTTACATTCAATTTCACATTGTTATTTATTTCTTCGAGCTTCGAGTAGCAACATTTACATTGCACAGTATTCTTAAAGAATAACCTCCCAGCTGCAACACCTTGATTTGTTCGTTCTTAATCGTTTATTTATCACATCAGGTACCTAGGACGCTACATTATCTCATTCACCTGTAGTGTTTCATTCATCCTGTTTTGTTGATAAAGGGGAAACCCGAAACGTCCATTTGATCCGTTTTTGTAATTAAATTGAAGCTTACATTCAATTTCACATTATTATTTATTTCTTCGAGCTTCGAGCAGCAACATTTACATTACCGCTTTGAAACACTGGGTCACATATACTACTAGACCACAAAATTGCGCACATTAGAATTATACATTCAAGGCTGGGTTCGTAGCCCTTCAAAACCGAAAGGCCCACGGAAATAAGAGTCTATTCCGCTTTCTGACGCGTTAAATGGACAATAAAAATAGTACTGCTGGCAATAAGTTGTATAGGACACTAGGCTATGAAGGCAAGACATAGTCTACTTCCTAATAGACGTAACAGACCTGGCTACAAAGCTACATGGAGATCAGTAGAAGTTAATATTGCACCTCGGATAATTGATGCTATGCGTTTAGATAAAATACTCTCAACACCCATCAGCCGGATATAACGTACCAACACACAAAACTATGTGTAACCGTAAACGTTTAAAGTCTGATTGATAGATTTTAGTGAATTTAGTAAAATGGCTGTCTAAAAATAATAACAAAGAGCTGAGTGACGTTAATTTCTTTCCATCTGTATATTCCAATATGTTGGTTGCTTTGCTTGTTAGGCAAGTGCTTTACTAATAAATAAGCTACAGCTATAACAAGTTAAGTAAAATTGGAAGAGCCAAAAGCTAGAGATGCCAAAATTATAAGCCAATAAAATGGAAAGAAAAACAAAGGGATTGATTGTGACTCGTTAAAAGGGGACAACACAAAGTAAACAACGTAAAATGTGTGACATGAGTTGGAAGAAGCTGGCCATGGTAGACTTAGTGTTTTCTCATGAAAACTTAGATATTTCTTTTTTTTTCTTAATTGAGCAATTTTAATGGGGGAAAAAATAGAATTGGTTGCATAATTCCACACAGCACGAGTCAAGATTAAGAACTGTCAAATAATGGAGGGGAAATGACTGACATTGTGAATATAATTGATAACAATTTAGCTCCTAATTATCTCAGCTCCGTCACGAAGATTATAATATTATATAGAAAACGGGGTATAATTTTGCCCCAAGGTGTGCTAGTTCTTTATTATGAGATCGATTTTTTTTTCTTTCGTCATAACAACAAAAAAAAAGAACCTACGACAAACTGGCTTAACCAGTTAACTGTAGTTGATGTCTTTTCTAACACTTCTGTCTACCCGGCAATGTTTGGGTAGCTGGGTGTGTTTGAACTGGCAGAAAGCACTTAGCAATAGGAAGCAATTCTTAGTCCGTTTTAACCAGGATAAATTTCCCTCAACAGACCATGTGGCTCTGATAAACCCTTTTCTTGTGAGATTTGTGGCTTTACATTCGGTTTGTTTGGGTCTTTTTTTTCGGGAGGGGAGTTAATTGTTTTTTCTTTTTTGTTTGTTTGAATTTTGGTTTGATTTTGGTTTGTTTTTGTTCGTTTCCATTTTATGGTCTATTTTTATGATAACTGACTTCAAACCAAGAATAAATTTGACAATTAAACTTGTAAATAAATGAATAACAAAGGTCACCATTCTTGTGCTCAATGAAAAACCATCATTATTATTATTATTATTATTATTATTATTATTATTATTATTATTATTATTATTATTATTATTATTATTATTATTATTATTATTATTATTATTTTATAATTATTATTATTATTATCATTATTATTATAACATCATCATCATCATCATCATCATCATCATCATCATCATCATCATCATCATCGTCATCATCATTAACATTATTATATTATTATTATTATTATTATTATTATTATTATTATTATTATTATTATTATTATTATTATTATTATTATTATTATTATTATTGTTGTCATTATTATTAATTCTATTACTGTATAAAATCACGGATGAAATATAATAACAATGCCCATTTGAATTATTGTGACATTGAATTGAATTACTCCTGAAAGAGATTTGATAACTAATAAAATTTTAACACAGCGAGAATGCAATGTTATTTCCATCTTTTTCTTTTAATCAACCATTGTTATTTTGATAGATAAACTGGGATACAAGTACACAAGCCACCGGTATAATGTGACCCATCGCCTGTGTGAGACCAGACTGAAAACATTATATTATTGGTCCCATTGAAAAGAATTACAAAATCTGAATGTAGTTTTGTTGTTTTGTTTTTGTTTTTTTTTTTGTTTTTTTTTGTTCTGTTTTTTTTTTTTTTTTTTTTTTTTTTTGGGGGGGGGGGGGGGTTTGGGGGGGGGGGGGGGTGTTAATGGGTTTGTTTTTTTTTGGCTTGCTTGGATTGTTTTAAATATTATTTTTTCGAGGGTGGGGGTGGGGCGGGGGGAGTTTTTAAGATTTTAAAATAGCATCCACTCTGCATGATGGTGAAACATTATCTAAACTTAAATACAATTATCTAAAAATTAAATTTCAATCATTTGTACAGTTTTCACCTTGCTATAATGCTAACTTTGAGTTGGAGAATTAGAAATGTGACATGTTATGCTAATCAAATAAAACTATTGATTCAGTTATGAAGCCAGATAATCAACTCTCACTTTTTAAAGAGGGTGATATTGATAGATTAGAATTATGAATCATGGATCGCATTTACAGCGATCTGTGGCTCATCTCATAGTCCTACACTGGACTCAGGAGTAAATTAGTACCTCATTTGGTGCAGATCTGTCCCATATATAAGATGATGAAATAGTACTTTCATATAACAGTATTTTTCTTGATGCAATAGTATTTTATTGATGTCGAATAGTACTTTTTAATCATGTGCAAATATTTTTGGACATTGTTGCAAACACCTAGAGCTGCCATCAAACGGGAGTGGGTGCTATAGATTTTTTTCAACTATTTAAAGAATCCTAACACTATAGTCCATTTAATCCCATAACCGTGAAATTGGTTTTCTTTCAAATTATAATGTCTTCCAACATTTTAGTGATAACTGCAGACCTGACAACTTTCACCAAGAGAGCAGTAACATCTTATAAAGAGCAATATCCACTAAATACATGTACAGCGCTTTGTAAAGGGTCCCAAGCTAATAGCAACACTTTATATGCACGACAAGACATGCTGCATGTAATGTAGTGTTACAATTCTTGTTTGAAAGAGACAACGTTGTCACCAGTCAGGATCTCAATTTGCATCTGAGTATGGTGAAAGTAACAGCATTGTGACTCTGGCTTCATTAAAGCCTGTTTTGTATCATTACGATCTGTAAGGTTATCTAGTTGAGCTTTAAAAAATTGAGCTTTTATATAGTGCAATATCCACTGAGCGTGTTCAAAGCGCTTTACAAGGGGTCCCTGTCCAACAGCAACACTTATCATGTAGGACGAGACATGACACCTGTTAGGCGATATTACAATCTTTTTCCGACAGAAACAACACTGTTACTGACCAGGTACTCATTTTACACCAGAGTATGATGAGAGGATGTGAATAAAGATCTTTCTCCAAGGACTCAACTATGCACCACTTGAACCCAGGTCCAACTGATCCAAAAACAAGTGTCATACCACTAGATCACATAACCTGCCTTGAGAAAGTAACTGCCTGCAACTTCATCTTTCTGTTACTTATAATATGAATATTTCATTATTTTTTTTTTATATACATCATCTGTCATGGCATAAATCAAGATCGCTTGGAAGTAAAGCTAAGTCCAAAAAATTTGTCTTTGATTATAATTTTAATAGAAAAAGTTGTAGAGATTTTACATGAACACAGGGACATAAAAACATGATTTTTTACACAGACTATTAAGATAACACTAAAAATGTTTACACCAATTATCACAAAAATCTGATAGGAGTAAAATATCTACAGTTAGAGCATAAGAGGGGGCTTTATTTTGGAGATGTTCAATATGCAGCTGACCTGCTTTTGTTTACCAATCAAAATGCAATAGATTTCAAAATAATTGAAAATGAGAATTCTGATTGGTTAGCTAAATGTTTTGACTGCCAATCATACGTGAACAATCGTGTCAACTTAATATCATGTCACAGTGAATCAGATGCCCATAGAGAGTATATAAGTTAAATGATCAGAAATATGAATTTATTGCATGTTGCTTTCTAAGGAACTACGACATTCTCCTCATAAAGACATATGAATTTAACATAAGAGCCACATTAAAAAATATATAAATCTAATTTCCAGCATCTAAATCCACCCACAAGATACCAATTTGAGATGATGGGTCACTGATGCCCTCATACGATCCAACTGTGCGTATAATTACACCTACATTGCCATACTTTTAAAAAACAATTTTTTTAATATTATGGCCAGAAAAGTCTTCCTTCAAATATTGATCGATTAAAATAGCCCTCATTTTGCCCAAAACTCTCAAACACGGGACTTCAAGGAAGACCCAGGTTTGACAGTTTTTGACAAGATGAGGGTCATTTTAATTGATCAATATGACTTTTCTGGACAAAACATTTTTTAAGCTTTTGGTTTTTTTTTCAGAGTATTTCAGTATAATGACATTCAGGCATTTGACATAAAGTTCATGACATTCACAGAAAATAGAATTTGACATTATATGAAACACAATTGATAGAAACAAAAACAATAATATATACAAACAAGTGAACATAACATTTGTAGAGATTTCAAAGAACAAGCCCGTGATGTTCACACATTTTCATGAACTCGACAAGAGAAGTGGAAAATTCGTCATCTTTGACTTCATCACTGGCAACGATAGATTTCCTTCCAAACTCTTTGGCCTGCAATTTAATAATAAGAATATTGAATGTGATGATGATGATGATGATGATTATGATGATGGTGGTAGTGGTGATGATGATGATGATGATGATGATGATGATGATGACGATGATGATGATGATGATGATGATAATAATAATATAAATAAATGAGCTTTTATATAGTGCAATATCCATTAAACGTGCTCAAGGCGTTTTACAATGGGTCCCTGGCCAACAACAACACTTAACATGTAAGACATGATGCCTGTTTGGCGATATTACAATTTTTTGGACAAAAACAATGCTGTTAACGGCCAGGTACTCATTTTACAACTGAGCACGGTGAGAGAATGTGAGTAAAGAGCCTTTTCCAAGGACTAAACTATGCACTGACCCAGGACTTTCCGATCCAAATGCGAGTGTCATTCCACAAGACCACATAGCCGCACAATGATGATGATGATGATAATGATGATGATGATGAGGATGATGATGATGATGATCATGATGATGATGATGATGATGATGATGGTGTTGTTGATAACCAAAATGTCAAGAAGTACATTTTTTTCACCAATAAAATTATTCTATAAAATGCCTGATATTAGTTAAAGAACATCTGGTACTGATATAAAAGGAGATGAAAACGAAGAAACAAAAATAAATAGATGTTTGTTTTTTTTTAACATTTAACCTTAACAAATTCATTTCATCTTAACAGTTTGTTCACCCCGGAGACAAGAAGGTGATAATGCTCCCCATGTCTTATACAAATTATTCTTGATCATTTAACTTTCTGTAAAATAAAAACAAATGTGACCAATCGTCTCAAAATGGTATCATGTTGGGTAAACCAGATGCAAAATAGGGATTTTAAAACTAAAATGACCCAAAAGCGCAAAATTCTAGTTTTCATCAGTGTAAGAAAATCCTATTCATTCTCCTAAATAAAACATTTACAATACTTTACCTAAGTCTTATATTTTTTACTATACATTCAATTTTTATTAGCATGTCCCCAAATACAAAGTCTAAAACATATCAAAACAAACCAACCATTTTAGATGTCCCAAAACACAAAGTCAAACCATAACAAAACAAAAACCAAACCTCTTTGATCTCCCCCCCCCCCTCCACCCTAACAAAAAGTCAAAGACTTCATATCAAAACAACTCTCGATGTCCCTAGTCTAATCCATAATAAAACAAGCCAAACCTTGTTGATGTCACCAAAGACAAAGTAAAGCATAGCCAGGGCGTGACAAGTCTCAGCCAAGTCTTTGGGTTTTCTGTTGGATTGGTGTTCACGTATGTCGTGGACTGAGTTCAGGATTTGGATTGCTTCAGCTTCTTGTGCCTCGTCTAAAAAAAGTTAGATTATGCATAAAGAATTTAATAACAATTTTAAGTGCACACACATGTTGCGCAGCTCCACTCTTTCACAATACTCGATACACTTCATAATGATTCATTTATTCCCCAGCAGTCAATTCAGAATCAAATTACCTTTTCATACACTAAAAGTCACTTGTAAGGTGCCTTTTTTTGTACTAGCAATCTTACATCTATCACTGCCTATTGCCAGATACTCATTCACTCTTAAGTTTAGTGTGGTAACCTGTGTAAATTGGTTTACACAAAGATACAGCACAGTAGCTAAAAATGATTGATCATTGTCACCCATCTGGCCATTGGTCATGATCAATATCACCTGACTAAGTTGAAAGACAATACTGCTCAGTCAGTGTCACCACAATATTTACTAGGCGTCATTGGTTCAATGGAATGTTATCTCGAAAAAAAGTTAGGCGAGATGCCGAGTGTGACCAGTGAGTGCATAGGTGAAAAATGAAAATTCTCGCCCTGATGTAATATCCTTGGGTAAGGTCTTTACATACATCACCCCACTCACTCAGGTGTGAATGAGAACTTATCTATCATATTAACATTATTGTAAGAATGTGTGAAGAATGGCGTTCCATGACATTCAACCTCAATAGGGAGATGGAACTCCGGTAAGGTAAGTAAGAATGCTCGTTAAAAAATGACATTTAACAAGAGATGTGCACTATATGAAACGGAAATTTGGTACCTTATTATGGCTTGCTGACTCATAAATGTTCACTTTCATTTTTTCTTTCATTTTGTTACAACTATCTAATAGTTTTTACCAATCACTAGATTTTTTTTTTAATCTAATAAATTCTTCACCTTCATAAAAACAGACTACTCAACAGAGACTAATAATTTTTGTGGTGTAAAAAATAATGTTTTCCTTATAGAAAATGGCTGTAGTGCATCCTTAAAGGTCTCATTATTGTAAAACAACCTGACATAAGTAAGTTGATACATTGTTTTATAAACAGAACATTTTTTTTTAAAACAAATTTACTTAAAACGCCTTTTAAAATATTTAAATGTGAATATCTCATGAGAATATAACTTACCTAACCCACTCTTTAGTTCATCAAACATTCCTTTGGCAGGGCCCAGTACTCTAATTCTACTTTTAGACTGCTCTTCTTCAGATGGAGTTTTTGCCTTGAGAATTCCTGACAAGTGGGTGTGCCAGATATTCACAACCTGCGGATTTGTAGTGAAACTATTTGAACCATTTTGACGAGACCAAATTTCCAACAAACCATTAATTTCTCAAACAATTTATCAAATTATAACAAAACACCTTACAGTTTTGAAATAACATCAATAACAGTGGTTGTTTTATCTGTTGCATGAGGAAGGTCAGAGGCCGGAACGTTGTATGATAATTTAATTTATAAGCAATTTTACTCCATACATTTTTATTTGCACTGCTAAGAAAAATTTCTGGTAATAATAGGCGATTTAATGATTTTAATATAATGAGATTAGAATAAACTAGTTGTAATAATTAGGAATTTGAAACATTGAACAGGCCACAGAAAAAATGAGTTATTTGATTTATACCCAACCATCAAAATTGAGTTCTTCATTGTTTGATTGAGGCCACAAAAGGCTAAGCAATAGAATGAGACAGAATAGGATTGTACCTGTCTATATAAAGAGTCAGCCACATCCATTCTCCCTTGTCTGAAAAACACATTGGCCATGTGGAAATATCCGCCAGCTGTCCTGATGTCGTCTGTTCCAAATTCCTCTGATGCATGATAGATCTATTTAAAATTACAAACAGATGAAACCCAAAATTAGAAACCAATTTAAAGAATTTAAATATTTCCTTTATAAGTTGTGTTTACTCTCCATCATAACAAGTAAAGCTTAACCGCAAGTTTCATAGTTGTGCCTTTAGAGTCAATTTCTCGCACCCAATTCATCCCAACATAATACCGTTTTGAAGTGATGGGAATCGAGTTCTTAAAACCTATATCAAACTTTTCCACTCTTAGCACTAGTAAAGAGTTCTATCTTCGATAAGTGAGCGAAATATATAAGACATTAAATGCCGAATATATCTCTCTGTGCCGAAAAACATCTCCGTGGAGTTCTCTTACGTAGATAAAAAATGTATTTTCTATTAAGAAAATAGAAATTGAGTTCAATTTATATTCAACACTTGAATCATAAATTTTGAGTTGATCGGCTTATTATCATCTTCATTGAACTGACAGCTTTGCTTGTTAAAAATAATTAAGGAATACAGATAACTCATGCAATTATCAACATTCCTTTAAGAGATTAGACCATAAAAGAAAATTATATTTTCATATTTTAAAAAAGACATCCTTTGTAAAGCTATTTACATCATCAGCGAAGTTGACCAGAGCCTCCTGAAAGTCTCCTTTGGCAGCGTACAACAAACCCAAGTTGCGATACAGTTTTGACTTGATGGCGTTTGAACAGTCTGGTGTCTTGAGTACCGTCCAATCTGCTTTGGCCAAGTATTCTTCTGCCTGGGTCAGCTTTCCAAGTCCTTTGATGAAAAATATAAAATCAAGTAAATTAAATAAAACAATTTATTTCAAAATTTTATGCTTTTCTGCATTAATGGGGGGGGGGGGGGGGGGGGGGGGGGTCTCAATAGGTCAGTTGGTAGAGCTCTCGCTTAACATGCATGCAAAGGGACCAAGATCGATCCTGGGTGAATTCGAGATAATCTTTTATCTAAACCCCCTGACCACCCAGCAGTGATTGGGTAGCTGTCTGTTTGATCTGGTGGAACGTGCTTTGCGAAAGACTAATGTCCTATCCAAAGGGTAGTAATCAATTGCTATTGTTCATTCTATGCTATAGAAACCGGGATAAACTCCAGCTCCATGGACCTAATGGCTCTGAAGGACTGCAAAAACCCAGTAAATAAATTAGTAGAGCATCTCATGGACATGTAAACAACTTAAGTTTGATTAGCAACATAATATCAAAATGTTTGGGTTTTTTCCCTGTCCAAATCACCATAAGAACAATGCCTTATAAACTAGGGCAATGTAACTTGCTTAAAGCCACAAATCAGCATGGTGGGTGAAACATGAACGAGATGAAAAAAAAATTGAACTTTTATATAGCACAATATGCATTACATGTTCACAAAGCTCTTTACAAGGTTTCAAGTCAACAGCAAGGCGAGGGGTCACATTTGACAAAAATAAATATTAACTGTATCACTATCATACACCATGTGCCTATTTTAAAATTTCTACTCTAATTAAATATAGTCTAATAAGGATTAGGGAAGCACCAAATAAATAATAATAATAATAATAATAATAATAATAATAATAATAATAATAATAATAATAATAATAATAATAATAATAATAATAATAATAATAATAATAATCAATAATAATAATAATAATAATAATAATAATAATAATAATAATAATAATAATAATAATAATAATAATAATAATAATAATAATAATAATAATAATAATAATAATAATAATATAATAATAATAATAATAATAATAATAATAATAATAATAATATAATATGATGATGATGATGATGATGATGATGATGATGATGATGATGATGATGATGATGATGATGATGATGATGATTAAAAAAACTAAAATGTCACTATAAGTGAGAGGGATAACCTAGACCCTACCGTAACAGCACCCTTCACCTAACTGTGAGAGAAAAATTGGCAAGTATTTGCACTATTCTGAACCCACTTCAATTAAATCTCAATGATTTGATCTATGACTTACCTACACTTGCTTCACCAAGAATTAAGTATGATGGTACAAGTTCAATTGTAGCGACACCATAGACTTCAATAGCATAACGTAAAGATTGCATAGCAGCTGGAACAGATTCCTCGTGTTTCCCCTCAAACAGCATCTTTTGTGCCAAAGTTCTTGTCATTTCAATGAGTTCCATCTGATCATAAGATTTTCATCATCATAATAATAATAATAATAATAATAATAATAATAATAATAATAATAATAATAATAATAATAATAATAATAATAATAGTATGATGATGATGATGATGATGATGATGATGATGATGATGATGATGACGATAATGCAATAAGGCTTCATCCTGGTTGAATTGTTGAAAAAATGGACTATGTAATCGTCAAACAAAATAAAACAGACTGAGCAACAATCTATTTAAGGAGGGTATATTCTTAGCGATCACAGCAGGCCTCCTACACACATGATCACCGGGAGGTTTCTATAAGTGTGTATTTAGATGAAGCGTTTAAGTGAGCTATTAAATTTTTGGACATTTAACCAACTTGACATTAACAGATTAAGAGCAATACTATAGCAATATCATTTGGATATCCTACAATCAGAGGAAGCACAACAGCGCATTGTCCCACTTCTGTGCCCCAAAGGCATTTTATTGCCATTGATTTTACCTGAATAATGTCTTTGGGGCACATTGGCCAACCACTTGCTAGTCTCAACCTTTTGACTTATGGTAATTATGTCATAGGTCCTCAAAGTGGATGTTCAACCTTTATGTCCATTCAGTACATTATCTGTTTCAGGGAATTTGTGAAACTAATTTAACTCTAATCCTACAAATTACCTTTTTTTCTTGCACTTGCTTTTGACGTTTGTCTCTTTCTTCTCTGGATGGAAGGAAAGGTGTAGGCTGTCGAAGGAATGCTAAACGGTCGCATATTTTTTCATGAATTCCAATCCAGTCAGCTTTCTGATGCTCTAGGGAGCTGCATTTTTGTTAAATATAAAAAACATAGGTGGCTAAAAAATGTGTCAACGAGACTTTTTACTCTTTTCAAGATAATATTAAAATTATGATGAGTCTCAGCTTTATCTGTATGAGTTCATTGCTTACTTTACTTAATCTTCTTTGCTCCTTGCCAAACATAGGGCCTCCGTGAGAGTCCGCCATCTGTTTCTGTCCTTGGTAAGTTAATAATATTTGGAACTACATTGTTTCTATTTAATACAATATGCATTATAAATCCTATTAATAATCAACAAAAGTTGAAATTTTAAAATGATCAACTACCAATACAGTGCAGTCTAGAAAAAAAGTCAACTCGCTTGGAGTCAATTCTCACTAGAACTCAACATCCCACTGGGATTCTAGATTATTTAATGAAATCAACAGTTGCAGAGAGAAATCCGCTGAAAGTCATCTCAATGCAACCGCTTGAAAGACTTAAGTCATAGCGTGAGTGAAAGAGAGGAAGAATGGTTGTACGGTATTGGATTTGGGCAAGCAATCTGCTTGACAGTGTTAGTCACCATACTGGACAATCCACTCACCAAGAGAATATATTTAGCTGTGAGTTTATCCCAATTGGTTGCATAAGCATTGACAGTGTTGACAGATTATAAGATGTTACTTAAGGGCATTCTAGAGATGTTGATAGTCAAGTTTTGTTCATTGTAAACATTAATGAATGCCAATGTTAATTACAAAATACAAATAGAAATGCGATACAAGTACCATGCATTACAGAAACAAAGACTCAATCTTATGGAGTTTTATATTTATTTTTCTGCTATAGAGCTGAATGTTTCACAAGGGATTAGGTTCAGCATATATTTTAAGTTCATTTGTTTATGCTCTTTATTTTGTCACCTCTAATCCATACATTGGTGAGTTTACTGAGTGAGGCATTTGATAGCTGTTTTCTTCTTTGTACATCCTCGGTGTCTCCAATTAGTGAGCCGACTTTCTTTGTTCTTTTCCATTCCTCTTTGTTCCTCAATATTGTTGTAAATTCGGTTTTATTGGCATTGGCTTGGAGGTTATATTTCATGAGGGTATTTTGTATGATGTCTATATTTGCTGGTGTTGATCCAATAAAATCGACATCATCTGCATAGGCGATTTCTCTAGGGATTGCATTCTCAATATGAGTCGTTGGTTTTGGAATGACTTTTCGAACTTCTTTCAGAGCGTGTTCTAAGTATATTGGGAACAGAATCGGGCTCAGACTGTCTCCTTGGGGGGTCCCGATGTTACTTTCGAACTGCGTCTGTTTTGTGGCCCCCTATATCCTTGGTTGTATCTTTGTGTTGCTGAGGAGAAATCGGATTATTCGGAGCTCGTCTTCGTCTACTATGTCTGTTAATATCTCCAAAAGTTTTCCTCTGTCGATCGTATCAAAGGCTGCGGACATATCGATTCCGGTTATTGTTATGGATATGTTTTCTTTGAGTGCCTTTGCTGCCAACCATTTATGTGTCCATACAACGTCCGATGTGCTTCGGTCTTGGCAAAACCCGCTTTGGCTATGTGATAGATATTTTTCTATTTTCGGTCTAATTCTGTTGAGGACAATAGTTGACAGTGTCTGTCTTATGGTATTCAGTAATGTTATATTGGGCGCAGGTTGTTTACGGGCCCTTTCGTTTTTCCTGGTTTTTGCATTGTAATTAGGACACGGCTGTTTATGTCCCAGTCTTTGTGTGTTGAGAATGTTTTGTTCATTATGTTTGCAATGATCAGATCCAGGGAGAAGGTACCGCATTTCAGCAATTCAGCGGGAATTTCATCTTTGCCTGGGGATCTGTTATTGTTTAGGCACTTTATGCTATTTCTAACTTCAGTTGTTGTGATGCGGTTGTTTAGGTCTCTAGGGTTTCCTGAGAAGGGCGATATTTGTGAGACTTGTTTGTGAAATTTCTGCTGGAAGTGGTCAGTTACAATGTCAAGGATATCGTTGGGATTTGTTGTCTGTTTGCCAAATTTATCCTGTAGTTTTGGGTTCTCGAATGGTTTTCAGTTCAGAGATTTCATCGCTTTGAACATAGACGATGCGTTATTTTTGGACTTTTCTATGTCTTCCACTTTTTTGTCTAATTCCTCGTTTCTGTGTTTTATTGTAAGTGATCGAATTGAATGCAGTATTTTGTTTCGTTCCGTTTTCAGGTTTATTATTTCTTCCGAGTCTTTCGTGTTTTGTATCCTGATCCTAAGTTCTTTTTGTTGCCAAACTGAAACTGTACCGTGCTCTTGTAAAACCGGTACTTCTGTATAACTGCGGCACTTGGGCGTTGACAAAATCCTAAGAACATCTGGATGCCTTCCATCGCACACAGCTAAGAAGGGTACTGGACATCAAATACCCAAAAAAGATCTCAAATGAATCACTCTATAAGATCACAAAAGAAAGACCAATCTCCCTTGACATTTTACAACAACGATGGCAACTTTTCGGTCACATACTACGCAGGGACAAAAACATACCAGCTAACCAAGCCATGTCGGGATACTTCCAAAAACATGGGAACCTTTTCAGAGGAAGACCGATCACAACACTCCCTGTGATCCTAAACAAAAACCTCACAACACTTGGACGAAGCATTAGTCTCATAACGGCAGGGGACCTTGAAAATCTGAGAACCCTAGCAGAGGACCGGCAATATTGGAGACACCTCACACAGGAAATACTGGAAACAGCCAAGGCGACCCGATCTTTCGGTCGAGACGCGAAAGGCATCTAAGTAAGTAAGTAAGTTGTTTATGCGAAGAAAATTGTTAGAACCATACTCATAATCATAACGAAGTGCTTATTCGCAGTACCACGGCAGAATCACTATTCGCAGTAGTAGAAGCATTCTCCCGCCTCTGAAAATTAGTCGTTGTACCCTCACTGAACACAACACTGTATTTACTGTTCAAAATGGTGTGTTGTTGATGGCTTGAAGTTGCCTGAGAGTGTGTTAGTTTGAGAAGGAAAGAAGAGGAGGGATTATTGAAACATTTTGTGTGATTTAGAATTGAGATTTTTAACGTTTCAACTTTTCCTTCAAGTCTGAAACTTGACAAGATCGTGTTTTGTTTTGTTTTTGTTACCCCAATCCAATCCATGAATCAAAATTTCCCCGTCCACACCTCTCCAACTTCATTCGTTCACATCTTGAAATCTAGCAGTTCATCTGGCAGATTACTTTAATGAGAATAGTTCTGTCCCCGTTTATTGTTTTCTCTCTCTCTCTCTCTCTCTCTCTCTCTCTCTCTCTCTCTCACACACACACACACACACACACACACACACACCATTGCTTGACTCATACTCATATCTCAGTGCTCCTGCAAATAATAGAAGTTACCATCAATAAACTACTCTCTACTACTACAGCCACCACAACATCATCATTATTACTACTACCACAGCAACCTCCACATTGTTATCAAAACTATAGCAACCACCAGTACCTTTACATCATCATCCTCCTCCTCATCCTGGCTAACACCGACACTACAACCACAGCCATCACATCATCATTACTACCACTACCACAGCTACCACATCGTTATCAAAACTACAGAAACCACCACCACCATTACATCATCATCATTATCCTTATAGTCATCATCACTACCACTACTACACCATCAACACCACCACTACAATCATAACCACCACATCAACACCACCATCACTACACAACAACAGACACATCGCCATCGTCAACGAAATGTAAAATAATAATAATAGTAATAATTTTTTTTAAATAAATAAATAATAATAATAACAAAATTTTTTTTTTAAAATAGATAGTAATAATAATAATGTAGTTTATTTATATTCTGTGCCCAATCCTCTATGCAATAAAGCTCTAGCCTCGAAGGCTACGACTGCAAATAATTGAAATGAATGATATCTACAGGTTGCAGTACTATTGCGAATAATGAAAACGACCGCTATCTACTATTCGCAGTACTACTGCGGTTGGAGGAAATCTGCGAATAGAGGTGGCCTACTCATAAGGGGAAAAGTTTGAATGTAAAAATAGATGTTCTATAACTATAATTCGAGTGACCTGCGTCTTTGGGGATTTAAATTTCGTTAAGAAACTGACACAACATTGATAAATAAAAACATTCTACCGATAAAACAACCCAATGGCAGTAAAACTCTTTACCCGAAGTAATTGTAATTGTAGGAAGGTGTAGAAAAATAATGGCAGATGAAAATCAAAATCAAGTAAAGTGACGAGCAATGAAACATTTAAAAAAAAAATCATTTGTCTCTCCAAAGTTCAAAGTGGAAAGTCTTATATAACATACCAATATGTCTTTTTTGAAAATTGGAGGAAAACTTAAAATAATAATGGAAAGCATTCATTACTGTCATTACTATTCTAGATATTACAAGTACAAGTTAGGCACTTTGATAACTCCAGTTCAGTGGCCGCCGATAGGCTCACTGTAAGGTGAAACTCGTTTTTTGGAACTTTATTTTTGGCCCTTTAATGTTTTGGTCACCATGGCGTTATTTGTGAACCTATGTGACTAATGTTGGTATCATTTTAAAGGGCACAAAACAAGCTTTCTAACGGTATATTTTATTCTTAATTCCTGATTGTATTTCTCAGAAAGCTATTGAAATAAAAATTTATCAAATTTTGACTTATAAGAACTTTTTAAATTATGGATACATTTTAATTATACTTCATACATCGATAGACAATCAATTGAAGAACATCTCTGCCAAATTTCATCAAAATTGATACACTCGCTCATTATTTTATTTTTCCGCCATCAACCCCACTTTTTTTTTACAAAAACCTCATATTTTTTTCCATTTTCATTTATCCTTAATTTTGTCCATACTTTTCATACATGAAAATGATTTATATGAAAATAAAGCTTATTTTCTGACCTTTAAAATGATACCTAACACTTGCCATTTATTTTTTAATTGAAACAAACTTACTGAAACCAATAAGTGGGCCATGTTGACTGCAAAACTCAAAATTTCCCGATAGCCGCGAGATGCTGGTTTTGAGGCAGCAGTGAGATCACAGATTCTCTCTGTAAAATTGACAAAAAATGTCAACAGAAAAATATAAATAACTCTGGAACCCTAAGTCGTAGAGAAACAAATAAGATATCAAATTTTATGTTTT
>NC_088363.1:54415259-54437759 GCF_034508935.2 Berghia stephanieae | reverse complement strand
TACTACCACTATTACTACAACTACTACTACTACACACCATTACCACTACTACTACTACTACTACTACTACTACTACTACTACTACTACTACTACTACTACGACTACTACTACTACTACTACTACTACTACTACTACTACTACTACCACTACCACTATTACTACAACTACTACTACTACTACTACGACCACTACCACTACTACTACTACTACTACTACTACCACTATTACTACAACTACTACTACCACCATTACCACGACAACTTCTACCACCACTACTACTAGCACCACCACTATTACCACTAATAATAATACTAATAATAACAACAATAACAATAATAACAACAATAATAATATTATTAACGCTATCACCACCGTTACCGTCACTACCATCATCACCATCACTACCACCATCGTTATCATTATCATAATAAAAATAGCAATAATAACAATGAACAGTGATAGTGAAAATCAACTTCAACAGACAATACTAATGATGGCAACAACAACGGTTGTGACTATGATCTTCATTGATTCAATCATTATCTAATGTCACAAGATACTCATACATTCTTCTTCTTCCAGTGTCATCTCATGGGTTGAGGTCGACTTGAAATGACACGCCAATCTTCCCTGTTGACAGCTTGCTGACTGCATTCGGCTGCCGACAATCCTGTCCATGTCTTCACATCATCTATCCAAGTTCTTGCTGGCCTGCCTCTTCCTCTTTTCCCCTCAACTCTACCCTCAAGAATGTCCTTGTTGACAGTTTGATGGCGTCTTAGGTGTCCAAAATACTTAAGTTTTCTTGTTTTTATTACTTTCATTAGGGTCGGTCTGATATCAAGAATGTCACAGACTTCTTGATTTGTTTTCTTTTCTTTCCAACTGATTTTTCCAAGGCGACGGAAAGTTCACATTTCAAAGGCCTCAATTCTTTTCTCTATTTGTTTGTTCAAGGTCCATGTTTCTGAGCCGTAGAGAAGTGTTGAGTGGACATAACATTTGAGTATTCTTATTCTCGTTTTCATCTGCGTTTGTTGCGAAGTTAAAATGTTATTCAGTTGGCTGAACCTCGACTTAGCTATAGCAATCCTGTTTTTCACTTCCAGATCATTCTTTCCGTTGTTGGTCATTGTCTGTCCAAGATATTTAAAAGAATCTACTTGTTCGATGTTTTGATTATTAATTTGGACTTTTGCGCTTTTTTCAGGCTTCTTTGACATGACCATTACCTTCGTCTTTTGAACATTCATCTCTAGACCCTTTGCTGTACTGTTCAGGTTTACTTGATTTGCAAGGATCTGTAGATTTGTCTCGTTCGATGCCAACAATACTGTATCATCTGCATATCTCAGATTATTTATCCTCCTACCTCCAATAACAATACCTGGAATGTGCTCGGTTTTACGGAAGATAAACTCTGTGTACAGGTTAAATAGATATGGAGAGAGGATACATCCTTGCCGAACTCCTCTTTTAATTGGCGTGAAAGGTGACAGATCGCCCTGAATCCTGATGGCTGCTTTTTGATGCCAATATAGATTGGTTATTAGCCGTATATTTTTGCCATCAATGCCTGCCTTTTCCAGACATGTCATTAATTCTCCATGCTGTACCCTATCAAATGCTTTTGCGTAATCGATAAAGCATGCATAGATTTCTTTTTGATGATCAAGGTATTTTTGTGTGATATTATTTAAACAGAAAATTGCTTCTCTTGTTCCATTATTTTTTCTAAAGCCAAACTGTACATCGCCAACTTCATTATCGATGGCAGCCCTGATTCTTTCTAGGATGATCTTCAATAATAATTTAGTTACATGGGGCATCAGACTTATTGTGCGGAAATCACTGCAAGTTGTCGCCTTTGTTTGTTTCGGTAGGGTGATGTAAACCGATTTGGCAAGTTCGTCTGGAATATAGCCTGTATTGTAAATACTATTAAAGAGATCTGTTAGTTTCACAATTGAGAATTCTTTCAAAATTTTTAGCATTTCTGTTACAATGCCATCTTCACCCTCAGCCTTGCCATCTTTCATATTTTTCAATGCATTTTCTATCTCACATGCGAGTATTGGAGGACCTTCAGTGTTGCTTGGCAAAGGTATTTGGTGCCTGTCATCATCAAATAACTCGCCAATGTATTGACACCATCTTTCTTTTATATCCTCTTTCTCAAATAATATTTTACCATTCTTGTCTTTAATACAGTTATTGTTGTTAGTGGTGCGTTTTTTGCCCGAAATTTGTCTTATTTCCTCGTGGGCTGCTTTTCCATCTAGGCAAAATATTTCGATCATCCTGCATTTGTGGTTAAGCCAATTTTCTTTTGCTATGCGACATTTGTGTTGGATTTTCTTATTCAGCGCTTCATACTCTGGTTTGTTCTTCATTTGTTTACGTTCTGACATGAGATCCAAAATTTCTGGTGTCATCCATTGCTTTCTTGTTCTTTTCTCCTTCTTTGGAATAACCTTATTACCGAATTTTATGCTGTCTTTGAATATGTTCCATTTTATATAAATTTCTTCAATTGCATTTGCTTGTGAGAATTGTTCTTGTGATTCAATAAGTAGTTCATCATATCTGTTCGAAACAGAGACATTATATTTCTCCTGCAATTCTGATGACCATTTTAGACGATCGATGTCCAATTTTTCTAATAGCTTTGGTTTTTTAATTTTCTTTAGCTTTAACGTTAGCTTTGCAATAAGTGGGTTATGGTCAGAATTGATATCAGCTCCCGGGTATGTTTGGCATGATTTTACACTGTTGCGAAACCTTTTCCTGATCATAATGTAATCTATTTGATTTCTACACCAGTCCCCTGGACTTTTCCATGTGTATAATTTTCTCTTTGGTTTCTGGAAAAAGGTGTTGGTAACAATCAGCTCATTTTCAATGCAGAATTGAACTAGTCTGTCTCCGCGCTCATTTCTAACCCCAAGTCCATATTGGCCAACCACGTCACTCTCCTTCCCGTTCCCAATTTTAGCATTTAGGTCACCCATGACAATTAACACATCCGTTGATTTTCCGTGTTTCATCATACTTTGTAATTCTTCGTAGTATATTTCAATGTCCTCATCCGAATAATCACTTGTGGGTGCATATGTCTGGATGATTGACATGTCAAAAGGTCTGGCTCTCAATTTTATCATCATGTTTCTGGAACTTACAGCATATATACCTATAATATATTTGAGAATGTTAGATTTCACCAGCACACCCACACCATGTTGATGTTCACTACCTCCAGAATAGGTAAATTTGTGAGTGTCTCTTTTTACAGTACCCTCTTCTGTCCATCTGTGCTCAGACACTCCTAGGATGTCCACCTTCATCTCATCTGTCTCCTTAATCAAGTTGTCCAGTTTACCTAGTGTATATAATGTCCGGACATTCCATGTTCCAATGCGTAGACATTTCCCTGCATATTTCATACATACATTATCGGACTCCAATCCTCCCGCAGGGTTTAGATTGACGTCGTCATCCTCGTTTGTACTACTCCCTGAAGAGATTGTCTCTTCACTGTTAATATTTACAACAGGTATCACACCCGCAGGGTCTCAGGGTACCTGTATAACTTCCATAAACTTTACGTGGCATGATTCATTTCAATACAATGGGATAATACATAGTAGGGCCCCAATCCTTTCTACGATGGCCGACCGCAATCATTTAACGTCTTTGACGCGCTCCACGTGTACCATACACCTTGCTGTAACGCCATCAAGTCCATTGTCCATGTTGCTGGATCATCTGCACTCTCCGCCATAACAGTCTTCATGCACATAAAGGAAAGACGACTCCTTACCCTCCGGCAGAGCCTTTGGGTCCCCTCGTATAGTTTAGCCGGTCAGTCAAAACCGTTGCCCGGGGTGTGGCCACTGAGTGCACATCAGTTACTTGGAGCCATATACGAGTTAGACACATGAGGTGGAGACCAAATAAGTTACTAAGCCACTTCTCAGGATCACCAAGAAGCGTGACTGCCTTTCACCGTGAGGTACTACTCCTCCCTCTCATGCCCTACACCCCATACCTCATACATTACAAGTAGAGAAAAATAAGAATTGCACATTTACATTAATATAATATATTTCTCATATGCGTATCAAGCCCAAGACTTGCTCAATTATAATGACTAACAAACAAACACGTTCCTCTATTCACACCCTTCACCTACACACATATCCACCCACCCAGACAAATACACACACGCGTGCGCGCGCGCACACACACACATACATACACACACACTGATCTACGAATACACTTGTACAACAAACAGTGAGGGAAAAAATGAATTCAAAGGATTCAATCATGGCTAATAGACGAAATATTCAAATAATATATGTCATAATCTTATACATTGATGCATACCACAATAAATAGGTAGAGTAATCAATAAAAAAAAGATAATAATAATTTTAAAATAAAAAACACGACAAAAAATTCCAAATCTTCGCAATTCTGTCCCTGTGGAGTTATTTATAAATTGTATAAACTTGTACATATTTGGCTTTCCAATTAAATAATTAGGTAAATTTTTTCCTCTGAAATAGTTATACCGTCTGCATTCACAGATTATTGTGGTACTCGTCTTCAATTGAGTTACAATTTATACAGAGCCTTGAAGGAAAATCAATTTTTGGTCTCTGCCATCTCCCCCTTTCGCACATAAAATTATATCGGTTCCTTCACTTTCCTAAAGGCAATTACATACTAGCTCCTCTGTCTTTCTTATGTAAAGCTAATTGCCCATTGAGACTTAAGTTCGTTCTACAGTAACGTGACAACTACCATCATCACCATCGTCACTGTTGCCAATACCGCTATGAGGTATCAATGTTATTAAGGTCCATTCATAGATTTTATGTCAAATGATATTTCTAATCTAAATTAACACCATGTCCTTTCAAAGATTTAAGATAAAAAGGTGATCAAGAGGACACTTGATGTATTTTCGGATATCTTTTAGAATAATCTGTTATGACCGACGTGTACATATATGCAGGTCTGACATCCGAACCCATTTTATGGGCCTAGTTTAACATTGTTGTAATGGACAATTTTTTGCGTCATTTCTTTTAGATTTCCATTCCAACAATGAGCCCATAATGAATTAGGTTATCAGACCTGTAAATATATTCACGTCAGTTATGACATAAGTGATAAGCAGCGTTGCGATATTATGATTATTAACAGTTTTCTTTTTCTCGATAACTAGTCGTAATTATGAGCCAATTAATTGAACCAACTGGCTCTTATCCTAATCAAATAGGCTAAGGTTCGAAGCAGGTGACCATTAACCGGCATTTACTCCTTTGCAAATCGTTATGCTTCTCATTTTTGTGCGTAATGAAATAGACTCTACTCTCATACAACCCAAAAATATTGTCAATTACAACAATGTTAATTTAAACAAGCTTATAAGTTTTGTTTGTAATTAGATAGTTTACTTTTGTGTTTTGTGCACGTAGCCCCTAAATTTTAAAAATTGATTTCGCTAAACAAGATATGCATGAAACTGTTTTACTTTATCAATAAACGCTGTTTTTTTTTTATATAATGATAGGGAAAATGCCAGTCGCTTGATTTTAGCCGACAGTATTTCAGAAGTTTTTATCTGAGGGAGAGGGATTTGACTTAGACCTAGTATGTTTTTTTTTAATCTATTTTTTTTAATTGAATGTTTGATAATCTGAATTATTATCATTATTGTAATCTTGATATTATTACACACTATCGTCATGTACATATATACAGGTCTGACATCCGGACCCACTTATGGGCCTAGTTTAACTGTTGTAATGGACAATAATTTGCGTCATCTTTTGAGTTTTCCATTACAACAATGAGCCGATCAGGAATTGGGTTATCAGACATGACCTTCAAAACTTCAAAATGACAACGATAAAAACAGATCGTTAAAAATCTGAAATGGGTGCGTTTATTAGAGCGTGTTCGCTTAAAACGATAATTTGAATTATATGCGTTTATGTAAAATAATCACAACATCCGCCCGTCGGATTGATATGATTTAGTGAGAACTAATAATTAAAATGGCTTTTTAGAATCATTAACAAAGAGCTGAGCGACGTCAATTTCGTTCCTTCCCTACGGTAACTTCCAACAGTCACATATAATTATTATGCGGGGTCCTATTTTTTAATCAGTAATGTATTTAAGTTAATTAAATTGTGCTCAGCATATAATTATCGTCATTCAAATCAGTTATCACTGTCGGTTTAAGCTTTAGAAATCAGGATTAACGTGACACAAGGGATTGGTAGATGTTTTTGAATTCAGAATTAAATCTTTTGTCCTGAATAGGGTCGTTTGATCTCCAATATTGGCGGAGCCGTCACATTTACTTCGTCTTCGATCCCCCTAGAATATACCTAATACTTTTTTCTAGGTTCCGTTCTGTTTGTGAATTAAGATTTGATTTGTGTTCTGAATTGGCAAACTGCCTAAAATAAACTTTTAATTTCTTTTGTTTTGGCCTGGCCCTGGCAATTTTTTTTCCTTCAATATCAACTCTCTGTTTTGCACTGATAGGTTTGTTAGAAATAACATTGTATCAAAATTTGAGTGTATACCTTTTAGTGGGGTTCTCTGTCTGGTTGGGATTTTCGGTGATCTCAAACTAGACTATCGGGTTTCTTTAAAAGTGACCAAGCAAATCGTATTCAGTTTTCATCAACTATAGCTGTTTTTCAGCGGGGATGACCCTCTCCCGGATCGTAGAGAAGCTGCTCAGGAAGAAAGTCCTATCCAATGAAACAGTCGAGAAGACTGACCTCAAAAGATGTCTGACCACCTTTGACCTCATCGGTCTAGGTAAGGAATGCGTTGAACGATGTTTATATTTGGATTTTTTAATTTCTCTTCTTACCAGCCATTTTCGCGATTTTCCCCAAAACTTCACACCCACCTATAACAAAAAAAAAATATTTTTATCACTCAAAAACAATAGCAGTAAAGTTCTTCCGATGCTTAATTTCTTTAGCAAGACATACCCTACAACGCCACTGATCATTTTCTTCAAATTTTATGATATACAAAAGAAATTTGAATAAGAAATATGTTGCTTGTATCGTAACGAATGTGACGATTTTCCTATAGTTGGTAAATAGATGCTTAAAATCCGACAACCAGATAATGTGAGCATTTATATAGTGCGGGGGTCCAGATAGATCAGTTGATAGATCACTCGCTTCACGCGCAAAAGGACCGAGATCGATCCCGGGTGAAGTTGAGATTTTTTTTTTTGACACCCCCCCCCCCCTCCCATGTGCACCCAGCCGTGATTGAATAGCTAGGTCTGTTAGATTTGGCGGAAAGTAAGTTGCGATAGACTAGCGTCATATCCAAAGGATAGCAAACAATTATATTGTCCGTTTCACGATAAAGAAACCGGGATAAACTCAGGCTTCATGTGCCTTATCTCTTTGAAGGACAACAGCGTTTTTTGAGTGCAATATTCACTAATTGTGACCAAACAGTTTTACAAGATAATTAAAAGGATTGTTCTTTGAACCAAATTAAAATCATGGTTGACAGAGAGTTATATCACTGAGATCTCAGTATGAATAATTTTATTCCATTAACGTGTTAGCTTTATATACGTTTCATTTAATTAATTTTCAATACCTTCAGTAGTAGTGAATAATGATTAACCAAGGCTTCACAGTGCCATGTGGATATAATTGGTTTGATTATTTTTACATATGAAAGACATTTTGTGATTTGAGATTATTCTGTTTGTTGTATAATGAATTAAAAGGATAAAAATTAAAATAAAATAAAAGTAAAATTAAATATGTCCTATGACCAGCGTCAAATAAGATAAGATAAGATAGAACAAATTTACAAGACGGTATTAAAACCTTTATAAGACAAGGGCAATTCTGTTACCGGTCGGGTATCATTTCCCACCTGAGTGCAGTGAGATAATGTAAGTGAAGAGGCTTTTTCAACTCAGGACTCAACTTTGCGTCGCACACACGGACCAGTTGTTCACAAAAAAAAAAAATGTTATACAAAAAGTTTCCGAGACCGCACAAAGGGTGATCATAGTTACAAGAGATTGTAAATTTGAGCTTGAACCATGAAATTGATCAGATGAAATATTACCGTGGTAATGTTTGTCAACATTTAGGATCAAATACTTAAAAGGAATAATTAGATCATAACCGCTTTCGGCCTACAAGAAAATTAATATGTTTAAACGGTATTAACCAGTTAATAAATGCCATTCATCACAAAGACGGTTATTTATTTTCTGGCCAAATTCTTAAATTAATACTCGTCTTTCTGGATTAGGACAGTTAGCTGGTTAATACGTCTACTACTACTACTACTACTACTACTACTACTACTACTACTACTACTACTACTACGACTGCTACTACTACTACTACTACTACTACTACTACTATTACTACTACTACTACTACTACTACTACTACTACTACTACATACTACTACTACTACTACTACTACTACTACAACTACTGTACTACTACTACTACTACTACTACTACTACTACTACTACTACTACTACTACAACAATACTACTACTACTACTACAACAACTACTACTACTACTACTACTACTACTACTACTACTACTACTACTACTACTACTACTACTACTACTACTACTACTACTACTACTACTACTACTACTACTACTACTATTACTCCTACTATAGTAGTAAAATGTTGTAAGAATGATAGTACAAAAAAATAAGCCGAATAGGCGGAATGCGCTTTTTCAAATAAAAATTCGGTTACCTGCGGCTAGTTGGGGCAATAAATAAATGTAAAGCACATGACTATGGTGAAACAATGAAGATGCCATTAATGAACATATATAATTGTTTATTTATTCGTTCAGGTATTGGAAGCACTCTTGGAGCAGGTCTCTACGTGGTCTCCGGACAGGTTGCCCACGACAACTCTGGACCATCCATCATAATCTCCTTCTTGATAGCAGCTGTAGCATCAGCCTTTGCTGGTAAGATCTAAAAAGAAAACACGAGTTTTTTTATGTAGCACGATATGCACTTAGTAAATGTGCTCAAAGCGGTATACAAGGTGTCCCAAGCTAGCAGCAACACCTAACATGTAGAATGAGAAAGCAAAGTCACAGGTTAGGAACTCCACTAGGAGTTTATACTGTTTTAAGGCGATCTTTCAATAATTTAACCTTTTCCCTGTTTATTCCAGCTATTTGCTATGCAGAATTTGCAGCCCGTATCCCTAGAGCCGGATCTGCCTACGTCTACAGCTATGTCACGATCGGGGAATTCATGGCTTTCGTCATTGGATGGAACCTGGTGCTCGAATACGTCATTGGTAGGTAGTCTTTCAGATCATAAAGTGTCGCCTTCCTTAACTTATAACCTGATTCCAAGACTTGTATTTTGACGTCATTTTAGGTCAGTGCACCGTCTAGTGAGTTGTCGTTAGTAGTACTCAAGGAAAGAAATGATCGCATTGACTGAATTAACCAGTAGATTTTTGAACAATCAAATCATAGAATGTGTGACATACCTTCAAACGTGCTCGGACAAGCATGGTTGGTAGTTTATAAGTAATAACATGAGTGAAATCGACTTCTCTCTCTGATCATTGTTCTTGTTTTTCTACCTACAATACGCTTCAACAGTCGTGACGTCACTTCACCCGTAATGACGCAGAGTCACAGTAACTGGATCTAAACTATCGGAACAATGGCGGACGCCCTTATGAAATACTTCTCCGACGAGCATAAAAGTGTATCCAGAGGAGAAAAACATTATAAATCTGATCATGTTTTGACTTTTATACATGATATATGAAAAGTTCTAGGCAGCATGAAGAATAAAAAGTACCGATTTTCTTTGTTTAGAACCACGCTGCTCGCCGTTGCTGGGCGACGTGACGTCAGACTATTGAATCCAATTGATAACTCGATTTTTCTCGTAAACATTTAAGTTTACACATAGTTTTCTGTGTTGGTTCTATTGATCAAGCGATAGACCAGTGGGTATTTTACATAGACAAATACCATCGATAGTAAAACGTGTGTAGTTTCCTGTTTACCAACCACCGCTATTGTTTACATTATGACGACTGTTCGAAAGGCGTGGTTATCTTGGTGTCTACTGATTGAATACATGATTTGCTTTCTTTTTGTGGTCTGGCCTTGTATTTGGCCGTAATTATTTGGCTCGGCGGTGTCAGGTTATGACGGCTGTGCATAAAGCCCATGGAACCGGAGTATTCTTCGCAAACTCAGATTTAATATTGGCCATAATATATTATCGATAAAGATGGAACGAAATTGACGCCATCAGAGCGAGACTCGAATCTGGACCTTCCGATCTGAAGGCGAGTGTCATACCACTAGACCACACAACCGCATAAGTTGTATGCAGTCGGTAACATACCAGTCAAGTTTGTGTGACGGCTACAGTAACTGCAAGTGGTCATTGTTTTGTCCACTACAACATTGGACTGAACGCAAACTATAGCGGTTTTGTCTGTCTCTATGCGCTTTCCAATGCTTCATTTATTTCTCATATAAAGGATTACAGCAAACAAACATTTTCTTCCCAAGAAATCCAGCTCCCAATTTTGTGTGTTAAGCTAGGTATTCTTTTATACCTGGGTGGAGTTTGGCATTATATGTAAAGTACTTTGCCTAGGTCCAAAATATTGCTTCTCCCCACTCTATTTATAGGACTGCACCTAATACGACCGATGAGTTCGGTTTTCTTATAATATTATTATAGTGGCTCGTGCACTCTTTAATTTTTGTGATATTTCTATGGTTGCTTTCAAGCAGAGGCGATGACATACGATTGGAGAATCATGGTGGCCTATGTCTGCTTGATGATGATGATGATGATGATGATGATGAGGAGGAGGAGGAGGAGGAGGAGGAGGAGGAGGAGGAGGAGGAGGAGGAGGAGGATGATGAGGATGATGAGGATGGTGGTGGTGATGATCATGAAGAAGAAGAAGAAGAAGAAGAAGAAGAAGAAGAAGAAGAAGAAGAAGAAGAAGAAGAAGAAGAAGAAGAAAAAGAAAAGATGATGATGATGATGATGATGATGATGATGATGATGATGATGATGATGATGATGATGATGATGATGACGATGATAATGAATGATAATAATGGTCACAAAATGGCTATCCCTATTATTCTCCAGGAACTGCCTCCGTGGCCCGTGGGTTGAGTGGTTACATTGACTCCCTGGCAGACAACAAGATTTCAGACTTCTTTAACTCTACCATGCCCATGCATATTTCCGACTTATCGGCCTATCCAGATTTTCTGGCATTTCTCTTGACAATCGTCGTCACCAGTAAGTAGGCATAATCAACAATGTGATCCAATCTCTCAAAACGGTAAAAATAGATGCTATATGTTTAAGTAAAACACTCACAACATCCACCAGCCGGATATAACGAACCAACACACAAACCTGTATGCAACCTTTAACGCTTATTGTCTGATTGATATGGAAGGAACGATTTTGACGTCACGCAGCTCTTTGTTATTGTTTTTACTCAGCCATCGTTATGAGTAAATTATGCCTTTCCGCCACGACTTCATAAGATACCGTCGCCTAGGCATTCCACGAAGGAATAAAGATAATTCGCCAAGCAAGATGTCTGATGTCAACAGGAATCACCTCCAAGTGAGCAAATTGGGGGTTAATAATCTTACTCAAGGAAAAAAAGCGAAAGTGCCTAAAGCGGGGCTCGAATCTGGGACCTTCCGGGTTACAGTGCAATGCCCAGCCACTTGGCCACCTCGTCCTATTTTTTTATGAGTAATTCTCACTAAATTGTATCAATCAGACTATAAACGGTCAATGTTACACGCAGTTTTGTGTGTTGGTAGGTCATATCCGGCTGGCAGAATGTTGTGAGTTAATTACCTAAGCGCACAGCATCAATAGATAGAACGAATTTGACGTCACTCAGCTCTTTGTTTTTGTTTTTAGCCAGCCATTTTTATGAGTAGTTTTCACTAAATCGTATTAATCAGACTATGAACGTTAAAGGTTTTGTGTGTTGGTACGTTTTATCCAACTGGCGAATGTTGTGAGTTTTTTTAACTAAACGCGTAGCATCAATAATTTACTGAGAACGAATCACTAACAGGTTGTCTAAAATGATGATAAAGAGCTGAGTGACGTCAACTTCGTTCCTAGTCTTGCTACTGCAGATATGATCTATAGTCAAAAACAACATTAAATTTGGGATAAGTCTATTTGCCTCACTGAGGAAAACGAATAAAGTTTCAAGAAGAGAATATTTACCAAGCTGTTAAAAATTGTGGACTGTAAAAAGAAATGTGCACAAATTAATGATAAAACACTCGCTTCACACGCAAAGGGATCAAGATCGATCCCAGGTGCAGTCGAGATTTTTTTCTGACCTACTCTGCAGTGAATGGGTAGCTGGATCTGTTAGTTCGGGCGGATTTTTTTTTTTTTTTTTTTTTTTTGCTATAGAATAGCGTCATATCCTAAAGGTTACAAGCAATTGCTATTGTCCGTTTCACGCTAAAGAAACAGGGATAAACTCCGGCTCCGAGTGACTTTTGTTTTGTTTTTTTAAAAGGTTAACACGGAACAGGCAAATACGCTTGCCATCAATGATATAATTTGAGCTTTGTGATGAATATGATGATGATGATGATGATGATGATGATGAGGATGATGATGATGAGGATGATGATGAGGATGATGATGATGATGATGATGATTATTATTATTATTATTATTGTTATTATTATTATTATTATTATCATTATTTATTTTTTAATTATTATTATTATTACTATTATTATTATTATTATTATTATTATTATTATTATTATTATTATTATGATGATGATGATGATGATGATGATGATGATGATGATGATGATGATGATGATGACGATGATGATGATACATGTCGGCAACGACGACAATACCATCGATAGTGATAATAAAAATTATGACAATGAAAAAGATAGTGAAATCGACAACCATATTATCATAATAAGCATGATTTACTATTGTCTCAAACGCTGCTTTGAGCACATAATTTAGCGGATATTGCGCTTTTTAGAAATTTCAATTTGTTTCATTTTTCACCCTCTCTCCAAAGTTGTTCTTGCCTTGGGAGTGAAAGAGTCCACTCGTTTCAACAACATTTTCACCGTAGTCAACTTGTTGGTCATCCTCTACATCACAATCTGTGGTCTCTTCAAGATTGACTGGAATAATTGGAATCTTAGTGAAGATGAGGTCAGTGTGTAGCCAGCGAATACGTAGATAGAAATGATTACTATCTAAAGTCCCCTATCTAAGAGTGTACCAGGGTTATTAAGTCATATAAAATCAATTTTTTTGAAAGTATTTATTTACTTAGAAAAAGATCACTGATAACAAAAATCATCAAACGCCAAATGGAATTTTTAGGACACATTATCCGCCACCCTGGTTTGGAAATACTCGCCTTGACTGGAAAGATGAATGGAAAAAGAATAAGAGGAAGACAAAGAATAACGTATTTGAAAGGGATAAGAACTTGGACAGATGAAGCTGAGAAAGGTGGCGCTGCTTTAATAGAACTGGCAAGAGATAGATCAGCTTGGCGGAAGATGACCTCCGACGTCTGCTTCAGATATGGAACTACATGAGATGAGATTTATGTACTTATTTATTTGTTTATTTATTTATTATTTAATTATTTATTCATTAATTATTTTTTTTAATTTAATTATTTATTTATTTATTTATTTCTTATTTATTTTTTTTTAAAGGTCAATATCCCTATACCTGTTTATTGTCGTATTTAAAAGATGGAGATAAATCTAAACTGGCAAAGTGACGACAAACATTGGGTGTCTCCCTTTCCTGAGGTTAAAAAAAAAGAAGAAAAAAATGGACTGGAATAATTGGAATCTTAGTGAAGATGAGGTCAGTGTGTAGCCAGCTAGCTAGTTTCTTTCAGTCCATTCGTTGGGGGAGTTAGGGGAGCGAGGGTGACGAGATGATCGAGTTGTTAAGGCAATACCCGGTTTTAGATGCGAGTTTCATCACCATGAATCGTCAATGTTCTCATTAAGACAACATAGGTTGATTCCTGCTGATCAGATGTTTGTTCAATGGATTAATCCTATCGCCTTCATGGAATGCCGAGACAACAGCATCTTATGACGCCGTGTACTTCTTTTCTTAATCCTGCTGAACCATAGGTGTTCCAGTGTTGTGAGCATTCGACACACAGCTTTACATAATGATTGCATTGATTTACACGTGACACTGCATGACTCGAGATTCCCGATAGCTCAGCTGGTATAGCACGTGCTTTACACGAAAAGGGTTCGAGTTTGATTCCGGATGACCTTGTAAACTGTAAAAGGTGATCAGAACATGAAGGACTCAAAATGTATGTATATTTGCATGAAATCAAGCAAGCTAGCTATGGCCGAGGTAAAGGGAAATACATCACCAAAATCAATCATGTTTTTTCTCTAAAAAGATCACGATTCCAATTTGAGATGAAGGAGTAATGAAAATTCTTCGTGATCGAATTCATAAAAGTAACATTAGTGATGGGAAGATCAATAATCAGATTGTGTCGATCTTTTAAAAATCATTTTAGTGAAATTGGTAGGTTTGTCACACTCTGTGAGTTTATGATAACGATGATGACCCCAGTCTCTCTGGCACCCTGGCAGTATTCCCTCTGAGAATATGTCCGAATAACTCACAAAGGAATGCCACTAAATAAGAATTTGACAATTCTATTCAATTTTTGTATTTATTACTCATATTTTAACAGGATAACGCACCTACGCTTAGCAATTTCCGAAATTATTAAAAAAGATTTTTGGTTGGATTTTTAAAAAAAAGGTTTTTTCTCAAGGGATGGGAGATGTTGAATGGTTTTATTATATTTAGTTTATTGTCTCTTTCTTTTTTTAATTTTAAATAATTTTTTTTCCCCCTTTTTTTTCTTTTTTTTTTTTTTTTTTGGTTTGTAAGTTATCGTTTGTTTCTGAGTTTTACTTTATTGTTTGTTTTGTTTTGTCCTGTTTTTGGGGGATTTTTCGGTTTGGTTGGTTTTTGGTTGTTTTTTTTTTTTTGTTGTTTTTTTTTTTGGTTGTTTTTGTTGGGTTTTTTTTTTGTTTAGTTTTATTTGTCGGGGGGGGGGGGGGGGGGTGTCCGTTTTTGTTTGGATTTATATGTTAAAACCTACTCAACTTTGTAGCTACATGCAGTAAAGTTTCTAAAATAAGCTCACAGGAAACGGTTCTAGGATAATAAATTATATTTCCTAATTTGCTTCCCTAGATCCCTTCCCACGCCGGGAAAGGAGGGTTCATGCCTTATGGTTTCTCAGGCATGATGGCGGGAGCTGCTACTTGTTTCTATGCATTTGTTGGATTTGACGTCATCGCAACTACTGGTAAGGATGAGGTGAATGAATAAATACTCACGGTAGCCCATTTCCATGGTTACACCATACTCGATACCTGTGGCAATGCCTTATCCATTCCTTCAGTAGGCCCTATGGAACCAAATTTCTATTCCAACAAGTACACATCGCCCGTTAGGCTCTCTTTTTGTATTAGGACTCTAAAATTAGCCGTTATGCCTGCGTCTGATGGTAGCCATGTTTGATTAAGTTGATGTGTATGAAATTGCACGATCCAATGATAAATGTCCCGGGCCAGTAGTAGACCTTCATAGCCATTAGGCACATGGAACCGGAGTTTATCCCGGTTTCTATAGCGTGAAACGGATAATAGCAATTTATTGCTCTCCTTTTTCTAGGAAGCTGGTATATCGCAAAGTATCTTCAGCCAGATTTAACAGACCCAGCTACCCAATTACAGCTGGATGGACAGGTGTTGGCGGGGGTCAGAAAAAATCTTGACTTCCAACGAGGTCGAACTCAATCCTTATTGCGTGTGAAGTAAGTGCTCCACCAAGTGAGCTATCGGAACACCGTCCTGGGTCAGAGTGATTGCTATAATTCTCAAGAGTCCTATCCCTGACCACGCTCATCATTGCTTGACTTTGTTGCATTACGCTCGGCCACGGATGCATAAATCAGGAATGACAAATGTGAGATTTTGCTGAATGAACGATTGACCAATTCATTAATCAAAGAACTTCGAAGTTACTGGCATTGGTTGTATTGTTGAATTCAATAAATACTTAATCGGTTCACCTTTTTTTTTTGGTGGTCGTCACCGTGTTTTGTGACGTGATGTTTTGGGCAGAGTCAGAGGATGAGTTTTCAATTTATTTTGGCGATCTTCGTCTTGTTCTGTGAAGTAATCATTGGGGAAGAAGACGGGTTATTATTAGTTAACAGAGGCTACGGTTTGGGCTTATCTGTACGACGCTATCAGGGACAAACACATTTCCCTTAGTTTAAAAACGTGTGCTTTTATATAGAGCAGTATTCACTAAACGTGCTCAAAGCGCTTTAGAAAGGGTCCCGGACCAACAGCAACACGTAACATGTAGAACGAGTCATGACGCCTGTGAGGCGATATTACATTTTTTTTTCCGACATGTACAACGCTGTTAACGGCCAAGTACTCATTTTACACATGAGTACAGTGAGAGAATGTTAGTAAAAGAGCCTTTTCCAAGGACTCAACTATGAACAGAGCGAGGCTCGAACCCAGAACTTTCCGATTCGAAACCGAATGTCATACCACAAGACCACAATTTATTTATTATAATTTGGATTTTTGTTTGTTTTGTTCTATTTACTTCCACAGGTGAGGAAACTCAGAATCCTCAGAAGTCCATCCCGATTTCCATCATCGTCTCCTTATTGTTCATCTTCTTCTCCTATTTCTGTGTGTCTGCCGTCATGACACTCATGTGTCCATACTACCTCCTGGACACCAAGGCCCCCCTCCCCCAAGTCTTCAAGAGGGTAGGATGGGGAGTTGCCAGATACATTATTAGTACAGGAGCCATTGCAGGATTGACGACAAGGTATGTATGTTTGCAGCCGTTTAATATATTAATAAAATCTGAGCATTTTGGTTTAATATATTAATAAAAACCTGAGCATTTAAATAGCACAGCTTCCACTAACCGTGCTCAAAGCGCTTTACAAGGGGTCCCCAGCCAACAGCAACACTTAGCATGTAGGATGAGACATAACGCCGGTAAGGCGATAGTTAATTTTTTTCCCGACAAAGACAAAGCTGTTAACTGTCATGTGTTCATTTCACACCTGAGAGCAATGAGAGAATGCGAGTAAAGAATATTTTTCAAGGACTCACTTTGCGCCGCTCAGAGCGGGACTCAAACCCAAGGACCATGGTCTGAGCTAAATAAAATAACCTTTTGTGATGTTGCAATTGCATAGAAAGCGCTATAGTAAATGAACATTATTATTATTATTATTATTATTATTATTATTATCATCATCATCATCATCATCATCATCATCATCATCATTATCAAGATTGTTGTTGTTAAGGTACTGTCTTTGTTATCATCATTATGATTATTTTTACTATCTTCATTCATTAAACATTTTTAAAGATCATAACATGTAAGTAAAACTCTCATTAATTTTAGTCTACTTGGAGCCATGTTTCCTTTGCCACGAGTCCTCTATGCAATGGGTACCGACGGAGTTATATTCAAGTTCATGGGCAAGATTTCACCCCGGTTCCAAACACCTATCATAGGAACTACAATCTCTGGGCTATTCTCAGGTAGGTATTTTAAAAGATTTAGACTGTTTGTCTTCATGTTTGTCACTTGGCTGGTCACGAAAGGATAAAGTGAGAAATGAACGAATTTGAAGGTTGGCTGAAGTGAAGAATGTATCAATAAAGATGAGAGAAGATAGATTGAAATGGTTCGGACATGTAAAGAGACGAGAGAGGGAGTTACGCAGGAAGAAAAGTATTGGACTTACGATTAGCGGGAAAGAGGAAAAAGGGACGCCCAAAGACTAGATGGTGGGATAAGATAAAGGGTGATATGAAAGAACTGGGCCTGGACGAAGATGATGCGCTGAACCGAGATGCATGGATATGTGGTATTCATTATGCGGCCCTGCAAAATGCGGGATAAACTGAAAGAAGAAGAAGAAAAAGTCCTCATCCTTCTTCTAATCCACCCTCTCCCCTCGATCACCAGAAGAACGTGAATAGTGAGTTGTATTCATTGTACAACCGATGAGATTTTTTTTACCCCGAGAGCATCACTAACGATAGCTTACTTTCAGCTTTCTTTTTAAGTAGTCATTCGGAACCATTGGGCCTATAGACTCAAACTTTATCCCGGTTTCTACAGCGTGAAACGGACAATAGCAATTGCTTGATACCCTTTGGATAGGACAATTGTCTATCACAAAGTACTTTTCCGCTACAACTAACAGACTCAACTACCCAATTCTATGCGTCGGGTTTCACACCGACATAATAAATAATAAATAATAATCCCTTTATTCATCCCAAGGGGAAATTTTTCTTTAAGATCTATTCCAAGGGAAGACTGGAATAACCCAGGCGCTAGCCGCATTGCAGCGCGGCAAATTGAGCTAAGGCTAGGTGACTTGTTCAAGGCCACAAGTTCACGTCCGTATAGAGTAATCCGGCTCGTTTGTCCTTTTGGCTATGAAGGATTGCTGATTTTACTACAGATAACTATCTGATCTAGTACATCTGCTCATTTATTAATCTTTTTTTTTTTATTATTTGAATGTATTTACTCTGAATATTCAATAAAATGTTATCAATTTAGGTCATGAAGTTTGTTATCAAATAATCCCACACCTGATATTATCTATATCTTTAGGAAGATATTGTTAGTAGATACTTAACCGTTGTTGAATTTTTAGTGGTAGTTTAATGAAATAATTTTAGAACAAAAAGGATCGTCCTTGAACCTATCTCACTGGCCGTCTAAATACAATAACAAAGAGATTCTGATGACTCGCGTCAATTTATCCATTCAATAGAATGAATGAAGTTGACGTCATTCGGCTCTTTGTCGTTGTTTCTAGACCGCCCGTTGGGTGATTAATGATAGAATTCACGAGTTGCTTTCTTTTGGTGGTCCTGCCTTGTATTTTGACGTAATCTTTTGGTGAGTGTCAGGTTATGATCGTAAGAAGGCTTTGTACTAACAGACCAAAAACAGTGAAGTTTATCCATTTATATGGCGGGCTGACAGTTGAGTATTTTCCATTAAATATTGCATCAATAGATTAGTATGCTTTTAAGTAAAATACTCTCCCACCTAAACCATTGTAACCAGCGCACCAAAAAAATGTGTAACGTTATTGTCCATAATGAATGGTCTCGTGAGAACTCATCACCACTCTTGGATTAAATTAGATAACCCTTTTTGTACATTGTCGTGAAATATCAAAGCTTAATTTCACTTCTTAATATTTTTAACATTTGATAAAAGTTACATCTGACCATAACTTCATGAAAAATCACTCGATTTACTTCAAATAAAGATTAAAATGCTCTGGGAAGCATATTCTTCCAGAAAATGAAAAAAAAAAAAATGCAAATCCAACATTTTTACCCTCCGACTGATTATGTCATTAATTGACACATATCAGTTTATCATTTCCATATTGCTCGATGTGCTGAACTGAGATTGCTCGATTCTTTCCTAGTCCTGGTGAGGATCCTTAGCTGAGAGGGAAGCAGTGCAGTTCCTCTTTTTTTTTTTTTTTGAGTGATCTAGAAGTGGCGCTAGCGCAGTAGAACCCCTTTAAACAAAAACAAACATCACCTCGCTGATGATCTAAAAACAATAAACAATGCTATTGTTAATTTTCTTCTTTTTTTTCATCCAGGAATCATGGCAATGGTATTTAATCTACAAGAACTTGTTGATATGATGTCTATCGGAACCCTGCTTGCTTACACTCTCGTTTGTATTGCTGTCTTGATTTTAAGGTAATGTAAAAGGGTAAAGGGCAGCGTGGCTCAGTGGTACGGTCTTTGCTTCGTACCGAAAGGTACCGAGTTCGATCACACGCCGATGCGCTGTGTGGCCTTTAGCAACAACTTTATTGTCTTTTTTGAGGGAACGTCTTTTTTTAAGGAAACGTCTTTTTTAAAAGAAACGTCTTTTTTGAAGGAAATGTCTTTTTGAGGGAACCTCTTTTTTTTAAAAGAAACGTCTTTTTTTAGGTAACTTTTTTTAGGGAACAACTTTATTGACGGACGTCTTTTTTGAGGGAACGTCATTTTCATTTTACACCTGAGTACGGGTAAAGGGCCTTTTCCAAGGACTCAACTAGGCGCCGCTCAGAGCGGGACCCGAACCCTGAACCTTCCAGTTCGAAGGCGAGTGTCGTATCACTAGACCACAAGACCGCACGAATGAGTAGCCGAAATAGTGAAACCTGGATTAAATTTAGATGTTATATTAAGGAGAAAGAATACAGTTAGTTCCTTCAATAGAGGAAATTTAAAGGTGCATAATTCCGATCATGTTTACTTCAAACTCAATTTTCTTCATCTAGACTAGTTTATTCCGACAACATACCGGATTGCAAGGCTGGGTCATAATTGAGATATTGTATTGTACTGATCTCTTTGTCAGGGGGTCCGGATAGCTCAGTGGGTAGAGCAATCGCTTCACACACAAAGAAACCGAGATCGATCCTGGGTGAAATTGATATTTTTTTCTAACCACCCTGTCTACCCAGTAGTGATTGGGTAGCTGAATCTGTTTGACCTGTCGGACAGTTACTTTGTGATAAACTAGCGCCGTCCAAAGGGTCGTAAGCAATTGCTGTTGTATGTTTCACTCTATTGAAATCGGGGTAAACTCCGGCTCCAAGAGCCTATTGGCTATGAAGGACTACTATTTTTATTTCTTTGTCTAAGTGTATAAAAGGAGATAAGTCACAATATTTTTATTATTATTAAATTATTTATAATCCCTTTCAGATATGAAACTGACGAGAAAGGTGTACAAATGGCTCACCAATTCCCAACCTTCCAAGTCAAATATTTGTTCAGCCCAAATGTACTTTATCCATCCCCTCTGACATCACGAGTAACAAAAATCTCCATTACCATTATCTGTAAGTTTCCCTCTTCTTCCCCCTTTGTCTCTTTCAGTTCACCTCTCTTCGTCCTTTCCAGCCTTTACTTTGTCTTCTTTACCACATCATTTCCACCTAGTACACTACTTCAATCTTTTTCTATTATTCCACAATCTAATAAAACAAGTTGTAATCATTTTGGTCTGAAAGCTCGACCTTTAAATCGATCGATTAAAACGGCCGTCATCTTGAAAAAAAAACCTCTTAAGTCTAGGACTTTTCTGGATCTTTTCTCTAATGTGCTGTTTGTTTTCCGCTTGTTTTATTTGGCAATATTGTTTGTTTGTTTTTGTTTTTGTTTTTGTTTGTTTGTTTGGGGTTTGTTTGTTTTTTGTTTTTGGGGGGGGGGGGGATGGGGAAGTCGGGGTTTTTGGGGGGTGGGGGGAGGGGGTTGATGTGATGTGAAACAGGACGCCTTTTTGTGTATAATAGATATAAATAGGGCAGAAAAGTCTCGACGACACACCTTCCTATCTTCCGATTCCAAACTCATTGGAAGTGTTTAACCAATACCCCGGAGGACTAACATTGAACAGGTTGTATATTGAATCATAAAGTGGCATAACTATTTTAGTAGCTGGGTGTATATGTCGATTCTTATGATTATGGGGCGTGAAAGAGCGAGGGTGGATGATCTTTATAGACGACCAGCATTTATTTCGGCTAGAAAATAAAATGCCATCCCTTTGAAACCAGAAGATCTCTGGCACAATGTGTGTTTCACATGCTCTGGAGGACAGGCTTCACACTTCCAAGGAGATTGGAACCAGTATTTCGGCATCATACTAGAAATAAGATAAAATGATTCCTTTTATTCATCCTAATGGGGAAATTTGTCTTTAGGGTCTATTCCAAAGGAAGACTGGAATAACCCAGGCGTCAGCCGCAGTGCAGCGCCGCAAACGGAGCTAGGGCGAGGTGACTTGCTCAAGGCCACACACAGAGAAGCGGGTATTCGAACCTGTTACCTTTCAGGTACGAAGCAAAGACAGTACCGCTGAGCCACGCTTAGCCAATATTTTCCCCTATAATATGGTTATACATCTGTGGTGCAATATCTTTCTCGCTATGATCATGCTCTTTTGTAATCAATGTTTTTTTCTTCTCTTTCTCTTTCGTACAGGTATCTTTCTCGTCGCTATGTCATCTGTACTTATATTCTGTGAGAGCGATTTAGTGAAAGGGAAAGGATGGACCATTTTTCTTGTCACTTTCTTAGCTATCCTTTGCTTTGTTGGTACCATTGTCATCCAAAGACAACCACAAAGTACTGTGAAGCTGTCTTTTAAGGTGAGTCATTTAAGTTCAGAGCCTTCAGGGTCGGGCTGAGGCCCTTGTAAAGTTGGCGTTTGGC
>NC_088363.1:54407759-54410259 GCF_034508935.2 Berghia stephanieae | reverse complement strand
ACAAAAACAAACAAAAAAATCCATTAAATTTTACTTTTGTTATTTATGTCAAAAGTAGTGAATGATGTTCGAAATCTGGGGTGGGGTGAGAGGGGAGGGGGCACAATTTCGTCAGACCGGCATGTATTCACCACAGCATAGGTGTCGGGCCTTCGTAGAATCAGACTGTGGCCATCGTAAACACATGACCCGATACTGACCAATAAATGATGTCAAGAGACAAGTCTTTGGCCACAAAAGAAAACAAGTGATTCCATTGATTAAACTAGTAAATACAACTCACGATTTGTTTTCTTTTGAGGCCAAAGACTTATCTTTTGGCGTCATTTTTTGGTCAATGTCAGGCTATAAGTTTACGATGGCTACGATCAGACTGACACTGGCCACAAAATAACGTCAAAATACAAGGCCTCCAAAAGAAATCAACCGATGAGTTTTATTGAATAGTACAACAATGGATTCATTTAATTTGTCTCTTCGTGCACTACATCTCCTGGTGTCGGGTTATAATAACTTTACGAAGGCTACGATCTGTATGATAATGATGAAATAGATAAATGGTAAACAAAAGTCTTTCATAAATTATTATATGCAACAATTGGATTCAATAGTTTGATGTCACGTCTCCCAGCAACGGCGAGCAGCTTGGTTCTAAACAAAGAACAAAGGCCTCTAAACAAACCTTCAACAGTCAAGACACACTTCCCTCGTAATGATGCATAGTAACTTAGTATAGTAACTGGCTCTAAACTATCGGAACAATGGCGGACGCCCTTATGAAATATTTCTCCGACGAGCATAAAAGTGTATCCAGAGGAGAAAAGCATTATAAATATGATCATGTTTTGACTTTTATACATTCTGATCACATGACATATGACAAGTTCTTGCCAGCATGAAGAATAAAAAGCACCTATTTTCTCTGTTTAGAACCACACTGCTCGCCGTTGCTGAGCGAAGTGACATCAGACTATTGAATCCAATTGAATCACATCATTTTGTATGACATGTTATATTGACAATAAATTTTATATCATTACATTAATCGCGTTGTTTGTTATTATTACTACTATGTAGCAGAGTCATGAACGTACAGTATTCTCCCATAGTGGGCATGGGACACATTCTGTGTCTTCTATACCCTTATAACTGTTTTCCAACATGCTTTCTGTCTTTGTCTTGGAATGAGATTACTTAGTTTTGTCCTGGCCTTGGCCGGAGTCCTAGCTGGAAGGGAAACAGTCAAATGCATAGTTATTGTTTTGGGAGATGATATTTTTTTCCTTGTAAATCTTCTCTCTGTTATATATTATTATATTTGTTATTTTCAATGTATAATGTAAGCATTTGGTGTATTACTCTGTTGGATTTTGTGCTCCTGTCTGGATGAGACTTATAGGTGATCTCAAATTAAGTAGGCCCTACATTGGTGGTATGCTCTTGGAATCTACAACTGATCCCTATTTGTTCCCAGTTTCCCTATGTCTTACTTTTTCTTGGGTGCTTTAATCGTAATTCTAGAACTTTTTACTATCCCATTTCTTCCTTTTTAATGGCGATGATATAACCTAAATGTGTTGCAAGTGCCGTAAAACCCTTTAAAAACAAAACAACAAACAACGTACAGTGTTTACATAAGAAAAGTGAGTGGAGCAGGCACTTAGGTTGGTAACAACAAGAGATGAAGTGAGTAGAAAAGTGCCAGAAGACAATAAAAAATTTTCGCGGTGATGATGGGGGGCTGAAACCGCGACCATATTGGTACGACAACTCCGCCTGGCCGGTATGAGCTATCCACGATCCCAAAAAAATCGTATCAAACTCGGGTCATTCCGAGAGCTCTCTCTCTCTCTCTCTCCGACTATTGGAGATCGCGGGTCTAACACACACAACCTCCGCGAAGTTAGTTTGGCCAGCAATTAAGCTTAATAGCCCATATTCTCAACACAAACATATAACATAGAAACAATTGAGACATTGAGTATGCTCCGGTATATGGGGTGAATTTTTGATTCAGAAAAGTGAGTGGAGAAGGCACTTATGTTAGTAACAACAAGAGATGAAGTGAGTAGAAAAGTGCCAGAAGACAATAGAGAATAATTGTTTTTCGCGGCGGTGATGGGGGTTTGAACCCGCGACCTTAATGGTCTCCTATGTTTTCCTCAAACTCTCCCCCCCCCTCCCCTTCTTCAGCTTTCACTGCCAATCCACCCCCTTCTACCTTTTTACTTATAAGTAGTTCCAAGTTTCATGGTGTAACTTCCTTTCGTTTTAATTTTACTTACACGGTTGTTCTTTTACGTAGTAATGTCATTAACAATAAGCAAAACCTAGACTCTTTTAATCAATCAAATCAATCAGTCATTCAACCATGTGGGAAAGCGATATGATATAATACAAAGCTAAAAAAGAAAGAGAGAGGGAGAGAGAGAGAGAGAGAGAGAGAGAGAGAGAGAGAGAGAGAGAGAGGGGGGGGAAGAAAGAGGGTTTGTGTTTGGGT